>NW_011494706.1:3464678-3488989 GCF_000754665.1 Bison bison bison
GTGTTTGTGTTCTCATTCGAAGTGTGTATGTAAAGGAGTTATTGGAGCTACTGTTCATAAAATCAGAAAGCAAGTAACGAAATATGTTCTTGATTCAGTTCGGTTCAGCTGCTCAGTCCTGTCTGACTCTGTGAACCCGTGGACTGCAGCACGCCTGGCTTCCCTGTCCACCACCAACTCCCGGAGCTTGTGCAAACTTGTGTCCATCAAGCCGATGATGCCATCCAACCATCTCATCCTCTGTCATCCCCTTCTCTTCCTGCCTTCAGTCTTTCCCAGCATCAGAGTCTTTTCTAAGAAGTCAGTTCTTTGCATCAGGTAGCTAAAATATTAGAGCTTCAGCATCAGTCCTTCCAATGAATATTCAGGACTGATTTCCTTTAGGATTGACTGGTTGGATCTCCTTGCAGTCCAAGGGACTCTAAAGAGTCTTCTCCAACACCACAGTTCAAAAGCATCAATTTTTGACTGCTCAGCTTTATGCTCCAACTCTCACATCCATACATGACCACTGGAAAAACCATAGCTTTGACTGTACGGACCTTTGTTGGTAAAGTAATGTCTGTGCTTTTTAATATGCTGTCTAGGTTGATCATAGCTTTTCTTCCAAGGAGCAAGGGTCTTTTAATTTCATGGCTGCAGTCACCATCTGCAGTGATTTTACAGCCCAAGAAAATAAAGTCTGTCACTGTTTCCATTGTTTTCCATTTGTATGCCATGAAGTGATGGGACTGGAGGCCTTGATCTTCGTTTTTTGAATGTCGAGTTTTAAGCCAGCTTTTCACTCTCCTCTTTCACTTTCATCAGGAGACTCTTTAGTTCCTCTTCACTTTCTGCCATAAGAGTGGTGCCATCTCCATATTTGAAGTTATTGGTATTTCTCCCTGCAACCTTGATTCCAGTTTGTGCTTCATCCAGCCCAGCATTTCACATGATGTGTACTCTGCATATAAGTTAGATAAGCAGGGTGGCAATATACAGCCTTGATGTACTCCTTTCCCTATATGTAACCTGTTGTTCCATTTGGAGTCTATTGTTCCATGTCCAGTTCTAACTGTTGCTTTTTGACCCGCATACAGGTTTCTCAGAAGGCAGGTAAGGTGGTCTGGTATTCCCATCTCTTTCAGAATTTTCTACAGTTTGTTGTGATCCACACTGTCAGAGGCTTTCGTGTAGTCGATAAAGCAGAAGTAGATGTTTTTCTGGAATTCTCTTGCTTTTTCGGTGATCTAACGGATGTTGGCAATTTGTTCTGTGGTTCCTCTGCCATTTCTAAATCCAGCTTGAACATTTGGAAGTTCACTGTTTATGTACTGTTGAAGCCTAGCTTGGAGAATTTTGAGCATTACTTTGCTAGCGTGTGAGATGAGTACAATTCTGCAGTAGTTTGAACATTCTTTGGCATTGCCTTTCTTTGGAGTTGAAATGAAAACTAATCTTTTCCAGTCCTGTGGCCACTGCTGAGTTTTCTAAATTTGCTGGCATATTGAGTGCAGCACTTTCATAGCATCATCTTTTAGGATTTGAAATAGCCATCACCTCCACTAGCTCTGTTCATAGTGATGCTTTCTAAGGCCCACTTGACTTCACCTTCCAGGATGTCTGGTTCAAGGTGAGTGATCACACCATTGTGATTATCTGGGTCATGAAGCTCTTTTTTGTACAGTTCTTCTGTGTATTCTTGCCACCTCCTCTTGATATCTTCTGCTTCTGTCAGGTCCATACCAGTTCTGTCCTTTATTGTGCCCATTTTTGTATGAAATGTCCCTTGGTATCTCTACTTTTCTTGAAAAGACCTCTAGACTTGATTATTCTGCTAGTTATCTCAAAGGGATATTGTTTGGTCTTTTAAAGTGAAAATACAAGTTTGTTTCAAAACAAAATCAAATAATTCATAAATGTCTGTGAGAATGTAAAATTTTCTCTTTACTCCTTACCATTCTATTTTCCCTTTAAAAGATTACCACTGCATATATTTTTTATAAGTAATTTAAATTTTTATTTATTTCTCTCCTCCCTCTCTCTGTCCTATCACAATTTGTACACACACACACACACACACACACACACATCAATATTATATCTGTGTTTTTTCAACAAAAACAAAATCCGTTTGAGCACAGTGTATCTTAATGTTCTTTTCTCATTTAATAACTGTATACAGTGTTGTGTTTTGTTTTGTTTTGTTTTTAAGCAGTTTCTTACTGATGAGTACTTGTTTCTAGTTTGGGGGCATTACAAGCAATGACAGAGTGAACATCCTTGCAGATATTGTGATATACTTTTGTGAATAAATACAATGAATCCCCAGCAATTAAATCGTTAGGTTAAGGGGCATGTGCAGTTGTTAGCATTAGTAGATTTTGTCAAATCCCATCAGTTTGTCACTTTTATCTTAGCAATGTACAAATATGTCAGAGTAATTTCTAAAGATAGCAGTTTATAAAAATACCTGCTTTTGTGAGTTCTTAGCCCCACATAAGGAAAACAAGTGTTTAGTCATGGCTTGGAGGACATTGTGCCATGCTAATTTTCTAATATCAGGGGATGTTTGTATGGCTTTACAACCGCCAAAGCAGTAATTCATCCATCTTTCTCTTTCACCTGAAGCTCTGTGAAAGCTTCTTTGTGGGTTTCTCTGTTTTGACTCTTCACTCCCTCAAGTCCATAGTCCCCACAGCAGCCAGAGTGATCTAAATTTAAAATATAAGTCAGATTAACTCATTCTGACTGTTTGCCTGGCACTGGTCTAGTTGTTTAGAATGTCACTATGAAAAGCCAAGTCCCTGCTGACACTTATGTGGGTAAAAGAAGTCAGCCATTCAGAAGACTCTATGACATCAAGTGAGGCTGAGAACCTTGAAGAAAAAGGAGGCAGGATGAAGGGATGGAGAAGGGCCAACTCCAGATGAAAGATGAAAGTGGGGGTGGGGGGTGGGCATGCTTTTAATAGGGCTTCCCTAGTTGTTCAGATGGTAAAGAATCTGCCTGCAATGCAGGAGACCCATGGCTACCTACTCCAGTATTCTTGCCTGGAGAATTCCATGGACAGAGGAGCCTAGTGCATCAGTTCAGTTCAGTCGCTCAGTCATGTCCAACTCTTTGTGACCCCATGAACCATAGCACAAGAGGCCTCCCTTTCCCTCACCAGCTCCCAGAGTATACCTGAACTCGTGTCTGTTGACTCAGTGATGCCATCCAACCATCTCATCCTCTGTCATCCCCTTCTCCTCCTGCCCTCAATCTTTCCCAGCTTCAGGGTCTTTTCAAATGAGTCAGCTCTTCGCATGAGGTGGCCAAACTATTGGAGTTTTAGGGAGTTTTAGCTTCAGCATCAGTCCTTCCATTGAACACCCAGGACTGATCGCCTTTAGGATGAACTGGTTGGATCTCCTTGAAGTCCAAGGGACTCTCAGAGTCTTCACCAACACCACAGTTCAAAAGCATCAATTCTTCGGTGCTCAGCTTTCTTTATGGTCTAACTCTCACATTGATACTTGACTGGGACATAATAGAGTGGTCAGAAAGGCATCTCTGAGATGATGACATTTGAGAAGAAACCAGAGTCAAGAGGAGGCTAGCGTGCCCAACAGAAACCATGTCTCTAGTGGAAACTTGTCTAGCAGCTTCTGTGCTACTGCATGTAGATCCCAGCCCCGGCCCCTTCCCTGCCAGCCCTTCCTCTCCAGTCTGTGCCCTGGACCCCACCCTCCACCTCCCCGCCTACTCTGCTCACTACACTGGCCGCCTTTCCTCTGCAGATCCTTCAAGCTCATCCCTTCATTTTCAGTTGCCTGAAGGCTCTTCCCCTCACATCTTAGCCCCGCAGATACCTGCTTGGAAGGACACCATGTCCCTGGCTGTCACAGCCCCTTATCCAGGTCTCTAAGCAGCCCATCACCCCCTGACACTCCCCTCTTGCCTCTCCTCTTCCAAAGTGAACTGTGATAGCAGAGACCTCGCTTACTCACTGCTGCGTCCTTGTGACAGCTTCTGGCTCACGAGTAGACATTTGATCGATATTCATTGAGCAAATGAATGGTAAGCAAAAGCCAGATGTTGCCAAGTTATATAGCAAGGATATGAAAGCACAGAAAGAGGATAAGATGACAAGTAGGGACCAAAGAAAACTAGGACACTGGGGAAGTTGAATGTGAAGGAAATAGCTAATTAGCTGAGAGATCGCTTTCCCGAGCTCTGAGGCCTCCATTTATTTATCCACAAGCTTTGCCCTGGGCACTGGAAATATGAGAGTGAATTCTAATGCATATATTTTTTGAATTATCTATTTATTTATTTGGGTTGTGCTTGTGTCTTCGTGGCTGCGTGGGCTTTTCTCTAGCTGCGGTGTGTGGGCGTCTCCTGTTGCAGGGCGTGGGCCCTAGGCACGCAGGCCTCAGTAGTTACGGCCCACAGGCTCAGTGGTTGCAGTGCACGGGCTCAGTTGCATGTGGGATCTTCCCAGACCAAGGCTTGAACCCGAGGCTCCAGCATTGGCAGGTGGATTCTTTACCATTCAGCCACCAGGGCATCCCTAATGTATGGTTTAGGAAGTAGTTTACCATCTCGTGGGAACAGCAGACAGGTAACGAGATCGCTGGACTACATGTGCAGTGGAGAAGGGCTGCCAGAGGGTCAGCCATGCAGCGTTCCAACAGAGATAGAGCTGACACATAGTAAGAAAGCCAGGAAGGCTTCCAAAGGGGAGATGGCATTGAAAGATGAGGTGTAGTTAGCCAGGGAGAAGGCAGAGACAGACGGCATGATCCGGTTTGTGTTGAGGAGGGGTCATTCAGCATCAGTGTGGAGAGTGCTGTGTTCAAGAGCAAGAGGAAGGCTGGGGATGGTGGGGAGGAGGGGTGACCATGGCCTAAACTAGGGCGCGATGGTGTGTGTGTTGGGGGGGGTGTTTTTCGGGGGAGGTGATCTATTTAAAGGGTATGTGAGAGTTACACTTACCAAGTCTTGGAAAGTAATGAAACGAGAAAAGTATAGGAAGATTAAAAGCCAGATTTCTGGCTTGAGCATCTGGTGGATGATGATACTGTAAATTTTGTAATTTCATAATATTTGACAAGCTGCAAGAGACCTTAAAAAACCTTCTGTTTAGTGTTACCTTTATAACTGAGGAATCAAAGCACAGAAATCTCAGGAGAATCAGCTCGGTGATTGGCAGGTGGAGGTACAGCTGGACCGAGCCTTCTCCTGACTCCGTCTGGTGGTGTTCTTACTCTCCCTGCTGGATGTAGGGCTCGAGCCTGGTCAGAGGACGGGGGCTTGAGATGTTCTTTAGGGGTCATGTGCGTGCATGAGGCTATGAGAGTGGGTACAACCCCCAAACCGATGGGACACCAATGATGGAACTCAACAACGGCCCTCGTTTGGGTGCAGGAATAAGTAAGTGTGGGGCAGAGGGTAGTAGAAACAGCTGTCCAGTGGAGAACTGGAAGGAACAGGTGGGAGCCCCAGGAGTGACGAGCTGGAAGTGGAGGAGAAAGAGGTGAGTGCTTTTCAAGTCCTGCAGAGACCAGGGGACTGAAGTCCAAGAAAAGGCCCGTGAACTGAAAGATGGAAGTCACCAGTTATCTTTCATGAATCAATTTAAGGAGAATGGCAGAGGTAGAAACCTGGAGGAGAAAAAATTCACAGATACAAACCACTCAGCCTAAAGATTTAGAAACAAAAGGGAAAGCATATAGCAATTGGAAGAAAAAATGGAGCTGAGCAGCAACGTTAGCAGGGAGAAGAGGTTGGGAGATTTATTGTTTTTTTGTTTTTTTTTTTAATTTTGTTGGGAGAACCATGCCTGTCTGTAGATAGAAGAGTCACTGACGATGGAAGGATTTGAAAAATCTGAAAATATAGCAGGGTCAAATATGGTGCTAGGACTTTCAGGAGGGGCAGAGGCAGGGTCCAGCATTAGGTGTGTATGTGTGTGAGTGAGTGTGTTAATGTGTGCACACAAGCTCTTTAGGGCCAATGCTCACTCTGAGCTAGGCCTCATGCTTAGCGCTTTATACAGTTTACATCATTTAATCCCTATTACAGCCTATTCTGGGCTCCCCTGATGGCTCAGACAGTAAAGAATCCACCTACAGTGCGGGAGACCTGGGCTTGATCCCTGGGTCAGGAACATCCTCTGGACAAGGAAATGGTCACCCACTCCAGTATTCTTGCCTGGAAAATCCCATGGACAGAGGAGCCCGGCGGGCTATAGTCTAGACTATAGCCTAGACTATAGTCGTGTCGCATAGAGTTGGACATGACTGAGCGACTAACAATTACTTACAGCCTATGATGCAGATAGTTTTTTGTTTTTAAGCAGTTCCAAGTTACAGTTGAGGAAAGGAACACATGATGGGTTTAGGTAATTTTTCTAAGGTCGTATACCTTATAAGGAAGTGGGAGGCTGGGTTTCAAACTCAGTGCAATCTCTCTGTGGAACGCAAGGTATCACAAAGAGATATCAAGCCGGGTAAGAGAGAGCCTGTGCCTGATAGATAATGCAAGGAAGTCCAAAGACAAGGTTCCGTGCTATGCACAGATACGGAGCAGTGCACAGGTCTGGTGTCACTGTTGACACTCGCTTGCTAAAGAAATGGAAATAAAAAGAACTGCTGCTGCTGCTGCTGCTGAGTCGCTTCAGTCGTGTCCGACTCTGTGCGACCCCAGAGACGGCAGCCCACCAGGCTCCCCCGTCCCTGGGATGAGAGGTCACTAAATGCCATGGATTGTGTGATAGTTTAGGCTAGGGTAGTTAAAGGATCATTTTTTTCCTAATTGCTTTTAATACCAAATGCTTTTTTAAAACGTTAGATGCTGCTAAGTCACTTCAGTCGTGTCTGACTCTGTGTGACCCCATAGACGGCAGCCCACCAGGCTCCCCGATCCCTGGGATTCTCCAGGCAAGAACACTGGAGTGGGTTGCCATTTCCTTCTCCAGTGCATGAAAGTGAAAAGTGAAAGTGAAGTCACTCAGTCGTGTCCTACTCCTAGCGACCCCATGGACTGCAGCCTACCAGGCTCCTCTGTCCATGGGATTTTCCAGGCAAGAGTACTGGAGTGGGGTGCCATTGCCTTCTCCGAAAACGTTAGATAGAATGACTCAATTTTGCTTTGTTTTGTTGTTTAGAATAAGCACGTTATCTTTGATCTTACATCAGCTCTTTAAATTATAGAAATTAAAACTATCCATTGTGAGGCAATTCTGTTTCCTTAACTCTTGCATTGACCAACGTAGCAGTTCACAGTCTGCCTGCCTTGCGGAGAGACACATAATCTGGCACTGAGCCAAGTGGCTATCATTCCAAATGATAGTACTGAAAAATAACTGTGTGCCTTCCTGATAACTTTGTCACTAATATCTGCCATAAAATGAACATTTAGGACATTTTGTCTTATTAAAAGGCAAAATTTTAGAAATTAAAGAGTATCAAGTACATCAAGAAGCCAGGTTTTGTATCTAATGTGGTGTGAGCTTGTGTCTAATATTCAAAATGATGTAATATTGTCCATATTGTGCTTAGAAGTTTGCATTAAAAGAAAATAAACTGGAAGAAAATATTTTAAAAATCTCTCTGTTCCTACATTTCAGATGCATTATCTGTAAAAAGAGGATAATAGTACCTACACTTGTAACAGCAAATAAAATGGGACACTGTGAAAAAATATTTTTTTATTAAATGATGCCTAAAGGAACTGAATGTGCTGAACAGGACTAGAAAAGATCCTTTAAAATATTACAAAATGGTTGGTTTTTTTCATCATTCTTCCATTCATTCACCAAATATTTGTTGAGGGCTGACCTTCTATGAGGTGTGCTGAGTTATGTAGATGAGTGTAGCCTCATTGCCTTCAGAGTGATGAGTGTTAAGGGAGGTGAGAGAATAATTCTAGTGCCGTAAAGTTCTTTCAAAAGTTAATGTTAACAGGTAGTATAGTTTTTAAAAGAAGAAAACTCATCTATAAAAAGGTATGTAATAACAGAACACAGGGAGGCCGGGCGTGCTGCAATTCATGGGGTCGCAAAGAGTCAGACACGACTGAGCAACTGAACTGAACTGAATCTCCTAGCCTCATGCTATGGGTAACCTATCTTTCTAGAGGCAAACATTTTTATCAAGTTAGTATTTTTATTTTGTTGTTGTTTCTTTGTTTTTGTTTTTTGCTAAGTACCTGCAGGATTAGTTTCAACAAAATACTTTTTTTATTTTAGCTTAACTTTTGGAATATAATTTGCTGTCCTTTATATTTAGAAGTACTGAAACGATGCTACCAGTCCACTGTTCATAGAGGGCTCTGAATATATTTTCCAAAAGTGATAGGTATATTTCTTATAATTTGTTCTTTCATTTCTCTGGTTTCAAATTTTGACCATGGTCTGTATTTAAAATATGGCTAACTTGAGAGATATGCATTGAATATAAAATAAAGGAAATATGTCTTGTGACAGCCAGAGTCCTATGTGGGGTATGATCAGTGTAGCAAACAACTTTAAATTTACTTAATAGAATTAGGTCTTTTGCCAAATAGAAGATTTGCTCTTAGCCTGGTAAATGTAGAACTCTCTCTGTGATTCATGTAGAAACCATATAGGAGTCATACTCCAGCTGCCAGCTTTTTAAAGACTATGTCAACTATTTATATTTTCCTGTTTGACAGGACAGTGTGCTTTTCATTGATAATAGTAATTATCTTTATATCATCACTTTTTTCATTGAAGATGCTTGTACTAGGCACTTCATATTAATCATTGGATTTAAATTAAATCTTATGTCAGTACAAATGTTCCTCACTGGTTTTGGAGAGGAACTTGAGGTGCAGAGATTTTAAGAACTTTGCCCAACATACGGTAGTTAAGTGGCAGAATAATGATCTGAGCCCAGGTTTCTGACTCTGCAACCTGTATTCTTGCTCTTGCAGTATCCTGGCCATTGATGTGGAGTTGGCAGAATTCAGATATAGAGCCACATTTGAGATGATATATTTTGACTATTTCTTTGAATGCAGTCTACCTCTTCTCATCCTCTTTGAGAGGACCTGCATGTAGATGTGCATATGTGTGTGTGTGTGTGTGTGTGTGTAACTGAATCACTTTGCTGTACACCTAAAATTAATGCAGTCTTGTAAATCAAATATAGTTGAGTAGAAAAGCTTTTTTTTTTTAGTGCTCTCTTATACTGTATAGACAGCATGGAAAATTGCTTTGTTTCTGAGTGGAGGGAGAGAGAAGGGGGAGGGGGGAACCCTTCCCCTAAGCATAAGGAGTGCCAAGCTTGTCTCACATGAGTTTACATGAATTTATGTTTCTTGAGTGATATGAAAGCTCTCAAGATATAGGAATTTATTTTTAAATAACCTTGAATTGGTAGTGCCTCTAGCTACCTGAGAGAAGAACACAAGTTTTCTCAAGAGGAACCCACCCTGAGCTCAGATGTTAAAGAATTTTCATAGATAATGTTCCAAGGAAAATGAGCAGCTCTTAAACATCTCAAATCACACAAGGAAATGAGACACTTTAAAAAGAGGTGGCAGACGCAACCTGACAGCATTTTAAACCTTCAAAGATTCAAAATTTCAAAATTATTGTAACTATAAAGTGAATTTTTTTAATGTAGAAGTGAAAATATTTATGATGATTGAAATTTAAAATTCAGCCTTTAACAGCCAATTAAACGCAGCTGAAGAGAGAATTAGTGAATGCGAAGATAAGAGAATTACTTGGAATAGAGACATAGAGTGGTACACAGGGAATTGTGAGCTGGTTTAATATGGGTATAAACAAAAACCAGGAGGAAATGATGGCTGAAAATTCTCTGCAACTATTGGAAGCTATCAATCTAGAGATTCAAGAAGTACAGCAAATCCCAATCTGGATAAATTAATCCAGACTAGACATATCGGAATGAAGCTGCTAAACACTGAAGCTGAAGAGAAGCTGAAGGGTGGCTGGAGAGGAAAGCAGATTGTCTTTAAAGGGGAACAGTTGAACTGTTGGCTAACTTAGAAGCAGGAACAGAGGAAGCTGGAAGTCATTTGAATGACATTGTCAGTGTGTACAGAAAAAAAAAAAAAAGCCTTTCAACCTAGAATTCTGTGGCCTCTGAAAATGTCTTCCAGGAACAGGGTAAAATAAAGATATTTTTTTAGACTAGCAAAACTCCGAAAACATATCATTGGTAGAATCTTCCCAAAGGAAATTCTAGAATGCACTTCAGGTAAGACGAAAGTGATTCCAGCTGATAGTTTGGAGATGGACCAAGGGATGAAGAGCAAAGAAAGTGGTAAATATTTACTCTAAATGACTTTGCCTGAATTTAAATGTAATATCTATATATAATGGTAATTATAATGCTTAATGTAAGTTGAGCTAGAATTAAATACATAACCATAAGATGCAGTTGCTTGTAATTTAAATAGTCTAATGTGTAAGTATCGTATAAGAGGAAGGTGAAGACTACAGAGTATTAAAATGTTCAGGATCTAAACCTGGGGACTAGAAACAGAGTGTGCAGCTTGTAAATGAGTAGCATGGAGAAGCTGGGGGCAAAGAAGGCAAGAAAGGAAAGAAAAATTGAAAACATGGGGCAGAAAGATTGAAAACATGGGACATAGTTTACAGATGAGCTTTGTGAAGAAGACAAGACGTGTTTGAGACTAAAGTCCCATGTGGTAAAGCTCTCCATCCCATCTGAATGATGAGCATCACTGATGGCCAAGCAACATGCAATGGTAGAAGACTAGAGAATTACACCTGGCACAGGTGTGGCATTTCCTACCCAAATCCCTCAAGTTGTCAAGGTGCTTTTGTTAGGACTGCAATGAAATTAAAGAGACACCAATATCCTAAAAGTCCCTGGACTAAAGAAAGCAAAGAATAAGCATTGAGATTGTATATACAGGTTGACGTTAATTTCAGCGTCACATACATGGAGTCTCCGGTTGTTGACTGGTTGATTCGGCTTTAACACCAGTGACACAGCATAACGGGCGAGGCGCCAGTGGTGTTTCTCAGTAAGATGCTGAAATGCACCCTTTTCAAATCCTTAACTGTCCCTTGACTGGGTGGGAGAGGTGCTGCCAGGTTGAGTATCCAAGGGTTAACTCGCTTGGGAGAAACCAAGAGGAATGCTCAAGGATCAAGACATGACATGCCGCCCATTGTTTGCAGCTCCAGGATCAAAATATACAATTATACATGCCAAATAAATTCTAAACCTGGAAGGCAGGAAAAGAGGGGTGGCTCTGCCTACAGGTGCCAGAAGCATTAAATAACCTTCCCAGACAAGGTGCACCACTGTTGGCCTGAAGGCTGCAGGGTCCCCCCGGTCTGGCATTTTCCCTCGTGTTAGACAATGTGAATTCACTGCAGGAGTCTCTGTTAAGCCTCCGTCTCCCAGACCTGCTGGCTCCTGGTGCCGGGCCCTGACACAGAGGTGCCTTTGTGAGTGTAATTACCTTCCCCTGTATTAGAAGGAGTCTGTTTGGAGTTCTGTTTGTAGGTGCAGCTAGAATAGGCGGGAATTAGCATGTGAAAAGATCTGCCCTGGCCCTGACTTCTTTATCAGCCACCATCCTTCAGGATTTTTTCCCCTGCCTCGGATTATCGGGCAGGTGTGATACCATCCAAGATGAAGAGCTTTCAAAGAAGGAGAAAGACACTGGAGATAGCAACGTGTATGTGTGTGTAAAATACAAATCCTGTTGTGTTACATCTTTAGACAATTTCTTGCCAGACAGAGCTGGCAGAGTAAACTTGGGTGGATGATTCCAGCAACTTAAGAACTGATTAAAGTTCCCTTGGGCTTTCACCATAGTGTTCACATCAGAAAAAAAAAAAAAAAAAATGAGACGCAAAACAAATAATTCCTTTACCCTGGCTGTGCTGTGGCCAGCGTCTCTAAACTGTCTAATTGTCCTGTCCATCATGGACTATTAACGTGGGGATAAGTGAAGTTCCTAGACCTTATCAAATAGAATGGTGATCGAGAGACTCTGGATGGATATGGGGTTGGAATGGAGCCAGAGTTGATAATTAACCTAGATCTGAGTTTTGATTCTACTTCATTCACATATAGGTCTCCCCTAAGATGCCTTTTACTGTTCCTGTGTGTTATTAGTGGGTCTTTTATTAACAAGAAGAAAAAAAAAACACATAATTTCCTCTTTTTGGTGAAAGAGTGCTTTAATGGAGAATAAGAAAATTCGATGATTGCATTTTTCATATATTAATTTCCCCCAAGTGATTTTACTGTGTGTACAAAGGAAATTCGGGGCCAGCCAGGGAATGTCTGAGGGCAGAGCTGTCTAGAGCAGGGAAATCTGTGGATTTTTCTTATGGGGAGGAACATTTAAAGATTCATTTTGGGTGGTACACCCTTTGTCATTTATTAATTTTTTAATGGCCAAAGTACTTAATTTTGTGTTGCTGACGCAGGTTTTTGGGCAGCATGGAATGTTTCCCTTTATTATTAAATATAAGGTTGCCTGTTCAGAATGGGTAACGACTTAGTAAAAACTGTACGTGGGGCAGGTAGCGTTTGAGTCAAACAGGTTTCTGTTTTGATGTAGGACGGGAGAAGGGGTGTTCACCACAACGTGAAGGATTTATCAAGGAATCTGGGAAACATTCTCAGTGCTGGAACTTGAAAAGCCTCCCTCACGTCCGGCCTCTCTCCGTGGTACGGGAGCAACAGGTCAGGTGTTGCCTGAGGCAGCCTTACAAATCGGCACCTGCCTTTGTGCCTAGACCTGAAGGAAGTGGTAGGGAAAGGAGACCAGGGAAATTTAATAAGTCTGTGCCTTTTTCCTCAACCCTTTTCAGAGTTAGCTTTCCTTGGGAATTGGGCTTTAACGCCTGGCATGTGAGAGAGGCGAGGGGCACCTCATGGCTAGGGAGAAGCCGTGGGCTGCCAAGAGATGCCCGAGCAGGTGCCAGGAAAGGCAGGGACCACAGACCTCCTCGTCCCCACCAGTCCTCACACTTGCACTGGATTTGATACTTTACCTGGGACTTTAATAATTATTTCCTTGTGGATTCCCAAACCCCTGTTCCCCTGCCTGCCCCAAAGCAGGCAACCTTTGGTCACCCTTTTTGGTAGAAGTGGAAGATTTCGCCTTTAACTTTCCTCCGTGCTCCTCTATCGCCCGGCCATATAGCCCCAGGAGATGGTACATCTGTTAGGCCCCAGGGCCCCTTCATAACTCACTCAATGGAAAGTAGAGTTTTTAAAGGTTTTCATTTGTGGACAAGACATCCCTGCTTCTATGGAGCAGAGATGGTGGCTGTTCCACAAAATATCTTTATTCTTCCATTCTTCTCTTCTCTTCCTTTTTTTTTTCTTTCAGATAATCAGAAACCTAAAACCTCTTACAGGGTCTCACCTTGGCTCCAGCACGTGTAACTTATCTGACCACATGGTTGATCCCTGGTAGAAAAAGAGATAACAAATTCCCGACCATTTTTTCCTTTCATGTTTCACAGTATAGCTCCGCCTTTTCCTCCGATGGGTTTTGTTTGTTCATTGTGTTTTGATCAAGTCATTTTTCTTCTTAGTCATCTGGAACTGTTTTCAAACATCTCTTAAAGCATACTACACCTCTTGTTAGTCTCTTGTTCTCACAGTGATACATGGCTTATTGCCATGATTTCAGGAAGGCAGAGTTCCTTCTCGGGAAAACCCAGCTGCTTCTTCACTTCGCCTTACTCTTCTGTGTCAGAGTAAGGGATGTTTCTAATTTCAGATCACATATTGGTGTATCCCAAGCCTCTCATTTCTCCTTTTAGTTGTGGTGTTTTCTATGCGAGTCGGCAAAGCCAAATCCGTGTCACCAGGAATGTGTCTTAGGCCCTAACAGCCAAGGCGTTTGTTGTTTTCTAAATTAAATCAGATGTAGTTTCTGGCTGTACTCTGAAGTAGGCAACAGTGATCCAGGCAGACAGAAGAGCATGCAGCGATCTCAGGATAGCGTCGAGGAGGCGTAGACAGTGTGATGTGTGTGTGCTCAGTCGTGTCTGACTCCGCAACCCCATGGACAGGGCCCTCTGTCCATGGGATTCTCCAGGCAAGAATACTGGAGTAGGTTGCCATTTTTTCCTCCAGGGGATCTTCCTGACCCAGGGATTGAACCCGCATCCCTTGAGGCTCCTGCATTGGCAGATGGGTTCTTTACCACCTTGCCCCTGGGAAGGCCAGACAGTGTGGGGCCGTGTGGAATCCACTCCTTGTCTGTTTTCTACTTACTTTGAAAGAGTGGTGTTTGGGTTTAAATGAATGAAGAGGAGGTATGTAAGAGCTCGCTGTGCCTAGCTTAACCGTCATCAAAGAAGATGCAGAGTGATAGGTGTGCCTTGACTGGTCAGATGAATGAGGCTTTCACTGAGAGGAATCAGGCTGCCCAGGAGACGAACATGGGACAGGGAAGCCATTGCAAAGCCTTGACAAAGGTGAGAATACCGGGTCTAATCCACGGGACAGCCAAAACCATGGTGACGGTGGAGTTTTTGAAACAGCACATAGAAAAGAAATGTAGGCGTTTTGGCTAAGGCTGTGTTAGACCATATCACCCCTCACTTGCCCACAGAAAAGAAACCAGATAGCATGAGTCGAAGGAGGAAAAAAGGTGTAAATGAACCACAGAAACAGGATCCCAGATGTGGAATGGTTGTTACTATTACTTTTGAAGGTGACGCTCCAAAACATATATGGTAGTTGTACTGTTTTTCAATTGTTAATATTCTCCTGTATTGTCTGAGGTCAGCACTTAATACTTTATAATCAGAGAGGAAAATATGGTAAAGGGAAAATATTACCAGTAGTATTACCAGCGCATATAGACTAGAGCGCTATAGATGCAAAGATTCGGGAGATGAGGTCAATAGTTAAAAACTAATAGATTAGTAAAAAGCAAGCTTTGTGTGAGGAGTGACATCGCTCTAAACAGTTACTCCAAAGTGACTTGTTTAGGAAGTCAGTAAAATGGCACTGTTTCATTTTGCTTTTTTTTAACCATACAGAGGGAGTCAAACATGAAGAAGTTTTAACTGATCTTAATTTGAGATGGTCATTTGGTATCTAATTTGAATGTCTCCTGGACAGACTCTGCTTGTGAGCAAATAGGGAAGAGAACTTACAGGCAGGTTTGGAGGCAAAATAGGGAAGAGGAAGTGAAAATAGACAAACAAATGAGTAACAATATTACCCCTACACAGGAACTCCCCAGATTATAATCTTTAAAAAAACAAATCGTTAGGAAAGGATTGAATGCTGCATGGATACTGGTGTTACCCTGTACTTTTTCCTCTTGAAAAAACTGGGCGAGATGGCAAAAACTCGAGCATCCTGCATTTTGGACCCGTCTCTGGCACTGCCTCCAAGGAAGTCCCTTGAGCAAGTCAACAGCAAGGCCCTTAATAAATATGCAGTTGATAGGTTAACTGTCCTGGGCATCATTTTGCACATGTATAAAATGAGGAATTTGGCTCTGATGAATGCTGTGGTTCTTCTTTTCAGTTAGTCATTTAACAGGTTGGGGTTAACAGAAGTGTGGGCTGATTGGCCACATGTGATAGAGATATGTCCTTTATTTATTTATTTAGAATATCTGTACTCACAGTGGGCAGAGGCAGCTTATTAACACATCCATGGGTGAGTTGGTTGAAGAACAGCCAACATGACAGAATCCAGATTCCAAGCATTTGTTCCACTTGGAAGGATGGGCCAAACCAGGATGAAGTTTAATAGGATTAAACATAAAGCCCTGCTTATGTTACTTGTTTAGGGCAGTCAATTAAGTTACAGTAGACCTATGTTAATAGCAATTCCTATGAAAAAGACTAAGGGTTTTATTACCCACAAGCTCAGTGTGAGTCAGGAGTATAATTCGGATGTTAGAGAAGGACAGGCTACGATAACAGATGTGTAGTGTTAAGGAGCTTTGACAGACTGAAGCCTGGCATCAGGCTAATAGCCGAGATCCAACATCACGAGACCTCAATAAATGTCACTGGGCCTGGCTAGATCTGTGGAATCGAATGGATTCATTCCTGTCTTTGAAGAATCTCTCAATTTGGTGAAAATTTTTAGGTATTAGAAATCTGTGAAAGAAATGGTGTTGAAAAGGGGGGCTTCCTTCCCATTTAGCCTACCTAAAACACATTATATGTCTTGTGGTTTTTGGTAGAATTTTATATCATATTTCTGGGCATGCATCAATTTTCAAGGCCTCCCCATAGCATTATTTTGGCACCAGAAATGATTTGGTGAAGACCTTGCCTTAGCTGCTAATTGTTCTACACAGAGCTCTTAAATGTACAGGAATTATTATAAACATTTTAAGGTTTTAGTACAGGCATTTATCAACATTTCATAGACCCTGGAGAGTAGGGTAAGTACATGAATAAATTGGGGGATCCATGAACCCCTTGAAAAGGTATATAATTTTTTACATATGTGTAATTTTTTCTGGGAAAAAATCCAACATTTTCATGAGAGTCTCAAAAACAATACAAAAAACAACCCCCTTGCCCTGCCACCTCTATAATTTGCCCACTTCCAGGTGTATAACGAAGAGGCATCTTGATTGTTGATGCCTACCTTCTGAGAACAAATCCTCCTTGAAATGCCAGTGACCTGCCCTCAGTTAGGGATTTAAAAGGATGTTGCAGGCAGAGTTCCAAAACCGTTTTCACCAAAATCTTACCATGAGAATAAGGAAGAACTCTCCCTTCTTGCTCATACCATGCAATAAAATGCTTTATTTTAAATTGCAAAATTCTGACTTATTACTTGCAGAATCCGGGTTATGTATACTTTTTTCCATTCCCCTTTCAGCTTGTAAGTACACATTTGGTCTTCTCCAGGAATATTTTGTTCTGAGGGAAGTTCCAAAGAAGCTTGATCTTCTCAATGGGATATGTGTTTCATGTGGTTTCTCTTCCTTTGCAAACACACAGGGTGCCAAAGCTTGCTTTCTGCGGGACATTCCTTTCTCGGCCATCTACTTCCCGTGCTACGCTCATGTGAAGGCAGCCCTTGCAAACGAAGATGGGCAGATCAGCCCTGGAAGCCTGCTCTTAGCTGGCGCCATAGCCGGTGAGTGTCCTTGGAGCTCTGCTCCCACCCACGCCCCTGTGCCGGGGTCTTTGCTTAGTTCCTGATGTGAGATGGCCAGAGATTGCTTTGAAGAGCTCCTGAAAAGAAAGGGAAAGAAGTGAATCTTACTTCTGGCAGATCTGGCTGTTAGACAAGCTTAATTCGTTAACTACCTCCCCGCCTACCACCACCAAAAAAAAAAAGGGGGGGGGCTCGTTAAAGATCGGTGCATTTAGTAACATTGTCAGATTCCAATTCAAGCTCATGTCCTTTCGTGGGTTTCATTTACTAGTGTAAGAACAAGAACTATTCCGTCAGACTTTTTTTTTTTTAATGTTAATGTGAGAAAAAGAAAGTGAAGTCACTCAGTCGTGTCCAACTCTTTGTGACCCCATGGACTGTAGCCCACTAGGCTCCTCCATCCATGGAATTTTCCAGGCAAGAGTACTGGAGTGGGGTGCTGTTTCCTTCTCCAGGGGATCTTCCCGACCCCGGGGTTGAACCCGGCTCTCCCACATTGTGGGCAGACACTTTACCGTCTGAACCACCAGGGAATCCCTTAAATGTCAATACCTGAGCCCTAAAAGTGTCTAACCGAAGTAATACATAAAAGCTCATCCAGGAAATTTAAGCAATAGTTATCCTCATCGAGAGAAAAGAAATGTAGTGGAACTGGAAGCTGCTTGGGTCCGATTCCAGCTAGCTGTGTAAGGTTATAAGATTGGAGTTTGTGCATGTACTGAATCTCAGCGAGAAGTGACTGTCTTCTCTAGTGCTACTGTGCAAGTATGAAAGGAAGAAAACAGATGCGGAAGTTGGCTTTTCCATTCCCAATGTAAATCCCTTGAGGAAATCTGGTTATAGCCCCAACAGGAATGACTGTGCTCTTTGAGGCGGCTCCTTGTTTAGAGACTCCAAGGGTAGAACAATCTGGATTATCTCCCCGGGCGGTGACAAACATGTAATGAGCTAACAGACCTTGAGGCAGTCATGGGGTGCCTGGCTTCAAAGTTTCCACACAGGGGGTGCTCTCCTCAGACGTGTGGCTTGCCTCTCTGGAGACCTACCCCCTGCTTTGAGAAACTTTCTCCAGTCTTGTGAGCCCCTGTGTCCTGCCTGTAGCCTGAGGAGCCCTGGAGGCAGGAACCCCTGGAACTACTCTTTAAATTCCTACTATTCTGTTGGGTGCTGTGCTCAGTCATGTCCATCTTGAACCCAGGTCTCCTGCATTGTAGGCAGATTCTTTACCATCTGAGCCACAAGCTCACGAAGTGAAGGCGTTAGTTGCTCAGTTGTGTCTGACTCTTCACGACCCCTTGGGCTATAGCCCACTAGGCTCTTCTGTCCATAGGATTCTCCAGGCAAGAATACTGGAGTGGGTTGCCATTTCCTTCTCCAGGGGATCTTCCTGACCCAGGGATCAAACCCGGGTCTCCTACATTTCAGGCAGATTCTTTACCATCCGAGTCACCAGTTCACTTCAGTTCAGTTCAGTCGCTCAGTCGTGTCCGACTCTTTGCAACCCCATGAATTGCAGCATGCCAGGCCTCCCTGTCCATCAGCAACTCCCAGAGTTCACTCAGACTCACGTCCATCGAGTCAGTGCTGCCGTCCAGGCATCTCATCCTCTGTCGTCCCCTTCTCCTCCTGCCCCCAATCCCTCCCAGCATCAGGGTCTTTTCCAATGAGTCAACTCTTCACATGAGATGGCCAAAGTACTGGAGTTTCAGCTTTAGCATCCTTCCTTCCAGATAAATCCCAGGGCTGATCTCCTTCAGAATGGACTGGTTGGATCTTCTTGCAGTCCAAGGGACTCTCAAGAGTCTTCTCCAGCACCACAGTTCAAAGCAGTCAATTCTTTGGCGCTCAGCTTTCTTCACAGTCCAACTCTCACATCCATACATGACCACTGGAAAAACCATAGCCTTGACTAGACGGACCTTTGTTGGCAAAGTAATGTCTCTGCTTTTCAATATGCTATCTAGGTTGGTCATAACTTCCAAGGAGTAAGCGTCTTTTAATTTCATGGCTGCAGTCACCATCTGCAGTGATTTTGGAGCCCCAAAAAATAAAGTCTGACACTGTTTCCACTGTTTCCCCATCTATTTGCCATGAAGTGATGGGACCGGATGCCATGATCTTCGTTTTCTGAATGTTGAGTTTTAAGCCAACTTTTTCACTCTCCTCTTTCACCTTCATCAAGAAGCTTTTTATTTTTAGTTCCTCTTCATTTTCTGCCATATGGGTGGTGTCATCTGCATATCTGAGGTTATTGATATTTCTCCCGGCAGTCTTGATTCCAGCTTGTGCTTCTTCCAGCCCAGCATTTCTCATGATGTACTCTGCATATATGTTAAATAAGCAGGGTGACAAAGCCTTAAATTCTTGGTTAATCGTTTTTCTTCAAAGGTGGTGATATTACTGTATGAGGCAGGGTTGTCCTTACCTGGCAGCTCAGGAAGCCTTATTATATGAATCCACAGTGAGATTACTCTACCTACATCAGAAAATCATGATTTTATAACTAGAGCATAGAATTCCCAGTTTTAATGCCTGTTTGGCCACATTGACTCACTGTCTCCTTTATATGTCATTTACAGATGTATAAATGATAATGTTTTGAGCCCAAAGGTTATAATACCATTTATTTCAAATCACTTACCCAAAATAAGTGAGAAACTTACCAGCTTACCAGTAGGACCTACTGGGGAAAACTAGCATACCACTTAGAATCCACCTGCCAGTGTAGGAGCCATGGGTTCAATCCCTGCATTGGGAAGATCCCCTGGAGCAGAAAGTGGCACCCCACTCCAGTATTCTTGCCTGGAAAATCCCATGGATAGAGGAGCCTGGAGGGCTACAGTCCATGGGGTCGCCAAAGAGTGGGACACGATTTAGAGACTAAACAACAACAACTCCATTATTCTATGAACCTAAGATAATCATCATTTAACATTTTTGCTCATTTCTGCCCCTTGGGTGGTTTTTAACAGGGCTGTGATCACACTGTGGGTATGTTATTCACTCACTGTCATTTCTGAAGCGTTGGTCACCATCATGGCAAAATGAAAGACGGCAGGTGCTGTGGGCTCAGGCTATCTAGGTTCAAATTCCAGTTTCCCCACTGAAAGCTATGTGACCCAAATGAGTTACTTAATGTCTCTCTGTTTGTTTCTCCACCTATGGATGGAGCTATGAATAGTCTTAGTCTCATAAGACTATTATGAAGATCAAGTGAATTAATAGGTACAAAGATCCAGGAAAGAACCTGGGACATAATAAGTATTTTTATTATTTTTTAATTTTTTTCTATTAAGTATTTTTGAATGTTCAGTACTAGTATTAATTTTCTTAATTTAAAACTTTGTAAATGAAATTTTTAATTGCCGCATGCTTACATCATCGTCAATCTTAGATGATAAACTTTTTTTCAGAAAAAATGTAAATACATAATATTGTTAAACATCTTTGCGCATAAGACTTTTGTCTGTTTTAGATCATTTCTTTGGGAGACATAAATTCTCTGAAATGAGTTTGCTGGTGAAAAAAAAAATATATATATATATTATTTAAAGGCATACTGGTTTATATCCCCATGCTGCTATTATTTTAGCCCTCTAACCATCCTATCATCTTTCAGAGTTGTTCTCCAGATACCATCTGTATTAGTTATTGGTTACAACATAACACATTATGCCAAAACTTACCAGCTTAAAACAACATATGTTTATTATGCCAGGATCTGTGGGTCAGGAGCAGCTTCTGTGGGTGCCCTCTAGCTCAAGTCTGTTGTAGGGATGTCAGCCAGGGCTCCGGAAGGCCTGGCCGGGGTGGAGGAAGCATTTTCAGGATGGCTCGATCACATGGCTTTGGCTGGTCCATTGATTCCTTGCCACATGGCTGCTCTGTGGCTCCTTGGGTGTCCTCATGCCACGGCCGCTGGCTTCCCCCAGAGCAAGATGAGGGAGGGGTAGGAGAGAAGAAGAGAAAGCAGAAGTTGCAGTGTCTTTATGAACAGTCGCACCCCTTCATTTCCACACTGTCCCATCGGTCATTCTGATCAGCCTCTGTAATGTCACAGAGACGACAGAGAGGCAGAGGTCAGAACATCAGGAGGGGAAGACCACTGAGGCCCATTTGGGAGCGAGCTACACTGTGACCATGGAAGGACTCCTTCCATCTTACTGTCCACCTCCCCTTCCCTGTAAGGCAGGGGTGATATGTAAGACAGAGGTTGTCATTGGTGTTTTTCTCGAAAGGACAGATCAGCCACAAAGCTTGATGATCTTGAATATTCCACAAGTCTGTATCAACTGTGTAAGGAGAACTGAGCTACTTCCTTAATTTCATAACAAATATCAGAAGCCATGGCAAATGTCATGACCTCCAGTCTCATTAAAATTAAGAAGGTTTTGGTTACCCTGTTTTTGAGCCTTGTTTTGGAGGTGCCAGTCAATACGGTAAACGTGAAAGGGAAGTAATAGTCATAAGTATTAGAAGAAATGAGTCTGTCATTATTTGAAAATGATTATTTACCTGAAAATCCAAATTAAAATACCTAAAAATGAATCGGGAGAGGACATGTTGATGGGGTGCATAGTCACAAAGCCTGGGGAGTAGGTAGGTTCCAAGGCCAAAGTGGTCTCTGTTATCATTAAGAGAAAGGAGGGAATCTGATCTCAAAATAAGCTGTAAGGAATAGTAATTGACCACTAACTTATTTATTATGAGAAATGTCTCAGTACTACTTTTATGTGACAGAATAAACATTTTTATACAAAATATAATTTTTATATTTTATACTTCAGTTGATCTTTTATACAGGCTACATATATTTTTTGTTGGACAATGCTATTATACATAAGATCCATCTGGGTTCAGTGAATATGATTTTCCCCTTTTATGTTTTGACAGGAATTTTAGTTATTCAGTAATTATTACCTGACTTTCTCCAAAAAATTTGTTTTGATTTAAAGTTAGGTTGCTTTAGTAATATGCAACTTTTTAACATAACAGGTGGTTGTCGGTATCTTAAAATGTAGAGAATATTACAGTTTTTTGGGTCTGTGTATATCTGGTTATTGGAGAAGGCAGTGGCACCCCACTCCAGTACTCTTGCCTGGAAAATCCATGGACAGAGGAGCCTGGTAGGCTGCAGTCCGTGGGGTTGCTAAGAGTTGGACACGACTGAGCGACTTGACTTTCACTTTCTCTTTCATGCATTGGAGAAGGAAATGGCAATCCACTCGAGTGTTCTTGCCTGGAGAATCCCAGGATGGCGGAGCCTGGTGGGCTGCCGTCTATGGGGTCGCACAGAGTCGGACACGACTGAAGCGACTTAGCATATCTGGTTATAAACTTGGAAGATCTTTAAATACTGGGAACATCTCTCTTAATTCACAGGATTGGGTTAAGACTAACGGCTGTTTGAATTTATGTTCATTAGCCAAAGTGCTTCACGTGTCAGAAGGTGAGGGTTGATGCCAGGGACCTGAAATTAAGGAACCAAGGTCTAATTCACTCTAATTAAGTGTTGCTTTTTTGATTAAAGAAGGGCATTTCAAAGTGCTTTATGGATAATATCAAATGAAGGATATCTAATACTTATCAAATATTACAGAGCAGCTCATCCCAGAGGGTCTTAATTTCAGAGTGCTGAGGTAGAGGAACAAGTCAGACTGCAGTGATGGTCCTGTGATCGTTGAATTAATTAGTTTAAGTAGCAATTCAGAAATATCTTTAACAGCTGTTGAAAGTACAGATACGGGAGAGTTATGAGTGTGACTGATCACGATGCTTTCACAAATGTATTAGAAGAATTGAGTTAGGAGAAAAGTACCATTGGCACATAATTATATAAAATATAGCAATTTTTAAATTATGTAGACATAGAGCTTAGGATAATTTAAAGCAATTCTTAGATCCTTAAAAAAAAACTAGTAGAGAAGGTGGATAAAGGTAATGGACTGAGCATGTTCATCGATCTTGCCTCGCAGATACCTTAAAATGTTAGAAAATAGTTTCCATAAATCCTTATTAGTACTAGCCTTCAGAAGACAGCCAATCCAAACTTGAAATGACAAAAAAATGCCATAGCCCAAAACACAGGCAGGAGAAGCTGCTTTTATTAATGTCAGATCAGTTCAGTTCAGTCGCTCAGTCCAGTTCAGTCTCTCAGTCATGTCCGACTCTTTGCGACCCCACGGACTGCAGCACACTAGGCTTCCCTGTCCATCACCAGCTCCTGGAGTTGACAAACTCATGTCCATTGAGTCGGTGATGCCGTCCAACCATCTCATCCTCTGTTGTCCCTTTCTCCTTCCGCCTTCAATCTTTCCCAGCATCAGGGTCTCTTCAAATGAGTCAGTTCTTCACATCAAGTAGCCAAAGTATTGGAGTTTCAGCTTCAACATCAGTCCTTCCAATGAATATTCAGGACTGATCTCCTTTAGGATGGGCTGGTTGGATCTCCTTGCTGTCCAAGGGACTCTCAAGAGTCTTCTCCAACACCACAGTTCAAAAGCATCAATTTTTAGTGCTCAGCTTTCTTTATAGTCCACCTCTCACATCCATACATGACAACTGGAAAAACCATAGCTTTGATTAGATGGAACTTTGTTAGCAAAGTAATGTCTCTGCTTTTTAATATGCTGTCTAGGTTGGTTATAACTTTTCTTCCAAGGAGCAAGTGTCTTTTAATTTCATGGCTTCAGTCACCATCTGCAGTGATTTTGGAGCCCAGAATATAAAGTCTGTCACTGTTTCCATTGAATTGTTTCCAGTCTGATTTGGAACAGACTGGTTCCAATTGGGAAAGGAGTACATCAAGGCTGTGTACTGTCACCCTGCTTATTTAACTTATATGAAGAGTACATCATGAGAAATGCTGGGCTAGATGAAGCACAAGCTGGAATCCAGACTGCCGGGAGAAATATCAATAACCTCAGATATGCAGATGACACCACCCTTATGGCAGAAAGCAAAGAAGTAAAGAGCCTCTTGATGAAAGTGAGAGAGGAGAGTGAAAAGTTGGCTTAAAACTCAACATTCAGAAAACTAAGATCATGGTATCTGGTCCCATCACTTCATGGCAAATAGATGGGGAAACTGGAAACAGTGACAGACTTTATTTTGGGGGGCTCCAACATCACTGCAGATGGTGATTGCAGCCATGAAATTAAAAGACACTTGCTCCTTGGAAGAAAAGTTATGACCAAC
>NW_011494706.1:3489089-3493109 GCF_000754665.1 Bison bison bison
GAAAAGTTATGACCAACCTAGACAGCATATTAAAAAACAGAGACATTACTTTGCTGACAAAGGTCCATCTAGTCAAGGCTATGGTTTTTCCAGTAGTCAGTCATGTATGGATGTAAGAGTTGGACTGTGAAGAAAGCTGAGAGCTGAAGAACTGATGCTTTTGAACTGTGGTGTTGGAGAAGACTCTTGAGAGTCCCTTGGACTGTAAGGAGATCCAACCAGCCCATCCTAAAGGAGATTAGTCCTGAATATTCATTGGAAGGACTGATATTGAAGCTGAAACTCCAATACTTTGGCCACCTGATGTGAAGAACTGACTCATTTGAAAAGACCCTGATGCTGGGAAAGATTGAAGGCAGGAGGAGAAAGGGATAACAGAGGATGAGATGGTTGGATGTCATACCGGCTCAATAGACATGAGTCTGAGTAAACCCCGGGAGTTGGTGATGGACAGGGAAGCCTGGTGTGCTGCAGTCCATGGGGTCGCAAAGAGTCAGAAACAGCAAGTGACCTGAACTGTTTCCCCATCTATTTGACATGAAGTGATGGGACCAGTTGCCATGATCTTAGTTTTCTGAATGTTGAGTTTTAAGCCAACTTTTTCACTCTCCTCTTTCACTTTCATCAAAAGGCTCTTTAGTTCCTCTTCGCTTTCTGCCATAAAGCAAAGTGTCATCTGCATAACTGAGGTTATTGATATTTCTCCGGGCAGTCTTGATTCCAGCTTGTGCTTCATCCAGCCCAGGATTTTTTATGATGTACTCTGCATATAAATTAAATAAGCAAGGTAAAAATACACAGCCTTGACGTACTCCTTTCCCAATTTGGAACCAGTCTGTTGTTCCATGTCCAGTTCTAACCGTTGCTTTCTGACCTGCATACAGATTTCTCAGGAGGCAGGTCAGGTGGTCTGGTGTTCCCATCTCTTTAAGAATTTTCCTCAGTTTGTTGTGATCCACACAGTCAAAGGCTTTGGCATAGTCAATAAAGCAGAAGTAGATGTTTTTCTGGAACTCTCTCACTTTTTCAGTGATTCAACAGATGTTGGCAATTGATCTCTGGTTTGTCTGCCTTTTCTAAATCTGGCTTGAACGTGTGGAAGTTCACAGTTCATGTACTGTTGAAGCCTAGCTTGGAGAATTTTGAGCATTACTTTGCTAGTGTGTGAGATGAGTGCAATTATTCAGTAGTTTGAACATTCTTTGGCATTACTTTTCTTTGGGACTGGAATGAAAACTGACCTTTTCCAGTCCTGTGGCCACTGCTGAGTTTTCCAAATTTGCTGGCTTATTGAGTGCAGCACTTTCACAGCATCATCTTTTAGGATTTGAAATAGCTCAACTGGAATTCCATCACCTCCACTAGCTTTGTTCATAGTGATGCTTCCTAAGGCCCACTTGACTGCATTCCAGGATGTCTGGCTCTAGGTGAGTGATCACACCATCATGGTTATCTGGGTCATGAAGATCTTTTTTGTACAGTCCTTCTGTGTATTCTTGCCATCTCTTCTTAATATCTTCTGCTTCTGTTAGGTCCATACCATTTCTGTCCTTTATTGTCAGATCAGAACCAGATAATTTGAACCTCCAAGTGAACAATGGATAAAATGCCTGGAGTGTGGGAGGGAGGTTGTAGGGTAAATGGTTAACACGAGTTAAGGAACTTCATTTACTGCGGGAAGGTCGGCTTGCTCCTCTCTCTTCTCTTTTTTATGTGAAGCTTCAGGCAATATTTGAATCCCCTCTAAAAGCCCAGAGCTGTGTTCTAAAGAAAGGAAACACTTGCCTGGAGAGGGCAGTTGTAAAGAACGGAGACCAGGGCAAGGTTTATGGTAATTCCAGACCTTTACCAAAGTTGCAGGGGGGAAAAAATGAACTAATGGCATCTCTTCCAAAGAAGGGTAGGAAATAATTCCTTCTACGTCCAGCGTGAAGCATCCCACGTGGCAGGATTTGGAAGGTCCCTGCCCTGTAGGCCTATCTTTAACTCCTGTCCAGTTGCCAGGCCTCACCCATTTCACAAAACCTGTGTCACCAGCCCTGTGGGTGAGGCTGACCCGGGTGCAGCGGGAGCCATCCACAGCACTCCTCAGCCTGGCCTTTGAACTTGAATGCCAGTAGACAGCCAGAGGTCCTCAGACAAGAAGGAGCAATAAGCTAAGTATGTAGAAGAATGACAGAGAAAGCAGGCCGTTCAGGGAACAGAGCAGAACTTTTAAGAACTATAATTAAGGTCCTCAGATTTGAAAGAAACAACCAGTCAGGAAGCTTTCTCGAAAGTTAATGAAAAGATGGCTAGAATTAAAAGTCCATAGAAAAACACCAGATTTGACACATGGGAAATAAAGGCATGAGAGAAAAGAAACAAAACCCTCTAGAATATGGATCACAAATGGGGCTTCCCAGGTGGCTCACTGATGAAGAATCCGCCTGCAATGCCAGAGATGTGTGTTTGATCCCTGGGTCAGGAAGATCCCCTCGAGCAGGAAATGGCAACCCACTCCAGTATTCTAGCCTGGGAAATCTCATGGACAGAAAGAGCCCAGCGTGCTATGGTCCTTGGGGTTGCAAAGAGTTGGACATGACTGAGCAACTGTACATGGATCACAAGTACAGAGATGAGAAATAATAGAAGATTTAAGAGAGATGTAAGATGAGCCCAGGAGGTCTAACGTCTGTTTAGTAGGACTTACCCAGGGAGAAGGATAAGGAAAAGAGGACAGAAAACAAACCAGTAATGGGAGACTGGCCGCTCGTCCATGGTGCCAGGTTCCCTCACAACCAGAGGGGAGGGCATGAACTGGTCTCCTTCCCAGTGGGTGCACTCGCCTTCAGGAGTGAGTGCCAGTCCCAAGGTGGTCTCTCCCAGCCAGGGCTCAGGGACCCCCACAGACCTCTGGGACGCAAAAGGAATGTAAGAGAATTTAAGAAAGAGGAGAATGTGGGATGTACCAAACTGAGCAAATCAAAGTTAAACCCTAGAGTCGGTCTGAATAACTGCTCACTTTGGTTTGTGTTTTTTATCCAGGAAGGGTCACTGGGAGGCAGGCAACAGAAAGGAAGACAAAGCTGGGGGGCGGGTGAGGCGCCGGGTCCTCAACTTGCAGAGAAGACGTCAGGGCTCATCAGTTGCACACACTGGAACTGTCACACCTGTGCAGCAAACACATTATTCAGTTTAACTGAGTCAGGAAAGGGTGAAATCAAAAGGGAAGCACCTAGAAGCAGAGAAAATAAAAACCGGAACCCCAACCCAGGATGGCCGGAATCGCCTCCAAGCCACCGCTGAATGCCTTCAGTACCCCCAGTGAAAGCTAACGCTTTTAGCTAAGTTGTGAAAGGAAATCTAGTCATTTGAAGTTTGAGAAAACAGTGACATAGAAAGATGGAAAGAGAATGGATAGAAAAATATGTACCTGGCAAATACCAACGATAAGCAAGTGTAGCAATATTAATGTCAAACTGAATGGAATTCAGGGTTTAAAAACAGCTTTCAGAAGCACAGAGGCGTATTTCACACTTACATAAAATTCACCAAGGAGCCTCACTGTAGTATCGACATAATGTTGTCTTATAAAACCTCGTTAGAAGTATGACGATAATGTGATATTTTCTCTTTCTAAATGAAAATCTTTATGCTTTTCTTAGCAACTGATACATCATGTAGATAATGTACATAAGGGTGCAAAGGGATTTTGGCAAACTCTTAACCTTGATTCCCAAATAAATAGCTGTTAACTTTTGTGTCCCATAAACAGAGAAGCAATTTTTTTTTTTTTACAAATACTAATGGAATATTTGTTAAAATTAAGGCTGACTCCCCCCAGATTTGTGTTTTTTTTTTTTTTTCTTTTTTGGTCTTATGATATGTTTATTGGTCTTTGCTGGGGTCTTTTTTTTGAGGCACAGGTTATATATAGTATTATATGTTTCATACGTACAGCATAGTGATTCACAATTTTTAAAGGTTATATTCCATTTGTAATTATTGTAAAATATTGGCTATATCCCCTGTGTTATA
>NW_011494706.1:3493209-3514458 GCF_000754665.1 Bison bison bison
GTTATACAATAATATGTCCTTGTACCAAAGTTGTATTTTGCCAATCATGCTTTCTTTTTGTGGTAAACAAACTCCTCCTGTCTAGCTACTGGGCAGCCCCTTAAAGAGTTATCATTTTTTTGATTGGCTGGAGAACATCCCTGTCATACATAGTACACGGTCCGAAGATCTCATCATGTGTCTCATCACTGAAGCATCAGGTGTGAGGTGGGTCCCGTCCCTGCTTCCTAGCCTCCTCTTGCTCTCCCATCTTTGGGACCAGAGGAAACTTGACCTCTTGATCAGCGTCATCTTATCCTTAAGCAAGCCGGAAGAAACCAGGCAAAGTTGCTTCGAGCCTTTTCCATCCCTGATCCCCCAAATCAACACACGTCCGGAAGCCAAGCTCTTCCTGGTAAATGCTGCCTTCCCGGCCTAGCTGTGGAGCAGCCTGATGTTGTTCTCCTGGTGAATTTAGCAAGTCTCCACACCAGAAATCCCGTCCACAGGGATGTACTCCGCCCCTCCGCAGCCCTAGCAGCTGTCCTCCAGGGAGAGGTGGGAGCTGGTGGTAGAGAGGATGAGAGTCCTGTGCAGGCTGCCCCGTTTCCAGCACCCGCCCCCACTTCACACACACGCACCCACACACCCCAATCAGTTTTGCCAGACAGCTTATTAAACATCTTACACGTTTCCCTTAGCATTCTTATTCCACTGATCAGTGTCTTTCCTCCCTGCCCTCCCCAGTACTTCTCTCTCTTTTCATAGCAAGTAGCTATTTATGAAAACTACCCTAACTGAAGGAAACTTGTTACCCATTTTATTGCTTGTGTGTCTTTCACAGTCACACTCTGCCATGCCTGTCCACCCTTGTAAGAAGGATTTTATTACATGTCTAAAGCAGACAGCCTTGCTAAACTCTTTCTAAACCAGGAAGTGAAACAAAATTGGTGGTGTGAACACAGTGGGTTTCTAAGCATTTTTCATGTTTCCTTCCATTATGTTGGAGGATAAATTCCTGGCTTAAAGTTAAAATAATTCCTCTAAGCTAATAGGAAATTCAGTATGACTTATCCAGTGAAGCGCTGGATATAAAGCAAGCTTTTT
Source organism: Bison bison bison (assembly GCF_000754665.1). Classification (NCBI taxonomy): domain Eukaryota; kingdom Metazoa; phylum Chordata; class Mammalia; order Artiodactyla; family Bovidae; genus Bison; species Bison bison. Next base: position 3,494,296 of record NW_011494706.1, read on the forward strand.
CACATGCAAAGATGCCATGTGTTTCATAAAAACCGTTCAGATGAATGGTTGAGGAGCCTTGGGAAAGATGGAAGAGGAGAAGATACCGCTTAGCGATACAAATGCAAACGTGTACTATGCGGATTCCCCCGGGCGCGCACGCACACCCTGTAACTTTAAAGCTGTCTCTTAGAAGGATGAGATGGAGCTGCGAGCCAGACCACGTTGGTTTGGACCGAAATTCTTACAGAATTATTAAGCCTTAAAAAAAGCAAAGGAGATTTATGCATCTGCATTTGACCAATTTGGTTTGGAATAGGTTCATAATGGAAAAGTAATAAAACCATAAGAGACAGTGTCTTCTGAGTACAGTCTCGCTTTTAAAAAATCTAAACATGGGCTGCCCCAGTTTGGATAAAATGACTGTAGAAAAATTTCCCATTGGTAATTCTGGGAGGGTTTTGTTGTTGTCGTTGTTGCTGTTTTCTTTTTCATTGATTATCAGCCAGTATAAATTTTAAGATTTCTGGCAGATATTTTTTTCAGGAGATGTCAGTCATAGGAAAGAGGAGTCCTAAAGTATTATCTGTGGGTGCCTCCCCCTCAGGTCACCCCCCCTTCACACATGCATACACACACACACACACACACACACACACAATGTTTGTTTAGCTATCAGTAAAGTCTTTTCTGGTGTAACCGGAGAGGTTAGGGTTTGGAGGGTGCGAGTGGTTGAATGTGTGTGAGAAGGCACCTCCGCTGACTGCCAGCAGCCGCAGAGAAGCAGGAAGAGGAAACGGATAACAAGCTTCACCTCTGAAAAATCAGACCCAATAACTCTGATTTCAACAGGAAAGCAAAAAAAAAGGTAAAACAACAACAACAAAAAAAAAACCCCAAAATCGTTCTCCATTTGTTTTCAACCATTTGAAGTTGTGTTGATCTATAATTCCTGAGACTGTAAGAATATAAGCGTGACAGATGGAGGTTGGTGGTCTGGGGACGGAGAGGCGAGGCGTGTACTCCATTAGGTGTGGTGGAGCCTCCAAGCCTGCGGACCAGAGTCACAGCTGCGTTTCCCAGAGGCGACAGCGAATAGGCCTTTGGCTCGATCCCAGCCTTAGCTTTCTTTCCACGGCCGGCAGTGCACGGCACAGTTGCTTTTACGCAGTGAGAGCGTGACCCGACTGCAAAGGTGTTGTCTTTTCTGGCAGGTATGCCTGCAGCCTCACTGGTGACCCCTGCTGATGTCATCAAGACTCGATTACAGGTGGCCGCCCGGGCCGGCCAGACCACTTACAGCGGAGTGATAGATTGCTTTCGGAAGATCCTGCGTGAGGAAGGCCCGAAAGCTTTGTGGAAAGGGGCTGGCGGTATGGAGATCATTTGCTCTTAATTAAACCTTTGGTATCAGGCGAAGTTTTAAAATCTTAACCCGTGTCCGTTACTTCCTATTCTCCCCCCAAGCTCGTGTGTTTCGGTCCTCCCCCCAGTTTGGTGTGACTTTGCTGACCTATGAATTGCTCCAGCGATGGTTCTACATTGATTTCGGAGGAGTGTAAGTAGCTTGCTAAACTTCAGCTGCTTCTAATACTCTGTGGTCATCCAGAAAGGTATGTCCTTTTAGTCCCTGTGATGAAGTAGAAGAGATGTAGGAAAATACTGAAATCATGTTATCAGATTCATTTCCAAAGGGAACATACAAGTAACCAGAATTCCACAACTCCTCTATGATCCAGATGTTAGCAGTTTTTGAATGTTGCTTTTACCAAGTTAAACAAAAACCCTCAGGTTCTCACTCTATTTTCCCTTCTTGTAGGAAACCCATGGGATCAGAGCCAGTTCCTAAATCCAGGATCACCCTGCCTGCTCCCAATCCTGATCACGTTGGGGGCTACAAACTGGCAGTTGCAACATTTGCAGGGATTGAAAACAAATTTGGACTTTACCTACCTCTCTTCAAGCCGTCAGCATCTACCTCACAAGCCATGGGTGGAGGCCCGTAGGAGGTCTGGCACCCACCGGGCCATCGCTGCGTCTCTGGTGCGACTGTTGGAGAGAACACCCCATCCCAATGGAAACACTTCATCCCTGTCACTTCCATCTCCTGTTTAAATTCAAGTTGAGGCTTTTGATAAGGTGAAATCATTCCTTTTTCTGTGTGTTTTCCTAACTAGATCATTGTGAAATTATTCATAGTTATTCTTTGGGCCTCTTCTCACAAACCTGTGCTGGTACCTGACATCTCCTGGGATTTGGCCAACATTAACCTGATCTGGAGGAAGAAGCAAGTCTGAATAGGAATTAGAACCATTCTCCTCAGATTAGGATGACAGCCCAGAAGAAGCTGCTAAGAAGCAATCATGGTGCTCCGAGCAAGTGCTCCTGTGCAGGAGACTGGGTGCATCTTTATAAAAAGAGAAAAAAACACTGGAAGAAACAAAAACATTATCAGAAATAGCCAGCCGGGCTTCAGATTCTAAACACACACTAATTCTGACTCTGGATTATATTATGAAGCTTTGATGTGAAACATGTTGTTTTGTAATGAAAACCACATTGAAGATGTTTAATAATCATATTCTGTTACTGGTACCCAGGCTACCAGGGGGGAGGTCTTTGTACTTTAGAGAAAGTACTCTTGGCTCTGCACTCGACGGATGGAGAAACCCAGAGACACAGCCCCGCTCCTGGCTTGGAATGACCGCTCGTAGGAGGCACACGTGCTGACCACCGCCTGTTTCAGTAAACACTGCAGAAAAACGCGTGCCCTCCGTTACTGATACCTACCCTCGCCCCTCCCAGCCCTCCGTAGTTGGCATCCATTTGCTTTTAAAATCCACTTTATCTTGAATCATGGAAAAATGCATTGTAATATGCATTTTTATTTAATTCGTGGTGCCTCGAACAATGGTCAGAAGGCTCATGTGTCTGTGAGGAAGGAAATAAACTATTTTTAAAGCTACTGAGTGTTTTTGCTCTTGTTACATCACGTGGCAAATGACTGCAAGAGTGGTCATGATTGGACTGTCGCAGTCTCATTTTGAGGGTGACTGGTTCATGTCAGCCTCAGTTTGTCTCCCTGGTCTCTCAGGGTGATGTGCACCCAGGTCTTCAGTATGCCAGTGTTCAGTGTGAGAGAGGCTGTGAGGAGTGAGGACCCTAGCACACTGACCCTTGCTCTAGTCATCCTCAGCGCTCTCTGCAGTCTCTTACTGTGAGAATTAATACCGAGTTTCCCTGGAGGTCGGGCATGGAAACTGGTACCAAATGGCCATGGTGTCTTCTGATCTTCTCTGACTCTTCCTCATCCCAAAACCACGGACCGTGTGTGCCACCTTTGACCATACTGGACCCACACTGTGATGACCCCGGGAAAGGTGTTAGTCTTGAGCAGAATTTCGGGCGCTCCTAAGGCTGCAGTTGTGCTCCTGAGTTACTTATTGTCAGTTGAGTTTGAACTTCCTATGTCTCCAAAGTTTGCCTCCAGAAGAGAGCTGTTTTTCAGTTTCTGTCTTGCGGTAGGTCAGCAGGTTGACATTCAGAGTTACTGTTCAAAATGGGAAAGTGTAAAAACCATCTGTGAGTCTGCTTTGGTGGTGGTGTTTTGGGGTTTTTTTTTTTTTTCAGTGAACAAAAGCTTTGTTATTCTCACCAGAAATAGGACAGATATATACATGGCTCCTTCATGGTTTTGGTTTGGCAAACACCAAAGAGAATCCCCTCTGTCTCCCTGAACTTGCCACCCTCCCCCAGTCCCTTGCTCAGTGTGACAAGCAACATTTATATTTTAATCTCCAAGACCAGTCACAAGATTCCACATACGTCATAGAAATTTAGGTGGTGTTACAGTAACACAGCACTCAAGCTTTGTTATTTTGAATGTGGAGAAAAGTCCCCTGAGTGTAAACCCTGCCTCCTTACCTTTCTTTTCTTCAACTGCTTGAAATTTTATGGAAGATCAGATTTTCAAGGTATAAATACTGACCCAGATCTCAAGACGCGGTGCACTGCCCTGCTTGCTGCTTTTTTGTTTTAATATTTGCTTATTTATTTGACTGCTCTGGGGTCTTAGTTGCAGCATGTGGGATCTAGTTCCCTGACCAGGGATCGAACCTGGGCCCCCTGCATTGGGAGCTCAGAGCCTTAGCCATTGGACCACCAGGGAAGTCCTCCTGCTTGCTTCTTTAGGAGGTGTTGCATCTGTGGGAGAGCGTCTTGGCTTCCCTTAGTCCTACCTGGAGCTGAGAATGATGCTCTTTAATAAAGGAGAAAGCAGAGAGGTACCAGGAAGCCAAGGAGATAGGCCCACATGGCGGTGTTTCTTTAAAATCCTTGGCTTAGTCTGTTCCGGGGTAGGCAGTGACTGGAGACACACAGGAGGCCCCATTTCCTTCTGAGTTGTGCTCAGTGGGTGGTGTGACTGTGACATCCTTGAATAGGACTGCAATCACCGTGCGGTGAAAACCACGTCAAATTTGTTCTGGGTTTTCCTTCTTCCTGAAGTGACAGCACAATACTCAGCAGCGCTGTGGCCGCCGTTTCTACAGTGGCTCTTTTCCTGCTCCTCGCCAAGGGACTGAAAGCTGAGCAATGCCCACCCAAGGGGGCCAGCCTCCCCCTGCCCCGCCAGCCCTGGAGTCTCTCCCTCTGCCCCTGTCCACTCCTGATTGCTTGAGGGGGAGCGGGGGAGAGGCCTGACTTTTGTGTAGCAACTTTTTTTCTAGGAGGGGAAAAAATGTGGAGCTGACCACAGAATGAACACGCTGATTCTTGGGTTCCAGCCGTGGCTGGGTTTCTTGAGGCTGGGTGGCATGCTGTCGCCAAGCTCATGCTACACCTCATAACCCACAACCATTCGCTGTGCTCCCTGGGGTTGCCTTAATCCCAAGCAGCCGGGGTTGCACAGGGGAACATAAGAATCCTGGCACAGAAAGGAGTCATTTAAAATGCTTATTGCATTTCAAGCTTCAGTTTTTACTTAGTGAAAATATTTACCATTGCTGGAAAACAATGTTTAAAATTTTGTTGCTTCTATGTTGTTTAATGGTGTGGCGGATGTAAACCTCAGGATGCTTACATTTTGACAGTCTTCTGGAAATGTTTAACAGCACATAACTCAGTGAGCAGGGAATAAAAACTGGGAACAAATTGTCCTTGAAACTTTGTAACCTCCCCCCGGACTAGGTATTCCACAAGGCATGCTGGAATTCTTCAGGTAAAGACAGGGAAAACTCCGGGCAATGGAATTTGTAGACAGTCTTGTAGCCCCATTTAGCAACCTTGTAGATAAACCCTAAGAGTCATCATGTGCCTTTTACCGCAGAAGCCATCCTGTGGGGGATGAATTTGTATCTTTGCCACTGAGCGAAATCCCATTTTCAGTTCAGGGTCATCAAACGCTTTCAGGATGGGGATTTTTCCAAAGATTTTTAAAAAGACACATTCCCTGGTGAGAGCAGTGAAATGTTCTTTCCATAAATGGTACTGCCCTCAAAGTGTTAGTCACGCCAGGCTCCTCTGTCCACGGGATTCTCCAGGCAAGAGTACTGCAGTGGGTAGCCATTCCCTTCTCCTGGGGATCTTCCTGACCCAGGGACCAAACCCTAGTTTCCTGCATTGGAGGCAGATTGTTTACTATCTGAGCCACTAGGGAAGCCCCTTGTGGGGGCGGGGAGGGAGGTGCCTTTGTTTTACCTTCTGGGAACAACCCAACCCTCACCAAAGAGTTCTGTTTTCCACGCTGTGAGGGCCACGGGTGGGGGGCATGGGGGTGCACGTTTTAAGATCTGAGGCAGAAAAGAGCATTGTCACTTGTTTCTTGAAAACAGTGGAAGTCTTTAACCTGAAAGCCCAGATTGGGCTCCATGAGAACTGTGCTGGTGATGCTACTTCCACAGTGCCTGGAACTCTGAGTAGGCTCTTTTCATTTGGATGGACGGATGAATGGATGGATGGATGGATGGGTTTCAATAATTTTTTTTTCCAATCAGTAATCTCTATCATTTTCCCACTTTATAGGCCTTTTCAGTAGTGTTTTTAGTGGCTGGAGTTAAAACCATAACTTAAAACAACCCTATTCTGATGTATTCCACGGTTACTTTAGAAGTCGTAAGTACATCTTTTATTAAAGCAACTACAGCTATGTAAATTGGTTTCAATTAGCTGGTTACTCTGAGTCATCAGGAACTTTCATGTAAACTATATGATCTTTAAATTTCCTGGTCATGGTTAAAAACATAGACTTAAAAAATCATCCTTTTGAGGTTAGTGGTACATTAGGCTTGTACCATTAGGCACATGAGCATCAATGAATGTTAATGACTTAGAACTCCTCTGCTCTTCGCTGCCTGACATCTGTAGGAGTACGGTGGCAAGTTTTCCTTTAGAAGCTGCTGAAGACAACAGGGACTCTCTTTCAGAAGGGTTTGTTTTTAGCTAATGCATTAATTGACTCCAAAAAGAGTCCAAATGGAACACTCTGCTTTCATCTGCTGGGGTAACCTAATAAAATAATGTTGTTTGTTTTTAGATTCCCGGCTGGTAAGGGGGGTTTTGCTCAAGGCAAAACCACAGTCCCCTCGAATAACTTTAGAAGGAGAGTTAAGAAGACACACTAATTGTGCCTGTCTGAGGTTTGCTCCTTCAAGGGCCCAGACACACCCCTTGCACACTGGTCTGGCCACCAGGGCTCTGGTGCCCACCGCCGAGTTGATTCTTCTGGGCTGGGCTGGGCTCCTGCCCCCTGGAAGATGCTTGATTTTGCTGTGAGCAGTTCTTAAGGAAATTTTAAAAACAGACTCAAGCTCTCGGAACAGACTCAGGCAAGCACGCTGTATATGCGATTCGTCTGACGCACAGAATGGGGAAAGGGGAATTCAGGTTAATGAAAGATGACTGATTACAACAGGCTCCTTAACTTTCATCACCCCCTCCTCCATCCTTTGCTACTTAGCCAAGCTCTTGCTCTGGTGTGTTACTGGGCTGCTTTCAAATAAGAGGGGGACAAGTAATCCTGCCCCAGCCTGGAGTTCTTCAGCCAGTCAGAACTCATTAAATATGAGTATTACACGCCAGGAATGATCCTGTGAAACCTTCCCACATCCCTTAATGTAGATACTATTTTACCCCATGTGACAAATGAGGAAACCAAGACTCAGGTTAAATATCTTGCTCATGGTCCCAGCTAGCAAATAAGGATGCTAAAATTTGAATCCAGGTCTGATGGCAGCCCGAGGCCCTGTTCTTTCTATATGAGCATTTCTCAACCCAGTAGAGGGAGTTCATATGATCGGCTATGCCCAGAATTTCTTACTGTCTCCAGTTCTCAGTATCAGATGTATCATTCCTAGCTCAGAGCCGAAGGGAAGGGTGATCTCCGGTTACTGTTGTAAGTACATTTGCTATCTCAAGACAATTCCAGAGCTTGAGGACCAGGTGAATCCTGACAAGCCTTTTGAGGTTCATCTTAAACTATTTTACAGCCTATTAAAGTCAGTAAAGAGAGGATTAAGGTACACTTGAAGCATTTGCCCCACGGGTTTAAAATTGGAAGGTAATGTGGAAAAAGCAGAGATAAATTTACAAACTGTTACAGTGCAACGTGATATGACGTGAACTGAACTGGACCATCTTAAAAATCTCTACTATAATTAGAAAATGCCGTTCTTCAACAAAAGTTGGAAATAATGGAAAAGCAACTTAAAAGTAAATATCTATGGGTACTTGGCCTCAAAGTGTGTCTGGAGGGAATGGAGACAGTTTACAGAATGTGGGATTTGTTGGAATTACTTTTGGACATAAAATCTCCATCACCCCTAATGGTGGGAAGTCTTGCTCTATTCCCAACAAGTTACCTGCTGTCCCTAAACTTAAAGGAGGAGATCTACCACTGCATTTTGCTACCCCCTCTTCCATTCTTATATCAGTGAAAGCAAATTACTGACTAACCCACACCAGAAATTTGTGGAATTTTCTTCCTGGGCAAAAGATTGTGTGTGTGTGTGTGTGTGTGTGTGTAAACACAAACATATATGTATGTATATAAATACATATATGTTTGAGTATATATGTATTTGTGTATTAAAATGTCATGTTCCTTTTTCAGAGGAGTGATCTCAAAATGTGAATTTTTGTTTTGAAGCAGAATTTCCAATGTAAGTTCTAAGTATGGAATATGCTTAATCAATTTGAAAATTTATGAAGAGTTAGCTACTCCGTGTAAGAGGTTGCTTTCTCTGACAACCTCTTCATTAGGGCCAGCTCCAGTGTTATGAAAGGCTTACACTCTGTTAGAGCAACATCACATCAGAAAAAGGAAAAACTGGGGAGGACGGAAATTGAAACAGGTCTTTTTCCTTCTAAAGACAGAAGTGAAGTGATTGCTGATTCTGAATTTTATTACAGTGAAAGCAGAGACTTCTCCACACTTTTAATCTCAGCCTTTGTCCAGTCTCATTATGAAATGTGTATTTCCCCTTCTGAACTGAAGAAGCAGTTCACACTTGACCTGGAACTTCAAGTTACCTGTGACCGCTACTTATTAAGTAAGTGATTTCTTTCTTTTTAAAAACAGTTTGCCTGTCTGAAAGTAAAAGAGAAAAGCCATTATTTCTGGCTCTTTTGAGGACTTGAAATTATTGTGACATTTCTTCCTCTTCCTCCGTTTAGAAAGTCTCTTGATTGGCTTAATAACTTACCATTCTAACCATACATATCTGACTAAGTTATTGCAAATTATTAAGGCATTTGAAATGAGTTGGTTATAAAGGATAACTACTATCTCTATTAAAGTTATGACATGCAGATTCGTGAAGCATTCCATATTTTGGGGGCTTCCCTGATAACTCAGTTGGTAAAGAATCTGCCTGCAATGCAGGAGACCCCAGTTTGATTCCTTGGTCGGGAAGGTCTGCTGAAGAAGAGATAGGCTACCCACTCTGGTATTCTTGGGCTTCCCTTGTGGCTCAGCTGGTAAAGAATCCACTTGTAATGCGGGAGACCTAGTTTCAATCCCTGGGTTGTAAAGATCCCCTGGAGAAGGGAACAGCCACCCACTGCAGTATTCTGGCCTGGAGAATTCCATGGACTTGTATAACCCATGCGGTTGCAAAGAGTTGGACACGACTGAGTGACTTTCACTTTCAAAGATAAATTACAAAATAATTATCATTGGAGCCCTGAAGTAATTAATAAATGCTTTAATTTCTATAGACAGTAAACTCTAATTTACTTTTTTTCTACCTTAAAAATTATACCTTTGGGGGAGTTCTGCTTCTGGCCATGACAGACTAGGAGAGAAAACTAGAAAACTGGGCAAAACACATTATATGGCAGTTTTAAGACATTGGATATGAGGCAGAATAGATCTGTGACCTGTGAGGGGAAGGAGACAACAAGGTGAGACCTACTGTTGCACCAGCTTTCCGCCTGGAGGCAGTCTCCAGCCACTGTGCAGGGAAGAACCCAGACAGGGCCCAACCTTCTCCCCAGGTGAAAAGATGTAGGTCAGAAATCAGATAAGCCAGGATAGCTAGAATTTTAAGACACACAGAACAGCCAAACAGGAGTGAGCTGATCTGAGAGACAGCTCTGGAGTTTTACAGAGCGTTCCCCAATCTTTGAGTGCTGGGAGGAAACTACCAGGCTTGGAAAAGAACCACTGGAAAGGAAGAAGCAGAAAAATTCTGGAGGTCACAGAGGAGAAAGAGTTTGTTTTCCCACCAATTGGAGTAGAATTTTCCTCCATAATATATAGAACATCAGGCAGAATCCTTAGAAAAAGTGTCTTAATAGTGCAAAATAAGAACTATGATAAAGGCTGCTCTGCCCTTAACAAAACTCAAAAGCAGACTTCACAAAGATCTGATTCCAAGTAATTTAACTCCTTGTCAGAACACAATTTGATACTATTTCAAACAATATTAAGAAAAGCCCCACAACTCACAATAAGAAATCTAATAAAAAAACTGTCACCCATAATAGTAAGGAAAATATCAATGTAAGCCATAAAAAATGAAAAATCAACCAACAGTAATAGACCTAGGAATGACAAATGTTAGAAGCAGCAGCAAGGCCAGTAAGACAGCTACCATAGGTAATACATAAACTTAAGGTCGGGGTAAACACAGACATTATATGGAGAGAAATGGAAGATACGAAAGGTAGAACAAAAATTACAATATGTCCAATGGAAAATTAATGGAATGTCTGACTATGTTAAGACATTATGTAAGTGAAGATCAGTGAGCTTGAAGGCACAGCAAAAGGGGTTCCAGAAAAAAATATTTAAAGAAATAGTATTCAAATATTTCCAAGCTTAAGATTATATACTCACAAATCCATGTGGCTCATTGTACCCCAAGCAAAACAAATGTAAAGAAAGAAAACTACAGAGATATATATCATAATGAAAATGATGAGAACTAATGAATGATAAAAAGAAGAATCTTAAAAGCAGCCACAGGAAAAGTTCCTATAACCTGTAAGGAAAGATGATAATAAGAGAACAAACATTTCTACTTGGAAACAATTTAAGGCAGACAACAATAGAGTAACATCTTTAAGGTATTGAAAATATAAAGCTAACCAAGAAATCTATACCCAGTGAAATCTTTTAAAAACAAAGGGAAAATAAGACAGACAAAAACTAAGAGAATTCAGAGTGTTGTTGTAATTGCACTGAAGGAGATAGTCCATGGAATTCTTCAGGCTGGAATACTGGAGTGGGTAGCCTATCCTTTCTCCAGTGGATCTTTCTGAGCCAAGGATTGAACCCAGGTCTCCCACATTGCAGGTGGATTCTTTACTAGCTGAGCTATCAGGGAAGCCCAAGAATACTGGAGTGGGTAGCCTATCCCTCCTCCAGGGCATCTTCCCAACCCAGAGATGGAACCCAGGTCTCCTGCATTGCAGGCAGATTCTTTACCATCTGAGCCACCAGGGAAGCCCATTCAAGATGTTCATGATAGGTCATCAGGCAGAACACAACTGATACCAGATGGAAATTTTGTATCTAGACAAATTAATGAAGAGTTGTTTCAGAACTGAAAATAAATGAATAATTACATTAAAAAAATTCCTTAAAAGATAACTCACTCTTTAAAGCAAATCAATGATGCTGTATTGTGAGGTTTATCATTTATATGTTGTTGTTGCTTAGTAACTAAGTTGTATATGACTCCTTTTGACCCCATAGACTGTAGCCCACCAGGCTCCTCTGTTCATGGGATTTCCCAGGCAACAATACTGAAGTGGGTTGCCATTTCCTTCTCCAGGGGATTTCCTGATGCAGGAATCAAACCCACATCTCCTGCATTAGCAGGAGGGTTCGTTACCACTGAGCCACCAGGGAGGCCCCCAGTTTATAGCATCCATACCAGTAAAATGCACAGTAACAGCACAAAAAAGAAGAAAGGAAAATGATAATACACTGTCAAAAAAGTGCTTATACTACTATACATAAGTAATATACTATTATCTGAAGGTAAAGTGTAATAAGTAAAAGATGTTGTAAACCCTAGAGTACACTAAAAAATGAAAGCTAAACAGATTTAGCTAATAAGACATTAGTGGAAACCTTTAAAAAATGCAAATAAGACAGAAAAGAAAAAAAAGAATAGATGATAAAAATGAGCAAGATGGTAGATTTGACTCAACTTCCCAGGTGGCACTAGTGGTAAAGGAACCTGCCTGCCAAGGAGACGTAAGAGACCCAGGTTCAATCCCTGGGTTGGAAAGATCCTTTGGAGAAGGGAATGGCAACCCACGCCAATATTCTTGCTTGGAGAATCCCATGGACGAGGCGCCTAGAGGGCTACTGTCCATAGGATTGCAGAGTCAGACATGACTGAAGTTACTTAGCACATATTTATAATTACATTAAATGCAAACAGCCTAACCCCCTAACCCCCAGTTAAAAGGAAGAAATTAAAGGGTGGGGGGGGGACAAGGTCCAACTATATATATACTATCTAAAGAAGCTCAATATAAAAACACAGATAGATGGAAAGTAACTTGACAGTAAAAGATATACTATATAATCACAGATTTTAAAAAAAGGTGTAGTAGGCTATATTGATATCAGCCAAAGTATATTTTAGAAAGAGAACTAGTAGTAAGGGTAAAGAGGGACATTTCATACTGATAAAGATGTCAATTTACCACAGAGACACAAAATCCTCAATGTATATGTACCTAATGACAGTGCTTCAGATACATGAAACAGAAACTAACAAGACATAAACAGAAATAGAAGAAATGCACAATCATACTTTGAATTTTCAAAATACTTCTCTTGATATTCACAGACAGAAATCTATAGTATACAGAAAACTTGAACAAATTTATCAAATAATTGACCTTATTCACATTTGTAGAACACTCAACAACAGCAGAATATACATTCTTCTTAAGTATATGGTAAACTTTACCAACATTAATATAGGCCATAAAACAAGTCTCAATAAACTGAAGAGAACTGAAATCATACGATTTATATTCTCTGGCCATTAATTAAAGATGAATCATGCACATAAGTATGAGTTAAAACTATAAATATTCATAAGAAAATGTAAGAGAAAATCTCTATGACCTTTGCTTAGGCAAAAATATTTCAGATAAGATTCTAGAAAACATTCTTAATTAAGAAAACACTGTCAAATTGTAATTCTATATCCAAAAAAAAAAAAAAGCTTCATACATGAAGGGAAAATAAAGGCATATTTATACACTCAAAAACTGAAGAAATTATTCTCTTGTATAATCTCACTATTGGATATGCCAAAACAATGTTATTGGCTGAAGAGAGATGATAGTAAATGGAAAGCCCAGATTTCCAGAAAGAAATCAGGAGAACCAGAAAAGAAAAATGGAAGGCAATAGTTCTTAAATCCTTTAAAAATTATCTTTATAAATACTTTTAATTCATAAAAGACTATTCACTGAATCACAGATAATAGTGTATTGCAGGACTTACAGTAAATACAGGAGTGAAATACATGACGAGGGAACAAAGGACGGAGAGAAGGTAAATGGGTTATCCTGTTGCATATTTCTGAGTGTGTAAGAAGTAGCATAACATCATTTGAAGGTGGTGGTGGTGCTGGTTTAGTTGCTAAGTCAAGTCTGACTCTTACAACCCCGTGGACTGTAGCCTGTCAGTTTCCTCTATCCATGGGATTTTTCAGGCAAGGATACTGGAGTGGGTTGCCATTTCCTTCTCCGTCATTTGAAGGTAGTCTGTTATTAAACATGCATATTGTGTTCTTGTGAAATTACTAAAAATAATGAAGGTCACTAGATTAAATGTAAGGGAGTACTAAGAATTATTTGATCCCTCAAAAAGAAGGCAGAAGAGGAAGAATGTAAGAACAATGAATGGGACAAAAAAACAATTACTAATACAAAATAAAAAATCAATCATGCCTCAAAGTACATTAACTGTACATGGACTAAATCCTATAATTAAAAGGCCAAGATTATTAGACTGGATTAAAAAAGAGAAATGGACCTAACTTTAAGATGTTTATAAGAAACATACTCTAAATATTAAATCTTGAACAGATTAAAAGTAAAAGAGTGGGAATGACATCAGCCAAAATGGCAAAGTAAGAAACTCCAAATTCTACCCTTCCATAAAAGCAATAAACAACAGGCTGAAACTGTCGAAATCAACTTTTGTTCTTAGTTTCTGGAAATTAACCAAAGACTTGTAGCAACTAAGGGAACACTGACTGAAGAACAGTATTGATTTTCTGAAAGAATCATGAACTTTGAGTCATTTTAATTTACCCTAGTCCCATCTACCGTCTCTAGTCCAGCAGTAGCTCTGAAAATAACAGCTCATATTTCTGGTACTACAGGAAGCAGAAAGTACTCCATTCACAAAGAATTCTAATGATTTATTCTGACCTATCTGGCTCCTCCCTGGTAGGCAAAATACTTGTCTCTATTGCACCTACCTTGGAACTGGTGCAATGCTAACGTTGCTTCCTGAGGGGGCATTTGTCAAAAGCATTCACGGCTAATATCTTAGTTGCTGCTGGCTGAGGTCATAAACAACAGTAAGGCAAACAACAGACTAACCAAAAATCTGAGAGGACAGGCTAGGGAAGGAGATCTCTGAGGGCTGTGAATAATTCTGACAGACCCCTGGGAATCTGGAAAGAAACACACACGTACTCAGAATTGTGCACATGCTCAGAAAAGTCGTGAGAAGGCCAGAAGATCTCACCTCATGCTGGCACTGAGGCCCTGTATACACAGGAAGAGAAGGCCAGTGTTTCCAATTGAAGGGGAGGGAAGAAAATCTGATTTCCAGAGTTGTATGTTAGAATATTATAATGACTGTATATATTACAATATTAAGTGTAATTCTTTGCATGTGTATGTTCACCACTAAAAATACACATGCAAAGAAATAATGTATTGCATGTGTACAAGGAAAAAAAAAAAAAAGAAGAAGTCAATAGAAACTATGTCTGAGAAAGCCCAGATACTGGATTTTTCTAGACATAGACCTTAAATGAACTATTATGAATATACTCAATTTAGCAACTGAACAACAACTATAATGTCTAAATAACTAAAGGAGAGTATCCAAATAACATCTCACCAAATAGAAGATGTTAATAGATATTATAAAATGCCAAGTAGAAATTTTGGGGTCAAAAAGCAAAATAACTGAAGTGAAGATTTCACTGTGTGCTCGCTCAGTCACTTGAGTGATGTCTGACTTTTTGCAATCCTAGGGACTGTAGCCCGCCAGGCTTCTCTGTCCATGGGCTTCTCCAGACAATACCGGGGTTGCCATGCCCTCCTCCAGGATATCGTCCCGACTCGGGGAAAGAACCTGCATCTCTTATGTCTCCTTCATTGGCAGAGGCATTCTTCACCACCAGCGCCACCTGCAAAGCCTGAACACTTCACTACAGGAGCTCAGTAGCAGATTTCAATAGACGGAAGAAGGAATAAGAAAACATGAAGAATCAATTGAAATTATGCAGTCTGAAGAACAGAAGGTAAAAATGAGAGAAAATCTGACAGAGACCTGTGGGACACCATCATACATGCCAACATAAACACAGAATTCCAGGAGGAGACACACAGCAGAAAGAATACATGAAGAAATAATGGCTAAAATTTCCCCCAGATTTGATGAAAAACAATCTATCCATTCAAGAAGTTCCATGAAATTCAAGTAGGAAAACTTACAAAGGCTCACACCTAAATGCATCATAATCAAACTGTCAAAGCCAAAGCCGATGAAGGAAACTTGAAAGTTACAAGAGAGAAGCAACTCATCATATACATGGGCTCCTAAGAAAGATTAACATCTGATATCCTATCTGGAAACACAGAGACCAAAAGGCTGTGAGATAAGATATGCAACTGCTGAGGAAAAAAAAATTGTCAATGAAAAATTCAACTTCTGACAAAATTATTCCTTAGAGATAAAGGAAAAAGTAAGACATTCCTAGATAAGCAACAGCTGAGAGTTTTTCCTGGCAGACCTGCCCTACAACAAATGCTAAAGGGAGCCCTTCAGGTTGAAATGAAACACCAAAGGGAGATTTCATAATAAAATAATCAGTTTATCAAGAAGATACAATAAACTTAATGTGTGTGTATCTAGTAACAGAGCTTCAAAATGCAAAAATAAAAATGGAGAGAACGAAAAGACAAATAGAAAAAATCACAGCCGTAAGTGGATATTTTCATATCTCCTTCTTGGTCATTTATAGAACACACAGAAAATAATCAGTAAGATTATAGAAGATGGAAACAACACTCTCAGCCAGTTTAATCTATTTTGCATTTTCAGAACCACATACTCAACATATGAAGAATTCACTTTTTTTAAGTGTACATGGAACATTGACCAAGCTAGGCCATATCCGAGGCCATAAAATAAATCTTAATAAATTTCAAAGGACTTGGAAATACAGAGTAGTATTTCTTACTCTGTATGTTTTCTTACTAAGCAGAATCAAACTAGAAATGAAAATAAAGATACCTGGAAAGTTTTCCAAATATTTGGAAATTAAACATGCTTCTAAAAAAAGGTCATGAGTCAAATAACACCACAACGGAAATTAGAAAATATTTTGAACAGAATGATAATGAAAGCATAACATATCAAAAATTTGTGGGACATAGTAAAGGCAGTACTTAGAGGGATTTTTACAACTTTAAAGGCCTAAATTAGACGAAAAGAAGTGTTTTACAACCAATGATTTAAGCTTTTACTTTAGGAAATAAGAGAAAAGAAGAGCATATTCAATCCAAAATAGAAGAATAAGTGGACAATCAGCAACTCTAAATAAGTGGAGAAAATCAGCAACTCCAAAAGCTGATGCTTTGAACAATGAATAATACTGATAACTGGCAAGACTGTTTTTAAAAAGGCAAATTACCAACACATCAAGAATTAAAAAGGAGACATCACTATGACTTTAGATTCATGAAAAGCTAATAAGGGGAATTCTATGAGCAAGTTTATGTTAATACATTTGACAAATTAGATGAAATGCACACATTTCTTGAAAACTACAACTTACCAAAATAGAACCAAAAAAAAAAAAGAACATCTGAATAGCCCTATTCTATTAAATAAATAATTTATTACCAAAAACCTTCCCACAAATAAAACTGGGGCTAGACGGTTTCACTAGTGAATTCTACCAAACAGTAACGGAAGGAATAATACAAATATTACACTCGGTCACAAAATAGAGGAGACTGGAACACTTCTCGGCTCATTATATGAGCATAATCATGGTTCCTAAGCCCTGACAAAAACATTCCAAGAATAGAAAATTACAGACCAGTGTCCCTAAGGAACAATTATGAGAAAATCCTTTAAAAATTATTAGCAAGCAGAATGAAACAAAATTAAAAGGATAATACATTTGACCAAAGGAGGTTTATCCCAGGATGGCAAGGTTGGATTAGTATTCAAAATAACAACTCAGGGTGATTCACTACATTAGCAGAATAAGTGGGGGAAAAAATAGACCATATCAATGGATGCAGAACAGAAGCATATGAAAAAATTCCATATCTGCTCATGATAAAGTTTCTTAACAATCTAAAAATAAAATGGAATTTCCTTCATGTGATAAAAGTGAAACATTAACACTCTTTGATTTGTTTTGTTGTTCAGTTGCTAAGTCATGTCTGACTCTTTGCGACCCTATGGACTGCAGCACACCAGGCTTCCCTTTCCTTCACTATCTCCCTGAATTTTCTCAAACTCATGTCCATTGAATCAATGACACTATCCAACCATCTCATCCTCTGTTGCTCCTTTCTCCTCCTGCCCTCAGTCTCTTTGACGCTAAGATTAAAAAAGAGATAAGGACATCTGCTCTCTCATCAGAGAACGCAATGGCACCCCACTCCAGTACTCTTGCCTGGAAAATCCCATGGATGGAGGAGCCTGGTAGGCTATAGTCCATGGAGTGGCTGAGTCGGACATGACTGAGCGACTTCACTTTCCCTTTTCACTTTCATGCATTGGAGAAGGAAATGGCAACCCACTCCAGTGTTCTTGCCTGGAGAATCGCAGGAACGGGGGAGCCTGGTGGGCCTCTGTCTATGGGGTCGCACAGAGTCGGACACGAACGAAGCGACTTAGCAGCAGCAGCAGCTCTCTCATTTCTTCAGTACAACATAGAGCTTAAAGTCTGAGCTAGTGCTATAAGGCAAAAATAATAAAATTGGAAAGAAAGAAGTCAAGTCTTCATTATTCTCAGAGAGCATGACTATATACATAATCACCAACAGAATTACAGAATCTACTAGAAGTTAGTAAGTGTATTTAGCAAGGTTGGAAAATACAAGGTTGATATATAAAATTAAATTTTAATTCTGAAAACTAGGAGGTACTAAATGGGAAGATACACCTTATTCACATATTAGAAAATTTTAAATTAAGATACCCACTCTCTCAAATTTGTATATATTGTAGATTAATGAAATCCCAATAGAAATCCAAATAATATGGTTTTCTTGTGAATTTGATAGTGCTTCTAAAATTCACGTAGAGACATAAAAGGCCTAGAAAAACTAATAAAACAATTTTTCACAATGCATAACACAATTGAAGTACATACTACCTGATTTCAAGACCTAGTGAAAGCTATAGCAGTCAAGACAATGAGTTTATTTATTTGGCTGTACCGGATCTTAGTTGCAATATGCAGGATCTTCAGTCTTCATTGCGGCATGCAAGTTCTTGAGTTCCAGCATGTGGGATCTAGTTCCCAGACCAGGAATCAAACCTGAGCCCCATGCATTGGGAGCGTGGAGTCTTAGCCACTGGACCACTAGGTAAGTCCCCAAACGGTGTGGTATCATTTAAGGACAAACTCGGTGAAAAAGAGTAGTGGGACCCTTTGTAGTTGTTCAGTCACTAAATTGTGTCCAGCTCTTTGCGACCCCATGGACTGCAGCATGCCAGGCTTCTGTCTCTGGGAGTTTGCTCAAACTCATGTCCATTGAGTCAGTGATGCTATCCAACTATCTCATCCTCTGTCGCCCTCTTCTCCTCTCTTCTTGCCCTCAGTCTTTCCCAGCATCAGGGTCTTTTCCATAGACCTTTAAGGTAAATATGACTCTGGCTACTGTGGTAAACTGCCACCATCTAGCCACTGTTACTTTGAGATCTCATTTTGAGGTTTCCCACAGATATAAAAAGCCCTGCCCTGTGACTGTCTCTCCTTCCATCAGCTCTAGCTGGCCTCGACTAAAATTCCGAGAGATGCTGGTACCTCTCTCACTAGCTCATTGCTAATGGTTCTGAGGAAGGGTGTGCGCTCTAGGTGCTCTTAGACACCTTAATTGTTGGATGTGTCTTCTAGCCTTATGTAATACATTCACTCTAACCCCCCCACTTCCCTCCGTCTCTTTATTCCTATCTGTATCATCAGTCAGGGCAACTCAAACATTTTCACCAAGTGTAGGCTATAGCCTTCTCATACTTCTAAAGAGCCACTGTAACAGCCAACCCATGCCCTGGGGTCCTTGCCAGAGTATAAAATCACGTATCCCAGAAGAGTGTCTGAAAGTCAATAAATTCTTATCTACCCAGTCTTACGTGCTGGCCCCTTTACCAGACTCCTTAAAATCTAACCCAGTCTGCTCCCCTGGCCCTAATGGCACATCTAATTCTTGTAACCCTTTCAGTGTATAGTGTCTTTATTCTCTTATCAGGACTCACATGTGCCCAGCTAGGTGAGCTGGGAGAGCCATTAGAAAGTGATGTCAGTCTGACCCTAAGACAGACGGAGAGAAGGGAAGGAAGGAAGATTAGACTCAGGCTAACTCCAAGAAAGTTTTAGCAATGCTGACAGGGAGTCCTTGAGCCACTCACATCTCTGAGAACTCTTGCATCTCCCAGCAACAGGCCTGCCTCACTATACCTGCTATGCTCAGTCTTGGCTGGGAGCAGCTTGTGGGGAGCACAGCCTTGCTCAAACATACTGGAGGATTTAAGAGCAAAACAACTGGAGCTCTCAGTTATGCTCTTTGCAACAGAGATCTTGAAGGCAGATTTTCATGACTCCCACATTCTATCTAGGACCTCAGCTGGGATAACTTGACACGCTGTGGACTGGCTGGGTATCTCTATGTATCCACATGGCCCCTCAATGGTGAGATTAGGCCTTTGAACAGCCTAGAGGGGACAGGGTAAGTTGCAAAATGGCTTGGGAATGAAGAGTGAGTGTGCCAAGAAACCCAGAAGGAATCTCTATGTCTTTTTTTTTTTTTAATTTTATTTTTTAACTTTACAATATTGTACTGGTTTTACCATATATCAAAATGAATCCGCCTCAGGTATACATGTGTTCCCCATCCTGAACCCTCCTCCCTCCTCCCTCCCCATACCATCCCTCTGAGTCGTCCCAGTGCACCAGCCCCAAGCATCCAGTATTGTGCATCGAACCTGGACTAGCGACTCGTTTCATATATGATATTATGCATATTTCAATGCCATTCTCCCAAGTCATCCCACCCTCTCCCTCTCCCACAGAATCCAAAAGACTGTTCTGTACATCAGTGTCTCTTTTGCTGTCTCGTATACAGGGTTATTGTTACCATCTTTCTAAATTCCATATATATGCGTTAGTATACTGTATTGGTGTTTTTCTTTCTGGCTTACTTCACTCTGTATAATAGGCT
>NW_011494706.1:3514558-3543138 GCF_000754665.1 Bison bison bison
ACTGATTCAAATGTATTCTTTTTAATGGCTGAGTAATACTCCATTGTATATATGTACCACAGCTTTCTTATCCATTCATCTGCTGATGGACATCTAGGTTGCTTTCATGTCCTGGCTATTATAAACAGTGCTGCGATGAACATTGGGATACACGTGTCTCTTTCAATTCTGGTTTCCTCAGTGTGTATGCTCAGCAGTGGGATTGCTGGATCAAAAGGCAGTTCTATTTCCAGTTTTTTAAGGAATCTCTAGACTATTCTCCATAGTGGCTGTACTAGTTTGCATTCCCACCAACAGTGTAAGAGGGTTCCCTTTTCTCCACACCCTCTCCAGCATTTATTGCTTGTAGATTTTTGGATCGCAGCCATTCTGACTGGCGTGAAATGGTACCTCATAGTAGTTTTGATTTGCATTTCTCTGATAATGAGTGATGCTGAGCATCTTTTCATGTGTTTGTTAGCCATCTGTATGTCTTCTTTGGAGAAATGTCTATTTAGTTCTTTGGCCCATTTTTTGATTGGGTCATTTATTTTTCTGGGATTGAGCTGTAGGAGTTGGTTGTATATTTTTGAGATTAGTTGTCTGTCAGTTGCTTCATTTGCTATTATTTTTTCCCATTCTGAAGGCTGTCTTTTCACCTTGCTTATAGTTTCCTTTGTTGTGCAGAAGCTTTTAAGTTTAATTAGGTCCCATTTGTTTACTTTTGCTTTTATTTCCAATATTCCGGGAGGTGGGTCACAGAGCATCCTGCTGTGATGTATGTCAGAGAGTGTTTTGCGTATGTTCTCCTCTAGGAGGCTATGTCTTCTTATAACCTTGTTCTGAACTCCACATAGTATCATTTCCCCCAAATTTGCCCATATTCCCCCATTACACATCCCAGATTCTTCATGGGACCGTGTCACACAAGAAGTGGGAGACTCTCTTGGAGACTGTACCGTGGTGGGATATACATGCATATGCGTGCGTGCTCAGTCGTGTCCCACTCTTTTTAACCCCATGGACTGTAGCCCGCTGGGCTTCTCTGTCCATGGGATTCCCCAAGCAAGAATACTGGAGTGGGTAACCATTCCCTTCTCCAGGGGATCGTCCCAACCCAGGGATTGAACCTGCATCGGCAGGTGGGTTCTTTACCACTGGGAAGGCATACAGGCATGTAAGCTCTCACAGTTCTTCATGTGCCTATGACAAATGACTAGCCTTCGAAGTTTTCATATTCCTGACGCATTGACTCATTCAGACGATTGTCTGTAGCAACTCATGGGTTACTGATTTGTTCCACGATCCTTTAGCTTATGTTTGAGAAGCTTTTTTCCCCAGTACTTTTCATTGGATTGCTTTTTAAAAAGAATTTTATTATAGATGATTTACAATGTTGTGTTTCAGGTGTATAGCAAAGTGATTCAGTTATAAATGTATTTATCCTGTTTTAGATTCTTTTCTCATATGTTATCACAGAATATTGGGTAGAGTGCTGTGTTATACAGTAGGTATTGGTTATTATTGGTTATCTATATTAGTAGTAGTGTATATATGTTCGTCCCAAGCTCCTGATTTATTCCTCCCCCCTCCGTGTTCCCCTTTGTGTTTTCCATCTGTTTTTGTAAGTGTCATTGTTTAATTTTTTTAAATTAGACCCTACATATGAGAGAGCATATGATATGTGTCTTTCTCTGTCAGACTTACTCATTTGGTATAGGAATCTCTAGGTCCATCCATTTTGCTACTCTTGGCATTATTTCATTCTTTTTAATGGGTGAGTGATATTCTGTTGTATGTGTATACTTCATCTTCTGTTGATGGACATTTAGGTTACTTCCATGTCTTGGCTATTATAGTGCTGCCATGAACTATTTGTATATAGTGTGTATATGTATAATATTTTATCGATAGTGTGTATACATCAATCCCAATATCCCAATTTATCCCTCCCCCCCACCTTACCCCCTGGTGACTGTAAGTTTGTTTCTGCATCTGTAACTGTATTTCTGTTTTGTAGGTAAGTTGACTTATACCATGTATTTTTAGATTCCACATATAAGTGTATGCACCACATCTGTATGCATTCCTCTGTTGATGGACATTTAGGCTGCTTCCATGTCATGGCTATTGTAACCAGTGCTGCAATGAACACTGAGGTGGGTGTATCTTTTCAAATCATGATTTTCTCTGGATATATGCCCAGGAGTCGGAGAAGGCAGTGGCACCCCACTCCAGTACTCTTGCTTGGAAAATCCCATGGACAGAGGAGCCTGGTGGGCTGCAGGCCATGGGGTCGCAAAGAGTCGGACACGACTGAGCAACTTCCTTTTCACTTTTCACTCTCATGCACTGGAGAAGGAAATGGCAACCCACTCCAGTGTTCTTGCCTGGAGAATCCCAGGGATGGGGGAGCCTGGTGGGCTGCTGTCTATGGGGTCGCACAGAGTCGGACACGACTGAGGCGAGTTAGCAGCAATAGCAGCATGCCCAGGAGTAGGATTGCTACATCATGTGGTAAATCTACTTTTAGTTTTTTAAGGAACCTGCATACTGTTCTCCCTATTGGTTGTACTAATTTACATGCCCCCCCCCACACCTTTTTGAGCATTTATTGTTTGTGGATTTTTTTGACGATGGCCATCCTGAGTGATGTGATGCCTCATACCCCACTGTTGTTTTCAGTTTTGAAATGATTTTCATTTCTCTTAATGATGTTGATTATTGATTTTTGACCATCTATATGTCTTCTTTGGAGAAATGTCTGTTTAGATCTTTTGCCTATTTTTTGATTGGTTTATTTTTTTTGATGTAAGAGTTACATGAGCTGTTTATATTAATCCCTTATCAGTTGCTTCATTTGCAAATATTTTCTCCCAGTCTGTAGTCTGTGTTTTCATTTGGTTTATGGTTTCCTTTGCTGTGCAGAAGCTTTTAAGTTCAGTTAGTTCCCATTTGTTTATTTTTATTTTCATTATAATAGTAGCTGGATTTAAAAAAAAAGATACTGCTGCAATTTATGTCAGTGTTCTGCTTATGTTTTCCTCTAAGATTTTTATAGTATCCAGCCTTAGATTTAGATCTTTAATCCATGTTGAGTTTCTGTGTACAGCCTTAGGGAGTGTTCTGATTTCATTCTTGTACATGTGATTGTCCAGCTTTCCCAACGTTGCTTATTGATGAGACTGTCTTTTCTCGATTGTATATTCTTGCCTCTGTCGTAGATTAATTGATCAGAGATGCATGAGTTTATTTCTGGCCCTCTGTGCTGTTGCATTGAACTGTATTTCTGGTTTTGTCTACGTACTGTACTGTTTGGCTGAACGTAGCTTTGTAGTGTAGTGTGAAGTCAGGGAGTCTGATTTCTCCAGGGAGTCTGATCTCTCCAGTTCTGTTTTGCTTTATCAAGATTCTTTTGGCTATTTGGGGTCTTCTGTGTTTCCATACAAAAATTAAAAAATTTTTTGTTCTCATTCTATGAAAAATGCCATTGGTAATTTGACAGGGATTGCATTAAATCTGTAGATTGCCTGGGGTAGTATAATCATTTTGATTGATTATATATTGATTAAAAGAACCAATATGGTCAATATTGATTCTTCCAATCCAGAAACATGGTATCAGTATATCTTACCATCTGTTTATGTCTTCAATTTCTTCTATCAGGATCTTACAGTTTTCAGAGTACAGGTCTTCTGTCTCATTGGACTGTGGACTGTTTTTAAACCTATTTTAGACACTCATTTTATCTTTAAAAATATATATTAATAAAGAATTTTAATATTGATATACCTACCATATGACACTTAGAGAAAAAGCAATTATTTCAAAAGTAGAAGAAGTCTCACAGTTCAAGGAATCCCTACCAACAAAGCACCGTGGAAATTCTCTTCCTAAAACATCAAAAGCCTCTCTTCAAATAATTTTCACGACTCAACCACTATTTATTTTAATTCTCTCTTAAGCATGAAATGACTTTTTGGAAAAAAAATCCCATAAAGTTGTTTATAGACATGTTTCCTAGTCCAATAGTAGTATTCACTGTTTTTCGATTTATACGAGAAAATTATGTAATGTGGAGCATTCGGTATAGGTTCATCTTAACCCGTTCTTACGCCAATGCTTAAGATATTCTTTGGGTAAAGAGTGGTTCTGGAGGAGACAAGAAAGAGCTTTCCAGAAACATCACACATGTTCCTTCATAAAAATAATACCAGAGTCCTGGTTTAAAACCAGCCAGGTTGGCTGCCTGTAAATTCATTATCAGTCTTTAACATGGCTCTAATGGATCTCTCTTACCCCCTGGCCACAGCAGAATTTTAATCAGGCTTTTCCTAAGCAAAGGGTTTATCCACACTGGTGCAGACCTGGTTTGGAACATTTTATTGGCAACATTGGTGTCATATTTAGGAACCACAGACTTTTGTCAGACTGGGTTAGCTTGAATGACAAGTATCAATGATCAGCTATATTTGAAATATTGTTAAAGTACCTAGAAATAATAGGCATTAAAATTCATTCCATTCACTGCCAACAGACCTCTAAAGATTTCTTGTCCTCAGTGGAACCGGCATACTGTAATTGTTATTTGGAACTGAACGTAACCTCAACAGCAAGAGAGACAATGCAGTCCTCTCATTAGGCACATGCTCTAGGATCGTTTATTTTAATGCTTTCAAATAAATATGTTCCATGCAGCACACCACAATAAATAAGGAGCAGCAATGTTCTTCTAGTAAATCCATTCATAATGTGAGTCGCCGTGTAAAACACCACATCTCAAGTCTCTGGCCCTGTACCATAGCATGAAGCACACCACATCTGTACCTAATCATATCTGGCTTCATATGGATTTAATAGGACTATGCCAGGAGTGTGTGTAAGCACAAATTTAACCAGAGGTTTCCAGCTATTAAATACAGCTACTAAGTAGTTAAAAGGCAACAACTCAACCCAGAAAGGCTCCCACCCCGCTACCCCCATTTTTGAGACAGAAATGCTCTGGTGAATCTCAGGTCAGTGGACAGTACGGTGGGCTACACCTGGAATACGTGGAGCAAAGCTGGCACAGCATGGCCCTCAAAAGGCCATGGCAATACTGATACTGAATGAACACGAATACAAGCTGACTTGACCGCAGATGCTGAGCTCTAGGTCCAGGTGGGGACGGCTCACGTCCACTAGGCAGATAACTCAACGGCGCCCTCCTCCTCGCTGTCAGCTCTGTTAGCACGAATCTCCACGAGGGTCCTGGCAAATCGGGTCCACTCGTCATTGTGGGGAACTGCAAGCTGCAAAGCAAATGAACGGAAAATGGTCAACAAGCTAGCTTTTACACCGAAAGCCTTGAAGCCTGCATGACCGTTCCTCTTGAAACAGGTGATTCCCATGGAATGCAAAGGAAATCAGATATTCTTCCTTGAATCAGAGCTCTGAAATGCTGCTCTTAAACTGATAATTTAAAAGAATACTGTCACTCTCAGAAGCACAAACATGTGTGCGATTTATAAAACATTAAAAAACTTCTGTAAACTATACAGTTAATACAGTAGCCACATTACAGCACTTGCAGTCAGATGACCAGAATTACAGCGAACATGACAAATAAAAACTGTATTATTAGGACTTTGAAATGATGGTGGTATTGTCTAAGTCAATGTTACTGATCCTTTTTAAAAAGATGTTGCTAATGTGCCAGTATATATGACAAAAGTATAGTTTATATATACAAAGAAACCTTACTACTGTAATAAGATGCTTTGGCTTTTCTAGCAAGATCCTATGATGAAGCTGATGAGTAATAATAATAGTAACATTTATCAAAATTTCTGCTGTAAGTACTTGACATGATTTCTCCTCTTTCCTCACAGCAATCCTATGTTGGATAATCAGAGTATTTCCATGTTGCAGAAGAAGGTCAATTGAGGCACCAAGAGATCAACTCATCTTGCCAAAGTTGCCCAGCTTGCCAATATCCATGCCAATGTCATCTGGTATTTATATCCTTAGCCAGAATTCTATACAAACTCACCAAAAAGAGGGACTTATAATCCTATATATATCTTCTCCTGCGCACAATTGAGTAAGAAAAATTAATCCCATCTGACACAAAGCGCATGCATGAATTTTTGTGAGCTGAGTTGAAGGGTAATGATTTCTCTACATGGCATCCAAAGATGAGCTGTTTCGGTACCATGCAAGTGTTTGGAATAAAACAGAATTATTTGAAGATGAGGAGCAGGATCAAGTAGAAGTCCAAATGATTTTCATACAGAATACAATGTATTTCGACTGTAGAGCCATTTACTCAGAGGATTGCTGTGCAAGACGTAACCCATCTACAGATGCTGGTGCCGCACGTGCTATCCACATATTTCATAAACGTCAGTAACACACTCATCACAATCAGGGTGCATTTTCAAAAACAAGCAACTAAATCTGAACTCTGAGATCGCTTTTACAGCTGAAAAATTTCTTACTGTATAAAGCCAAACTTTTAGAACTTAACATTTTTATTACAGGGGCTGGTATTCTCAGATACGATCTATCCAAGACAACTTATTAAAGAGTCGTATCATCACCCTGCAAAGTACATCCTTCAGTGCAGGTTCTGGTCCTCAGGTGGTTTCAAGGATATAATTCTGCAAATGATACACAGGTGCTTGTTTTCTTAAACAACTTTTTTTGGGGTGCTTCTTTCTTATTTGTTATTTTGAGAAACGCAATACTAACAAGAACTCTGATTTAGTCACATGAGTGAGTTCTGAATGGTGCAACACTTACCTAGTTACTGAAATGAATCCACATTCCCGTTCAGACAGTGACACAAGTTCACAACAGTCTCGAACGGCAGTATTACCTCTTTGCTCAGTTCATTTGCTCTACTTTGAGTTCTTTTCCTGTGCTCCACTATTCTTCATTTTTCTCTTCAATTTTAGAAAATACTGCACTGGGGAAATGAAGTCCTTAAAATAAATTATATGAAAGAGCTAACAAAAAGCACGAGCAGAAATGGGTTACACCATATTTATATGAAAGCATAGGTCTACTCTCTGTCTCTTCTCCAACTCCTGACCAAGCACCCTCCACCCCAGTGAACCACAAAACAAAAAGCTCAGGAGGAGACAAACGCCAATTATGATAACATACTTATGAATTTGTCTCATAGAAGGTGAGAATCAAGCTAAATCTGAAATACCTCGTAACTTCACATAACATTAAATATTAGAAGAAAGCAGGTCTCACTAATAAAAGTGATATAGTCCAGGGGTTTGACTCCAAACAGAAAACTACCTTTATTTTTAGTTAAAATGGCACAAATTTGAGTTACTGTATGATGCTGTATGTAATGTTTTATTGACAGCAATGTATAGAAAATATATCCTACAAAAACCCCCAGGTCCATGTGTTTACAGTTTCATGTGGTGGTCATGGCAAGACTGTTAAGAAGCAACTCTAACAAACACTATGAGACATGAAGGGTTGACTTTGCAACCAGATCCAGTATGGGACAGAACTATCATTTATGACATCTGAAGCTGCACATGTAATTTCTTAAAAATGCATTTTTCAGAGGTCCTTTTCCTTTATTTAAGAAATCAAACTAGTAATTCTAGTATTTCTAATAATAAAGCATTCAATTTATATAAGTAGGTTTCACCAAAATTTTGAGGTTTTTTTTAAATTGAGGCATAGTTAAAAATTGTGCTAGTTTTAGTTGTACAGCAAAGCGATTTTTTTTTTCAAGCTTTTTTCCATTTTCCATTACTACAAAGTATAGAATATAGTTGTCCATGTTAATCAATAAATTTTTGTTGCTTAATTATTTTTATATATAGTAATTTCTATCTGTGAACCCCATACTTCTAATATATCCCTCTTCCCCCTTATCTTCCCTTTTGGTAACTTTGTTTTCTGTGTCTGAGTGTTTCTGTTTTGTATATACATTTATTTCTATCATTTTTTAGATTCCCACATTATGCAATATTATATTTTGTCTGGCTTACTTCACTTAGCATAATAATCTCTTGGTCCATCATGTTGCTACAAATGGCATTATTTCATTCTTTTTTTATAGCTAAGTTATATTCTGGCCTGGAGAATGCCATGGACTTCGCAGAGAGTCGGACACGACTGAGCGACTTCACTTTCACTTTATATTCCATTATATATCTATACCATTTTTTTCTTTATCCATTCATTTGTCAATGGACATGTACATTGCTTCCTTGTCTTGGCTACTGTAAACAGTGCTGCTATGAACACTGGGGTGCATGTATCTTTTTCAATTAGAGTTATGTTTTTCCAGATATATACCCAGGAGTGAGACTGCTAGATCATATGGTAACTATTTTTAGTTTTGTTTTTTAAGGAAACTCTATACTGTTTTCCATAGTTTCCACACCAATTTACATTCCCACCAACTTTGTTGGAAGGTTCCCTTTTTTCCACACCCTCTTCAACTTTTATTTTTACTCTTTGATGCCCATTCTGATCATTGTGAGATAATAATATCTAGTTGTGGTTTGATTTGCATTTTTCTTAAAATTAGTGATGTTGAGCACTTTTTCAATGTGCCTATATAGCCATCTGTCTGTCTTCTTTGGGGAAAAATCCCCATTTTTAAATTTTTTTTTATTTTTTGGATACTAAGTTATATGAGGTGTTTGTATACTTTGGCTATTACACCTCTCTCAGTCACAGCATTTGTAAATATTTTCTTCCATTCCTTGCTGTGCAGAAGTTTAAGTCTCATTAGGTCCCATTTGTTTATTTTTGTTTTTATTTCTACTGCCTTGGGGGACTGATCTAAGAAAATATTACTGCGATTTGTGTCAGAAAATGTTTTGCCTATGTTCTCTTCTAGGAGTTTTATGGTGTCATATATTTAATTCTTTAAACTATTTTGGATTTATTTTTTATATGGTATGAGGGAACATTCTGATGTCATTGATGTACATGCTGTCCAGCTTTTGGTGAAGAGACCATCTTTTCTCCATTGATTCTTCTTACTGCCTTTGTTACAGATTCACAGTAGATGTGTGGGTTTATTTCTAGACTTGCTCTTCTGTTCCCCTGACCTATGTCTATTTTTGTGCCAACACTATCTGTTTTTTTGATTACTGTAGCTTTGCGGTATAGCCTGAAGTCTGGAAGGGAGGTCTCCTGCTTTGTTTTTCCTCAGTTTTGCTTTGACAATTCTAGGTCTTTGGGGATTCCCATATCAGTTTTACAATTATCCGTTCTAGTTCTGTGAAAAACGTCATGGGTATTTTGATAGGGACTGTATTAAATCTATAGGTCGCTTTGGATAGTATGGCCATTTAAACAATATTAAATCTTCTAACCCAAGGGCATAGGATATCTTTCCATTTCTTTGAATCATCTTCAGTTTCCTTTATCAATATTTTATAGGTTTCAGTATATAGATCTTTCACCTCCTTTGTTAAGTTTATGCCTAGGTATTTTATATATAAATATGTTTTATTTACATATAATTTTTTTTTTTTTGGCCACACTGCACAGCTTGCAGGATCTTAATTCAACAGCCTGGGCTTGTGAAAGTACAGTCATAACCACTGGACTGCCAGGAAATTCTTCATAGGTACTTTTGATGTGATTTTAAATGTGATTTTTTTTTTTTTTACTTTCTTCTTCAGTATATAGAAATGTAACAGATTTCTGTATTAATTTAAAATGAGTTTTAGCAAATTTAAAAGTTTTTGATAAAAATATACCCTACCATAGAACTTACATGTGACTTTTTTTCCATAGTGGTGGAAATAACAGTCCTTAAAAATGCAGATTCACCCTCATAAAATGTTTCACCATATTCTAACATAGCTCGCTGTCTTTTTTATCTGTGAAACTTTCACTTAGGTTGGGAAAATATTAGAAGTTTTCTTTCTTTTGATTATTTTGCCAAACATTTTCCTCACTAGAAATGTTAGTTTGCTTTGCTTGATTAGTACAGGATGAAAACAAAATTGCTTCTAGAAACTTAAATTTATCTACCTCACTCTATTACACTTTTTCATCCAGCTGACAATAAAAACAAGATCATCGTAATGTTAGATTTAGAAGGTGAGCTGTATATTGCCCCGTTTTTAGAATTAAATGTCACTATCAGGAAGCACTTTAAGTATAATCTTAGCTTGAATGTGTGAATGTGTATTCACAGGTTGTATCCACACCCAAAGTTAATAATTTCTGCCATTTTAATACTTGTAGGTAAGACCAAACAGGTGTCCTAACAAACAAGACCACCACTCTTTTCATTTTAAACAGCATCTGTCTGGACAGAATCGTGTCCTTCTTACCCTTGGCAGCTCCTAACTCTTATCCTGAGCGCAAACGCATTTGAAACTTTGTCTAGGAGACTTTTAATCCAGTAATGCCTTAATCATTAAGCAAGTGAAAAATCTCTGTCATGTTTCCTGGGCAAAAAGACTGCTGTCATGCCCTTCTCACTAGCATATATATGTCTTTTTAATAATGATTTCAGCGTGGACTGAGTACTAACTATACGCCAGACACTAGGGTAGGACTGAAGATATAATGGTTAATCATTCTGGCATATGAAGACAATGCATATTAATTACCATGTTTTCTTAGGTCAAAATGTGGGAATACTGGCATCTTTTTTTTTTTTTAAACTTCACTGACATTCAGAAAGTGAAGTACTTGAAAATTTACCTTCTTACAGTGACAACTGCAACATTCCCTGGGATGTGCTGTGTGTCACGCAAATAGTGGGGAAGCAAATAGCATGTTAATGACATGGTTTCAGCATCTCTTCAAAGTTCTATCAAGGCATTAAAGGCTAAATCTAGACCACCACTATAGATTGCACCCCTCCCCCCCCACTGGAAAACACTAGTTTAGAATAATTTTCAAACAACTGACATTTCTGATAGGAAAAATATTCATAAGTTTCTATTGGTGATGAGTAATTTCAATTAAACATGAGAACTGGGAAGCAAATAGCCTAGTTATATCAAAGGACACCATAAAAAAGAGATTGTAAAAATTGAGCAGTATTGTACTGAATCAAAGTGGATCTGGAAACATTTTCTGCCTTCAGATTCATCTGCCAAAGTCCACAACCCAGGTCAGAGATGACTCAGATTTTCCTACTGCTTCATAATCAGGGTTCACCAATATCTAGTCCACCCCCAACCCCCAACTGTATGACTGTTTTCTAACTTTTCGCTAAATGTATAAAGCATTTTTATGCCAAAAGCACTCAGGGTGCTGATTCCTGAAATAACAAAATTTTAGCTCTAAGAGTAAATGCCTTTTAAAGGAGATGACCATATATTTACAGCTGAGGAAACTAAGGCAAAGGCAGTTTCTGAGGTAGCAATTTGGCCTTACGGAGGGGGTAACACGAACCTTAGATTTGCACAGGAAGCTTCTGTCCTGCTCTCAGCTTGCTTAGTGGCCATGGTCAGGCACCTAACCTCTCATTGCCTCAACTGTAATAGAGATAATGGCATCTGACCCACGTATCAGCAGAGATGTGGAGAGGATGAGAAAGGTAATCTAATGGAGAACCATGAGCTCAACACAGAATAGCCATGCATTCTTTTTCTCTGAACACTCAGATTGCACATATTCCTAAAAATGATACATTAATATATTGAGTGGCATACATATCAATTCTATATTATTTTTGTGGCTCTGTTTTCCTTAGGAATTCTTTCGAATGTCTGCTATGTGAGGACTTTAAGGAACAGGCCTCTAACGGGTAGGAAATGGAAGGACAGGGAGCTCAGTGATTTGCTCCAGACCACGTAACTTGCCCCCAGTCAGTGGGGGGCAATCAGGAGCCTCACCCCTTCAGGGAATAAATGCCAGCATGCCATGGCAGAAGGGCAGGCAGGTCATGTGTTCTCAGTCACCTGCTAAAAGAGTCTAAATATTATTTTTAACCTTCTAAGGTTCCTGAAAGATGCACGGGTCAGAAATAAAAAGCAAAAGTTGTGGGGGAAACTCACGAAAATCTATCCTGTTCATGCTTCCCCTCCATCCCTCCAGTTCGGAGGCTGTCACCGGTCTGCCCTCCTCCCACACTGGAATGGGCCCCCCCACCCAGATCCTGCCCTGCCTTACCCCCAGCTAACTCTCTAGGCTAACCACTGTGCCACAGATTGCATAACTCGCTTTTGAGAATGGAGCCAGGAAGGACTTTTTTCAACCTCAGACATCATCCAGATATGATTTCTTTCACAGCTCTGCTAATAATTTGCTGTGTGTCCTTAGGAAATTTATGTCTCTAGCATCTCAGATCTTTCCTTCCTCATTTGTGAGAAAAGAATTCTGGCCACTAACTCCCAGGGCCACTGTGAAGATTAAATAAGACCTCCCCCCAAATATAAAGAGTTTAAGCTCAGTGTCTGGACATTACAAACCATGACTAAGGGTTGTTTGCCCTATATTTTTCCTTCTTAATGTTAATTCCCTCTCCTCCAATTGCTGTTGCTTCCTTTTTTCTTTCTTCCATTTCCTTCCATTCACCTATATAGAGCTGCGTATTTTTGGAAGTACACCTTAAATTTTATCACATTTGCTTTCTTAAAAGCCCACACAAATTACTTCCTAGACAGTCACACATTTAATAATAGCTAAGGTTTATGAACTGGGTGTGGGGAAAGGGTTCTTTCAGATCACAAGAAAAATCAGAGGATGCTTTGTTAATTTAAAAAATTAAATATAAAGTATAATTATTCCTTGTAAACATACACACACATGCATCTTTTCCACATATGACCAATACAGTTTTATCAAGCTATTTCCTTTTTATGGCACTTTCTTTAGTGGAATTCTACATTTTTAGCTCAAGTCGTAAGGCCTTGTAACCACTGAACATGCTGTTATAAAAATCAAATGACTTTTTATAACCAGGGTTAAACACACAAATATCATTCATGTGTCCCTTTTTATAAGCACATGGCTAACTATTCTGAACAGTCCTCAGTCAAGCCTCCCTCATTTGTTAGTAATTTTAAAGGGTTTATAGTACCTAGCAGCTGATTTTAAATAGCTGCATTATCTGCAGTAACTCCTACCAGCCCAATGCTATATTTTTTATGGTAAAAAATATCTCAGGCCTTGCTTAGTATAAAAGTAGGTTACTTTTTTAAAAAAAAAGCGTGGATAATTAAGACAAAAAGTGTTCCATGATTTCAGTTTATGATGCTTAATGTATCTGAGAAACCAAACAAAATGAACAGGACTCCAGGTTTCGGGATGAATATCCCATGGGTATGTGGTTCATCAGCGTCTTTGTAATCTTTCAATTAAACGGAGTCATTTTTTTTAAAAAGTCTGATTATGTTAACCATGGATTCCAAAGATCCATGACAATTCAGCTCCTGTATTAATCTAAAAATGAAAGTTTTCTTTAAAAATGATACCTTACAAATTACCTTTTCACTTTAATAAGCGTTGATTTTTTTGTTTGTTTGTTAATGCATTTACAGGAACTGTGGATATGAACATGGATTTCTATAGAACTGCTAAACCCTCCTAAGCTCTAAAAGCTTTTTTAAAAGTGCGATTATTAACGTCACCCCAGTTCAGGAGACTGCGGACTTACTGGTGTACAAACACACATCTGTGTTCAGAGGAAGCCTGTATTTTTTAGGACAATTCCCTCTGCCACACACACAGATGGAAGCAAAGTGGGAGGTAATAAGCAGTGAAACAGCCGTCGGAATGGAACGACCAAGCTCCACTGTATTTAACTCTCTGGAGAGTCTACCATCACTGGTAACAATGGATGAAACCACGAACCAAAATCCCAAGCCAGAATGCAGTGTACCGAGCACATAAATATACTAGAGTGCGTACTCTGCGGTAACTAAGTATTTACAGCCGGTTTAGAGCAGTCCAGAAAGTAGAAGTTCCATTCATCTCCGCTCTGTAGCATTTGCTATTACCAGTCAGTAGTTAAAATTTCTGTGAAATTTAGCAGCATGCTAACCCATGGGCGTCTGATGATATCTGACTATTTTTTGGTTAAGAAAGAATTTCTTTTATCTAAAAATCCCATCTAAGGGAACCCTCAGTCACTCATGAAGCTTGAGACCTTTCTGCTGAAGTTCTCTTCCTAGAATCTTTAAATGACTTTTATAGCATGTTTGTTAGAACAATACTTTTAAAAAATCCATTACCACCCAATTAAGGAAAGATATAAAGGTAGAACATAAAAGCCCAAAGTAAACAGTGACAAAGATGGGCCTCTATCAATTTCAATAAGCCAGCAAATGTCAAAGGAAATCATTTTAAACACTATTCTAAACGCTGTTCTTTAAAAAAACAAAATTGAACATTTAGAAATACTTTTCATGTTAAAATTTAGCATCATGGGATGCATGACAAAATTCTGAAGTTTTTACCTGAGAAGGGAAACAACAACAAAAAAAATCACACAGCTGAAAAAGAGTTAATTCACTAAGGCTTAAAGATGACCTTGCTCACATCCGTATTAAAATCTTGTCACCCTCGTCTTTAGAAATGTCTTAAGCATTATTTTTCTATTACTTTGAACCATCTATTTCTCTGTTCAAAAGATGGAAAAAAAATGCTAAAGACGTTTGACTGATGGGCAATAATGGAAAATAAACTTTTTAAACTTCATTACCACTATTTTTCCATAACACAAAAGACCAGGATGACGGGGAAGTGAAAGCGCATACATTACTCAAATTGATCTGTCATAGTAGCTGACTAAACGTATATCCTTTCTTTTTCTGATATTATTAACTATAGTTTTTCTAGTAAATTCCTAGCAACCACTGCATCTAAGCAGTTTTGACAAAAAAGAAGGCTTATTGCTAAACACCTTAAAAACATTTACCAAGGTAATAAAGGAAATGTCATTCCCTCCTACTGAATGTTTGGGCATAAAAGAGGTATTTGTATAATGTAGTTCATGATTTACCGTATCTATAGTGTCCAAAAAAAGCATAATGAAAAAGAAGCATTTTTCCAGTGGTTTAACAACTATTTGAGTCAACTGTTAGGCTTTTATTATGACTAGTGACCAACTGCTCACTTTTAAAAGCAAAGGAGAGAAGAGTAACTGGAATAGAGATTGGAGAGGAAGAACAAGCACTCTTTCTAAGTTTATGTTCTACATACCTTTTCCCCATGCAAATACAGTTATTTTTTCCTGGCCATCAATCTATAGACAAGTTGGAGGCTGCCGTCTGAGCACTTCACACAAGTACGCTTTTTCTTAACCTCCAACTTTCACCTGTGAAACATTCATTTACCTGTTTATTACTATTGAGTGCCTGTATGTGCCAGGCACTGTTCTAGGCCAGGTTATCCTGTTCAAATAGATGACAATAGGTAAGTATCTATGGACCTGTAGATGTGGCTCTCTAAAGATCAGAAAAACTCTAGTGAGGAATGTGATAAACCAGAGGAGGGCTGCCAGACCGATGAAAGGTTCTATCTAAATGTTGCAAAAGTACTGGCCGACCGTGAGGACAAAGATCAGAGAGAATTCCGGGCCACTGATCAGTTTTATCTGCCAGCCTAAACAGTAAGAGTGCAAAACTGCTCCTACAGTGTTAAGCTCTGATATTCCCTAAATGATAAATAATTCATGTTTTAAAATGGAAAAGATGTTCTGATAGCTGACAGTCTCAGAAATTCATGCAAACCTTTCATGAAAGTGGAATACAATGATTCATTCACTTCCTCACTTTGCAAGTCCAGCCTACATGGCATATAAATATTTATACACAAACATGTATAGGCAGATATTTGATTTCATATTCTATTTCAGATATACCAATAGTAACACACATACTTACAGAAGAAACAAATAACTCTTCATTTCTGTACAGGCCAGTGTTAATCTAGACTCATAAGATTGGAGCAGCTTCATGCCGTGATTTGAGGCTACTGTTCTAGGCAGAAATGTTTCAAGATAAAATTTAGCAGTTTTGAAATTCTATAACTAAACACAATTTTGTTAGACATAAAAAAAATTAACACTATAATTAATGACTGCCTCAGAATCCAAACGGCTATTGAAGATGACAGTTTGAAACCACAGAAGAATCATAAAGATGATTAATTATACAAACTAATACTTGTTTCAGAAGGTTTATATTCAGAGACCATTTATCACCAAAATGGGAATATATTAATCTCATTGAATATTGCAAATTACTATGCACACATTAATTTGGTTTTTATAAAATTAGATATTAGGGTTTTCTTTTCATTTAGTCAAGTACTCCGTAAAATATAAAAGTCATAAGTATTTTCTTATCAATTCAGAAAAAAAAGTGGCTTGAAAATTTATAAACTAATGCTACCTGAATAAGCACACTATTTATATAAGAATTAGTTTAATCATGGTCTTTAACATATGTAATTATCAAAATAGACCCACTGCTACTACATTTACTATAAGATGAATACTTATAACATTAATTGAAATACTTTCTTTTTAACATACTTTTCCTAGAAAAAAATCACGTTAACACTAAAATTATAATCATATATTTTAACCAGATGATTTTATTTCAAATACATATAATTTATTATGACAAGGAAATGAACTAATATATTATTTCAAAGTAGCTTATTTTATGTAATTATATTTATTAGCACCCCAAATCTGTCCATACAAATATGCCTTTGTGCTTTTTACTTAACTGCACAGGTTTGTGGCTAATAAACATTCAGGTTAAAAACACTAAGTATCTGGATTTTCAGTTTTTATCTGGATTTGGGCATCACATAAGTCTTTTCCATGGAGGGAAAAACCAAAAGAAGTGTTTAGCATTAGCGAAGGAAAAAACACTGTTTAACCCATGGAAGAATAAGCTAGCACTTAAAAGACCTTCTAGAGTCCAGAAACCTATGGCCACACTCGTTTAATGAGAAACACAAGTGTTCGGGGCAATTATAACTGGACTCCGGTGAGCTGAGCCTAGCTCAGCCCTTCCCTCCCCTCCCGGATGCTGCCAGAACTGAGCCACGCTATCGGGCTCCTCGTCGGCAGAGGATAATGGCTTTCATAAAGCACAATAATTAAATCGACTCATTTCAAGTGCAGTTCTTTTTCATTAAGGAACTCGTATTTGCATCAACCCCCAAATTTCAGTTTAACTTCGTATTTTGTCTTCTGCATGCCAGCCTTCCCCACAGAGGGGGATTATTTATATTCAGGGCATAAATTCCTGTGGAAAAGGGATGTGGGCCCTGTCCTACTGGAAAACGTGAAGTCATTCCACGAAGCGAACAATTATTGCCTCAGTGTAATCCACTTAAAAACCATACGTGTATTATTTAGTTTGCGTCTCTCAAACACTCTTTTAACTCCCAACACGTCCAGTTTATCAGGTGCTACTATGCTGAACAGCGATTTAAAGTACAAGGGAAATGGCTCACGGAATCCCTTTTTCTTCTTGCTCTAGCTGTCTGTGAGAACGGCTGCAGGCACTTTTATAGCCCCTGTACATTACACCTTGACCACCATTCTAAAGTATCTTGCATAGGTCATTTTTCCTACTGGGATTCCAAGTAGAATTTTCATTCCAGTTTTTAATTGTAGCTTTAAAATAGATTCAGATGAACGTTTAAAACCACGCTTTAGCGACTGCGTTTGATCTCATATTCTCCTTTTTCCCTTCCAAGATTTTTTAAGGCCCTTTTAACATATTGACAAGTGTCAAATTTACTGCATTTGTTCCAATTTGTATAAGATGACTGCCTTTCTTTTGGCCTCCAAGAGTCACAGCAAACAAGGCACACGAAATGGTGCCAGAGCTCAGGGTTAAAATTTAAAGATTAATACACCTTCCCTTAGATAATGAGTAAATGGGGTACTAAACAGAGAAAGCCAGGGCAATAAGACCTCCTCATCTCCCAAATTACAGTTTTCCAGTTGCTGTTTTATTTTTCCAACTCTACTTTCAGCCGAAATGATTTTGGAATTTTATCATTTTGACTACTGTAGGAATAAAATCAGGGATCTGAAACTTATGGCATATTTATCCCAACTGAAAACAAAATCTTCCCTAGAAGAGGTTAATGGAAAAAGAAATAAATAGGAGGTAGAAGATAAACTGCTTCTTTCACAACTGGGGCTGCAAACAGCATTCTAACTAATTCAGATAAGCAGCAAGCATAGTTGTTAGGGGATATTTATGACAGCTGCATCTGTGTGACTGCACTGAAGCATTAACAATGGCAGCAGGCTTTCTGTAAAACACATCGGCGAGAGAGACAGGTAGCGAGGCTGGTTATCAATCATCAGGACACGTGAATAATTCTACACTCACTGGCCCATGTGCCGTTAAAATCAGCTTTCTCTCTCTATATATAGAAAACCTTGCTATTTGGTAAAGAGCCTTGGCCGTGAGTAATTCTTATTTTTAATTCTTAAGAATATGTGTGTTCACACATCATTTTTGAAAAACCCAACAATGATTAACAGGTCTGAAGAAGAATACACTCGACATGTTCAGGTTATATTTGTAGTTAATTTATGACTTGTTATCTTACTCATCTTTCAATTAATTGAATGGGATCACACAGCTCCAAAACAGATGGTGTCCCATAGTTTGGGGAGCAAAATCTTGCAAACTTACTCAAGTGCTGGGCTCATTTTAAAATTTAGATCTTCGAATTTTAAGTGGTACATGCAACCACTGTCTATTTAAGTAACTTTTGAGATGCATGAATAGAATAAAAATTATAGCCAAATAATAAAATGGGTCTTCTCTTTCAAGGAATTCATATAACTTCCATTTATGCTAATGGGAGGTAAGCACCTGCTCTGCAAAGAAAATAGACCCCTATCTGTGAAAATAAATGTGTACAGTGTATTTTCCAGATACAATGCCAAAATGAAACAACCAAAAACGTATGCTGTATAAACAAAGCATCATGTGGCCTACCTGAAAACACTGCATTTTATATTTTACCTCCTTACTCATAGGCTTTGAGATGTTACTCATGCCTTTGCCATTTAAATGTAACAAGAAAAAAAAAAAAAAAAAGGATGGACAGACTCAATCCGGTGATTTCAGTGAGCGCACACACAATCCCCTGTTTACCCCTTCAGAAGTTCATAATAAATCGCATCAGTAAATCTGGATCCGAGCCACTGCTCTCTGCCATCATCTTAAAAGTCATGGAGGACAACTGTACATAATAGAGGTGGGCACGATCATGGGGGCACTGTGCTGGGACTCCCTGCAGCAGCTGCACCTCGGCTGGGACAGGAGATGAGGCAGACGGTTGTTAATGCTGGTGACACCGAGTCCCTTTCTGCAGTGCCCTCTGGTTGAGAGTCAGGTCCCACAGGAAGGCACATCGACCTGGACTTGAATGGAGCTGTCTCCACTGGGAGTCACAGAAGTCTCCTTTCAGGGGACAGAGAAAGGCTGTCCCTCTCAACTCCACCTGAAGGTAGGTATCATAGAGCTCGCTCCCTTATTACACTCTCAGTTAAAATTATGTGATCAAAAGAGGGTTGTGGGGAGGGGAACTAGAATATCCACCAAATACCCAAATATCATGATACTGAGAATGTGGAAATATTGCTCTTCTCATCCAACATTTTAAAATAGTCCTAAGGAATGTGGAAATATTGCTCTTCTCATCCAACATTTTAAAATAGTCCTAAGGAATAGGTAATAACAATACTGGGCTTCTCGGGTGGCACAGTGAGAAAAATATCCGCCTGCCAATGCAGGAGACACGGGTTCAATCCCTGTGTGGGGACGATGCCCTCAAGAAGGAAATGGCAACCCACTGCATTATTCTTGCCTGGAGAATCCCATGGACAGAGGAGCCTGCCAGGCTACAATCCTTGGGGATTAGATCCGACTGAGCATGCATGCGTGCATGCAAAGAGTAGGTAATAATATCATACAGCAGGTATGACGTTTAGCCACCTCTCTAAAGATTTCTCTTTCCTAATGGTCTACATCAAGACCAGAACTTTTCATTTCTGATTTGTACTGTGAGGGTACTGAAAGCAATACTCTCCTGGACCAGACTGAATACAGAGTCTGAGGGACCCAGTGCAACCTGGAAACATGAGGCACCTTGCTGGAAAATGTCTGAACAACTGCAGGACGATGACAGCAGAGCTTTAAACCAAGCTCAGGGCTCCTCTTGGAGAAGGCAATGGCACCCCACTCCAGTACTCTTGCCTGGAAAATCCCATGGACAGAGGAGCCTGGTAGGCTGCAGGCCATGGGGTCACGAAGAGTCGGACACAACTGAGCGACTTCACTTTCACTTTTCACTTTCATGCATTGGAGAAGGAAATGGCAACCCACTCCAGTGTTCTTGCCTGGAAAATCCCAGGGACGGCGGAGCCTGATGGGCTGCTGTCTCTGGGGTTGCACAGGGTCAGACACGACTGAAGCGACTTAGCAGCAGCAGCAGGGTTCCTCTGCATGGGGCCCTGCGAGACGACAGCACAGGTAAAGCCAGCCTTGCTCTAAAACAGGACCTTAGAGAAAGAGAGCCTGCTTTCTCCACAGCCTAACAGAAGATTCGGTCAAGAACACCACGGGAGAACAAGCGTGAGATGTCCTCTGGCAGACAAGACACCCATCTGATGTACTGAGGTCCAAGAAAATGGATCAACAGAGTGTCCTCTCAAAACTACCATTAACCCTCATATACAGATTGTATTATAACGCTTACCTGAAAGTGTTTCATCTTCTTCCTAGAAGGTTCCACAGGCCAGGTTTTCTATCCAAAGGCCAGCGTGACTCTGGTGATGGGTTTCGTTCTAATGGGGACTGGAGGACCAATTTTGAATACAGATAATGGGAGCACAGTTTCTGGGCAGTCTGATCCTCAATGACATCCTTTTTCTTTTCCTCTATATTTTCTTCCTTTGAAAATCACTTCCTGCTCAAACCCCTTCTCCTTTGTCAGCAGTGCACCGGTATTCGATTTGACCTTGAATTTCAGATGGGCCAGGTTGCTGTAAAGGCACTCTGTCTGGCTTTCCACAATGTGGGTGATTACAGAGGCTGGCGGGGTACTGTTTACGGGGTGCCCTTCTCTTCTAAGGGGCGTCCCTGGTGGCTCAGATGGTAAAGAATCCGCCTGCAATGTGGGAGACTGGGGTTCGATCCCTGGGTTGGGAAGATCCTCTGGAGAAGGGAATGGCAACCTGCTCAAGTATTCTTGCCTGGGGAATCCCAAGGACAGAGGAGCCTGGCAGGCTACACTCCATGGGGTCGCAAAGAGTTGGATGTGACCAATACAATGACATTTATGGACAGTTACGCTCCGTCAGTTCCAGGTTGGTGAACGAGACAATAGTAATTACCGTCATGGCAGTATCTCCCATGATCTACCAGCTTTCCCAAGTGGGCTTCTGCTAAACTTAGCTGTTGGAAAGTCATCTTTCCCTTCAGTACATGGAACTCTACAGATTTGGTCTTCAGAAACTTAGAACAGGATATTAGGACAGAAAAGTACCCCTTTATTTCTCCCCCAAAACACATGAGATAAATTTGTAAATACGTTACAAAAATACTCAGGAAAATATATACTTTCAGCAAAATTCTGTTGTAAAGTCTGGGTTTTTCTGAGCTATAGATGACTTTTTATAGGATCAAACAATACAGAAGGAACTGTTTGAATATATAAGCCTATCCTGATTTTTGGTCCTTCAGAAAAAGGCTAGAAGATTACAATAGCTTCTCTCAATAAAATTGTAGAACAGTTTTTTTCCTGGTAGTAAATTTGTAGGGATAAACAACCCTACAAATAGTTGGGCCTATTATATGTCACAGAGATTTTTCTATAGCCTGTCTAGACTCCAGACAATAGGTGAGACCGGCCTCGAGTTGCAGACATTTCTATAGTCTGTAATGTCACTTAGAAAAGCAAGGGCAATAATACCAAAATGAAAACCAGCCTGACCTGCTAGTGCGATAGAGGAAATATGAGTGTAACAACACTATACAATTTAGAAATGACGACAACAATGTAGGAAGAAGTTTTAGCAGCCACATATCAGTCAAAGCAATTTTCAAAATCAAATATACTCCCAAAATATGAGTCATATTCAAGTAATTCTGTCCCATGGCTATATTATAACTTATTGCAGTAAATCCTGTATACATGTTATGCTGTATTTTCTTATTGCCTAAAGGTGGTGTGTGTGAATGTATATTACATGTATATATGAATTATGTGTATATATGAATTATGTGTGGTCAACATACACATTTTTCAAAATGCCTTACTTTAAATAAACCAGACTGTCGAACTATTATGCTTTCCAGTCCTGTTGGATAAAGTAATGTTGTATATACTCCTAAAAGAGTTAAGGAATGTTACATATAACAAGCAAGGGAGGTAGAGAAAGGAGTTTTTAAGTTTCATCTATTTTCTACCATTTCATCTCTGAGCACGTCTGTTTTCTCTGCTGCAATTATACCCATTATAAACAAAGGAAAGAGAGAAACTTCTTTGTTTCTTAATATTTCCCTTCTTTCCTACCTCTCAAATTTTTTAAACAAATGAACCAATGTAGAATGCATGTTTTTGCTGCTTAGTTTTATTTTGATGAAGACCATGAAAAAGATGCACTGACTAAAATATTCACTGAAGGAAACATTGGCAATATTTTGGCTTTAGAATATATTGGCAATATTTTCAGTTCCGAAGGGTATTCTTTCTCAAAGATTCCAAGCTACGTCAGTAGTCAGCAGACCATTTCCTTCTCACCACTGGGGATGAATATTAACAGAGCCTTTGCCACTGTTCGAATGACTCAGCCTGTGGCATCAGGAGTAGTTAAGGGTGAGTCTACTGAAATAGTATGCAGTGCAACGGAGAGATCCTTCTAGACATTCTACTTAGAGTGGTACATCCCCAAACAGGAAACTCCCATCTCTCAACACGTACACACACAGACACCATCCAGCCTGTAACACAACCAGCTCTGCCATATAGCATCGCCAAAGTTCCACTGTAGAACAGACCATCCAGGACTGCCAAAATCGTAGAAAGCTCATGGATGAAACCACAAAGAACCCTTCTCGGTGATCAGCTCCGCCCACCCACCAGGCACTCCAAGCACACTCCTGAGGCGGAGGATGTTACACCTAGAAATGTGGTGTATTCCACCCCCACCCCCTCCGGAATGCAAATGTTAGATTCATATCACACTAACACAATTTACACAACACGCTTATTTTGTTTGGCTTGAAAGTTCAATATTTTGTCTTTAAGAAAAAACTTCTTTCACCCCATCAGAAATGAAGATTTTTGTCAACACTTTCTAGAGAGTAAAAATAAACAGATCTGCTTTCATAAAATTGCTCTGTAATGTAATATTAAGTGTAGTGTGGATATTCAAGGAGATTTATCTGAAATCAAATATGTAGTTCTTCTGATGTGTGCCATAATGTTCAGAAATATTTTACACATCATGTAACAAGATAA
Source organism: Bison bison bison (assembly GCF_000754665.1). Taxonomy (NCBI): domain Eukaryota; kingdom Metazoa; phylum Chordata; class Mammalia; order Artiodactyla; family Bovidae; genus Bison; species Bison bison. The sequence continues at coordinate 3,538,001 of NW_011494706.1, forward strand.
ACCCAAGAAGTATACACTGCATATAACAACTTCGAATATCACGAAAACGGTACAAAGTTCTGACTCACCTCAGCTATTTAATTGGCTACTTTTAATTAAAGACTAATAGTATATAGCTTTTAATTGAACATACCAACTAAAGCTTGACTTTTCAAAATAAACAACAAATTCCAAATTCAATGTTAGCATGATGAACTTGGCAAACTTTTCCTTCTCATGAAATTGGCAGGGGGGTGGGGTGGGTGGGGGTGCAGGTGGAGAGAGGACCATGCTTCATCACAGGATAGCTGGGAATTCTACAGCACTCAGAAAGTAGCCTGATCCTTAATTAACGGGTCCTGTGTGTGGAGTCGGAAGACCAAATTAGGCCCCAAGGAAGTCTCCCCAAACTCCCACTGAAGTCAATGGAAATTTGCAAACGTACTCGAGAGGGCTCTCACAGTCCACAAGGTGCTGCCAAAAATTTCACTAGGTATTTAAACCAGATATACAAGCCAAAAAAAAAAAAAAAGAAGCCTGAACACCAAAACACTAAATCAAAACACCAAAACCAGATAACAGGTACCTCTCCGACGTCGTAGATCCAAATGCGGCCTTCTGAGTCCCCAACGGCAACTTCCTTGCCACCTTGAGCCCAACGAACACGGTTCAGGGCAGACGCCCCCTCAATGGCCACACTTGCTGTTGGAACCTGCCAAAGGGGTTACAACAGAAACCAAGAATCTCTGAATATGAACTTAAATATACGAATTGACAATGATACGTTTAACTGGATGAGTCAGCGCGGCCTGCGTGCGCATGAAGTAATATACGTCTCTTGTGCAGTTGGTAAAGGATTCATTGTTCTTAAATCATATGCTCCACTGAATTAAGAGGTAGAGAGGAAAGACACTTTCACAAAAAAGGAAAAGAGAGGGAGTCTTTTGCCATAGTCAGTGGGCAGTGAGTGACCTAAGTATCTGTGCGGATTATGCAGGGTACACAGACATCACACAGCAGCTAAATGTGAGACTTCTTGATTGGGTCCTGATTTATGGATTGACGGAGAGAGGGAGACTTCAGGATTTACCAAGATTAAGGATACTATAAAAGGCGGGGATGGGGTGTACGGTGAAAAATAAGTCATATTACTAAGTGTCTTCAAGGGGAAAAAAATGTATTGATCCCTTGAAACCTCATCATGGAAGGGATGCTCAGAAGAAAAAGTTCAAAACCTCAAGTTCTCCTGTTTTCTTTTCCTCTTTCCGCCCTGTTTTCCTTCCTCCCAGCAGTACCAAGGTGCAGGAAGTGCTAACTCTGAAAACCGACGATACCCTGACAGAGTGGAGCACTTACTTGTAGAAAAGGCCATACACTTCCTTTAATAAGCACCTGAAATCTGACAACGTTGATAATTACACATATTAATCATTATTAAAGTGAACTGGAGGTGCTGAGATGGAACCTGCAGGATTTGTTATAAGAACCTTACTATTTGGAAAAAAGAATTTTAGTGGGTCTACCCCTCTTTCATCATGAGTTGTATGAACTCACATCTGGAAGTTTGGGAGTTTATAACTGATAGAAAGATCAGCTCTCTGAGCTTTCTACAAGAATGTTGAATAGGAAATGACAACAGCCCATCAAAAAAGGTAAATGTTGAAACAAAAAGGAAAAAAATATATAGTGAAAAGAGGGCCACCAACATCATCTCATGCCACTGTTTCAAGACCTGAGTCTAATACACATGACTTCTTAGGGTGGAAACATGACCTGGCCTGTGCCTCTGCCCCGCTGGCGTTCTGTTATTAAGGGAATTGAAACCATCTGTTTATATGAGATTATTGACCCAACACCTATCTTTAAAATAGCAATAAAAACTCCATCATATGTAAGAATCTATGTTTAAATTTAATCTTGAAATCAATAAAAAATCTTTTACCTGCTTAAATCACGTATGTCAATTGATAGCAAAAATGTAAAACAAAAGTCCCAGCTCGTTTTTTTTTTTTTAAATACACAATTTCTACAATAAAGGGACCTGCTGTGCAGTGCTGTAGACTGAATTTTTAACCAAACTTTTCAAAGGCCAAAACAATATGAATTGCAATAGGCCATAATTCTGTCAATACACTTTATCATTCGTGTGCTACTCAGAAAACAAATCTGAGAATCGGCTATATAGTTTTCAGAATTAAAATTTTTAACTCCATAATTTAGGGAGATCATAAGGCTCCCACTTTTCATAACGCTGGTTAATATCAGATTTTATCTCTGAACAATCTCAAAAATTGAATAAAAAGTATTTAATCTTAATATAAAGATGACAAAAGATTACTCAAAATAAAATGATTTTTGGATACATTTTAAATTATGCCTAAAACATATTAAAGAATTTTATATATTTATTTAGAATTAAGAATGTAGCAAACTGGAACAATTTCTATTTTAACCATTTAAAAATATCTTCTTTTCATCGATATCATAAATGGTGGGGGTAAAAAAATAGAAACTGACAGTCTATAACACAGGCTAAAAGAATTATGAAATGTATGAAGAAAATGACAAAAATATTTCATTAATTTGACAAGTAATGAGTTTTCAAAAGTTGCTGAATCTATCATGAAAATAATCCGTAACTGTCTCTTATTCTTGTATTTCAGTTTCTTATATATTTTCACGGTTTTTAATCATTTTAATTGCAAACACAGAATATATACACATAATTTACCACACTGCGTAGAGATCAGTAACAGTGCAGTAGGGGAAGGTAAAAGCTGTCCTTGCATAGGAGTACTTGGAATAAGTTGGTTTAAAAAGCACTGTATTTTGAACACCGACAAAGAAGCACTGAGGTTTCAGGTTTTTTGCGTTTTTTTTTTTAAAACAAATCTGATTTCTAATCAAACAAATATTTGAAAAATCTTGTTCAACTTGAGACAAGACAAAAATGATTTGAGGGTTTTAAAAAGTGTTCAGTTTATTACTGGATCTGAATCAGGCTCAATGTTATCTACTATTATTGCAAAAGCAGAACTACATTCACCGCAAAACTAAACGATTTGCATGCCCAGTAATGATTTCTTAAAATGCTTAGCTATAAAAGACTTATGTGGTTGTCTCTTGATACCTAGAGAGAGGGAAGGGGGGGAAAAATCACATTTGGCAATGCTGAGATATTATTTCATTTTACCTAAAGAGCAGATAAAAAAACAAAACTAAACAAAAAGAGTTACAGAGGAATTACTAAGGAGTTGGTAGGGCACTCCACTGCATCATAGTAATAGTTGAGTATCACCTGAACTCACTTCTGGTAAATCTGATTTCTAATTGTGTGTGTGTGTGTGGTGGTGGGGGGGGGGGTTGTTTCCTAAATCAATCTGAAAACTGTGTTTTTTTGGTTGTTTACAGTGAATGAGTTTATTCTACCAAAGAGAAACAATATGATTTTAATCAATGGTGATGAAAGACTTTGGGAAACCATCACATTGTGAGTAGTAGGCACCTTTCCATGAAAGGCAATAATGTTACAAACGTTTCAGTGTCTGAAATGATGGGCCCTGCAGTACTGCTGCCCTTCATTTCCAAAGAGGCTTCATTACATAACTCTTGTCCTTGTCATGTAGTTCTGGTAGCCAAAAGGAAAAATCAAAAACAGAGTTCAATGGGAAGATTTGTAAAAGCCAACTATTTGGCAGTGGTTTTCGGTGAATATAATCTTGTATGATACAGTGACTCAGTAATAACACCTGAAGGATATTTCCCTGCCCCTCCCCAAAAAATATCAGGGCAGCCGCTTCTCCTCACATCCCCCAGCTGTAGGCTTCCTAATTAAAAAGGCTGAGCTGTTTCCTGTTCACAACACTTCAAAAGACCTCTCCCTTGTTCTCCACTTGACACGCAGTTTTCAGCACTTGTTCTTCTTACCTGTCCACTCATTGATGGAGAGCTACCCTGAATCACGGACCAGCTGATGACCAGACCATTTTATTGTATTAAACTGAAGGACCTTTAATATTCAGGTTTCTTTTCAAATTCCACCCCAAACTCTAGTACCTGAAAATCAGCACCTCAATAATTTTGAGAGTGGAAAAAAGGAATGACATGTGACATAATTTTACAAACATGAATATATACAGCATGATTTTTAAAAACACTGTTTCCCTGTTGTTAATTGCCTTTTGAAAAAAATTTCACTTGTGAAGTACTCCAAATGTGACGTTAAAATATTTTTTAAAATTACTGAATTTAATATGTGTTCATAGATAGAAACTATTATAAAAGTGGTGAGTTCAGTCTCTTAGACAAAGATTATTTACCTTCTAAAAATTAAATGGAGACTAGATCTAAACATCAACAGTCCAGAGAATCATCTTTTACGGATTTAAAACAAATCGTGCAAACAGCAAACACTGGCAAATAGCCCTTTTAAAAAGCCCAATCTCAAGTCAGAGTCCACAAAAGCTTACTTTTCCAAGTGTTTGCCCATAGAGTTATTTCAACACCACTCTCAAATATGCCCCAGTGTCCTTTCCCGCAGTGAAAGGCGTGAACACGTATGGTTTTGCTCTTTGCAAAGAAGGGTCGTCAATTGTCCAGGATTCTGCCACGGTTTTAGGGATGAAGTGAGATTAAATGATTTGGGGCCAAATGCATCTGCCAATTCCCTGCAGAGCAGCGGAGAATGGGGGGTCGGCAGCACAGCTGCAATTAGAGGGTCTGTCCAAAAAAGGCCGTTTCAGAGAGAGGGGGAGACGGAAAGAAGCCGCCGGCGCCCCCCTCCCAGCCCGCCGGGTCCGGCGCCTGCGCTCACCTCGGTGTCATTGTTGAGGTTCCAGAGGTCCAAGCGCCCCATCCCGTCCACGCAGGCAAAGAGCGCGGGGTGCACGGGCGACCACATGACATCGTACACATAGTCTGCATTGTCTTCAAAGGAGTAGAGCGGCTTGTTGTGCTGTAAAGCAGAGAGACCGTGAAGACTTTGTGGCGCTGCCGCTGCCTCGGGCTGTCTAGCGAGCCTAATTAAAAACTTTGCACATTCACAAAGTGTCATAAAACTTCCCGAGATGAAAGTCCTCGGGAAGGTGAACCGCAGCTTTAAAGTTACTAGAACTGTCCACTGGCATAAATAAATACCGGGGGTGGGGGCGGGGAGGGAC
>NW_011494706.1:3543238-3567957 GCF_000754665.1 Bison bison bison
GCCGGGCTACGCGATGCGAGATGTTGGGGGCCGAACCCAGGCGTGCTCTGCTCGCCGGGGTCAGACCCGCGGGGGAAGGCTCTGGAAGCCCGGGCAATCGCGGGGACCCAGAACCCTTAGCACGGAAGGCAACGCCTGCCACCTAGCGGCCGTTTTCCGTGGCTGCAGCTCTGCTTCCAATCCGACTCCGGGGCCAGATTTATACTTTAATGGTTCCTTTGCGCGGGAATGGGGTCACGTATTTTAAAGGGATCTGTAGCTCTTCGGGCACGTGAAACATCTTGCGGTTCTGAGATTCTGGTCTCTCTATCTAGGATCAGTTCACCCAAATCAGGTGGATTGGTGAGGCTCAATGCACTGTCCCTCAACCTCCGTGGAAGGCGAATCACATTTTCTAGCTCACCCAATATTTCTAAGAGCCCTGAAAATCGGTGTTTTGGGGGGAAATACATTAACACACCCCTACTGCATACAAATGCTTTCCCTCTGGAGGGATACAATAAACTAAAATGGCACTCCTGATTTCCAGCGAATATTGTCACATCAAAATAGCACAGAAGTCAGAGGCAAGTATGAAAGTACACCAGAAATAAAACGTAATTGGACTTCATGAATTATTCATTCCATCTGGCTTGTCTTATTCTAATTTCTGCATAATGGCTTTACTAATCCCTGATCAATTAATGTAAAATGAAATTTAAATGATAATGAAAGCCCTAGAGATAAAAGAAATTAAGTATTCTTATATCCTCTGACAGAAATCTAAACAATGGGAGTTTTTTTTTTCCCAATGTCTTCATCCAGTCAGCTGTCTGTACCCTCTTCATGGGCTCAGTCGAATGCCTGTACAGGCCAGAGTAGTAAGACCAAAAAATGATAACACACAATATGAACAAGCAAATCCTTTCTGCAGAAAATGTTCAAAGAACCTATCTGTGGGGAATCAGCACCAAATATCTGAGCAAATTCCCAAGATATACTGTGAGGGAAAAGAAAAAGCCCAAAATCCATGTGCTCATGGACTCCATGAACTCAAAGTGGGAAAAATCAGTGAGAGGACAATAAAACTCCCATAGCCTGAACCTAATGCAAAAATTTAAGGTAGTGACTAAGTGATTTCTCCTTCCATGAATTATCTTGCTTTGGCATTGCTGAGACATGAATACAGCTGTAAGACTATTAAAGCAACAGAAGATTTTAGGTGAGACATTGCGTGTAGGGTGGGTGGTGTGTGTGGTCTTATTTTTAATTTAAGAAGTACCTAAAAAAACATGTAACACTGTGACCGCAAAAAGAATTAAATGGACATTACTTTTATAGTTTTGTATTTTACTCCTCTACATTATAACTCTTATGCCAATATAGCTATTCTATCCCATATTTGCACTCTAATTTGGACCTAAGATTATTCACCTATTTGCTATTGATGTAGCTTTTTCCCATCCTCTCTCACTGCTTGGACTAGATGATTCAAACTTACTTCTTCAGAGAATCTGAATATCCAGTGATACCGTAAAATAATATGATAACATCATCTTTTTTTTTATTAATATATAAAAAAAAGGCAGGGTAGATAAAGTAGGTAGTCCTTCATTGATCGCTTCTGAGTATTAAATTCTCTTAGTAGAAGATTATTCCTGTCCCAAATTCTTGATTTTATAGCTAGCCAGTCACTATTTGTTAGAGAATATGAGTAACACATTTTTCTTAAAATCAAACAGTAGAAAAGATTTACACATGCTTTAAAAAGCCAGTTCTCAGGACCCTTTATTAATAAACTAGCTAATAGGATAACTGGGTATACAGAGGGGTAGACACAGATGAACACAGACATTCAATAAATATATAACTAACTTACAGTCCTTGCTTTGCTCAATTAGAAAACCATCCAGCTTTAAAGCCATCCAGGCATTTTCTAAGAAGCTGATATTATTTCATATGTTACTTCTCTCAAACTACATTGCTAATCTCTAGTGTTTCTTTCCTTTTCTCTTTTGGTGGCTTCCTTTTTTTTAAATAAACTTAGTCAAAACTGTAGTATATCTTGGATATTTTACCTTTTAAACATCTGGAAATAACTTTTAGTTCATCTGACCAAAAGCCAATTTTCTCATATTAAATAGTCTTGTAGCGAAATGCTAATATTCCCTTATCACCTCCTACCTCCAAGACTGAATCTTCCATTCTAAAAGTCACTATGCAAGTAATTCTAAATTATAGATTGTGCATGTTTGGGGCAAGGGAGAGGATTTATATTGTCAAAGGATTTGTTTTAACCTTGATAAATTTACAGGATGAAGAAGCCTTGGTCAGGATTGAAGGCATTAATAGGGTTCCAAGGGAACCAGCATCCATGAACCAGTAGTTCCTAAGATTAGATCAGCAGATGCCATAGGCACAGGCTGATGCACTGCTGTTCTGAACATTAAGTGCAGTTTTTTTCAATAAAGGAGCTTTCATTCTATCTTATTTGGGACTCAAAAGGTAAGCTGAAAACCTCACTGAAAATCTGTCTCAAACACTTAGTATAAAACATCTCCTAATTTACATATATATCATGAAATATTAGCACTTTCATATAATACGTCAAAAGCATTAGGGCCTAAAGATTCTGTTTTTGAATTCTGAAACATAGATGCTTGTATCCACAAAGTTGTTATAGCTTGCTATTGCATTAGCACCAGTTTTAAACCACTACAAGTTTTGAAAAGGTGGAAAGTGTAGGGGCAAATTTGACCAATGATTTTTGAGGAGGAACCTGTAACATTATTTGTATGTATTAAAGAAAGCTACAGAAGCCTGATGGTCTTAGATATTTACTCTGCAAAATACTAGGCCACTTAGCAAAGTAAATATCATTCCACTGTGTGTTACTGTAGAAAGTGTTTTTCAAGACAATCAAATTTGTCTTGAAAAAAGAAACTAGGCAAAAACCCCTTCACTTGTGTGTTCTCTTTTCTGATGCCCTGCTTGGTATTGGTGACCTGTCAGAAAAAAAGAAAAAGGAAAACTGCCTTTTAACGCAGCCAACAGTATGTGTGACATGTGCCAACGAAATAAAGCTGTAACAACCAGACAAGTTTCCAGGGCTGTGCCCCCAGAATGCTGAAATATCCAGACACGATCAGCATGATTTTAATGCCCTGATTCTCGAAGTGGAGAAGTAGGCCACCAGTCACCTCCCAGACAGAGTTGAAGGGCAGGGAAGGGGAAATTACTGGATGTTTGCATGTGCCTGACTCTATATACATATTGCCTAATTTAATTCACATCAAATCTCTGAAAGGTAGACAGTATTTACAGAAAAGAAAATCATAGTTCAGGAAAGTCAGGAGCTTTCCCGAGGTTGTACGTGGCGACACTGGAGTTGGTTCTTTGGTTTTTCTAGCTGTTAAGTACATTTTCTGTTTGCTGGAAATCTATGAAACACAGTGAAGGTCTTCAGTCTTCACAGAAAGAGAAGATCTGTTACCAGTCCTGGCTGCTATCCCATTCAATTCAACCCAAACTTACTAAGCACACATTATGTAACTTATAGGAAGAGTTAAAAATATCACAGTCAGAACGTTTCATTTCCTGAATCAGTTATTAATAATCCCAAGGCTGTTACCCTTACAATTCCAGGGACCCTTAGCATCTTGTGACGCTAACAGAAATCTTTCTCTCCAGCAACCTAAGAAAAAGGATGGAAATGGCCCTCTAGCCAGCAGAGATTAAAGCAGGCCATGCATTAGAGAGTAGAATAAAATGATGCTAAAAGCAAAGATCCGGGTTCAAGTTCACTCAATGCCGATATAGCCTTGGGTGAAGGACTCCAATTGAATTATATTATCTGATAGATGGGGATAAAACGAGGAGGATGGAACAGAAAAGGAAGTAGGAGAAAGTGCAAAAACTACGGACCTCGGGAAATTTCAACTTAGCATCCTTGGAGTTTATTTTCATCTGTAAGATGGAAATCTGGAGAAACTGACCTCAAGGGTTCCCACTGGCTTTGTGATTCTATGACTGTTCTGTGGTAAGAGCTGAATGGAATAAAGCATGTGAACGTTTAACAACGAGTTATTCAAAACTACATATTATAATTAAAGCCATCTTCCTTGATGTTCTGTGGAATTTATATCTCAGCAATTTTTTTACTTTGAGTTCATATTTCATCAAAATACACAAAGATATATGAAGGCAGTTTTCAGTGAAAAAAATGAAATAATAAAAGTAATAAAAGATTTATTTGACCAGTTGGAGAAGGGATAAAAAATATTAAATTTACATACAAGAGGCAGGTAGTGAACTCTGTTCAAAAATGAACAGTTACAACATCCATCAACGTTTTACAATAAAGACTTGATCTCTAGATGGAGCTTTGATTTTATAAGTACACTTCTGACAATGAGGAGAGCTGCACATTTTTCCAATCAGTTAAGTATAAAATGATTTCATGAGAGGTGCATTTCTATCTCTGATGTCAGAAATGTACCAAAGTCACATCCAGGAAATATAGTGTTTATTTTCCTCTATATGATTTATTTTCCTCTTATCAGACAGCTCAAGATGTCCCAGTGGGCTTTAGTTTTTTGAAGGCTGATGAAAAGGAATATTTTGTGCTAAAATGCCTCCGAACACCTTCAAACACTGCGGTTCTTGAGGTTGCATCTGCCTGTAAATGATTAGCTTTCAAAGCCAACTTAGAAATGTCGACCCAAACCATGAACCTTTCTTTGGGAGGGTGGGGAGTAGGGAAGAGGGTATCATATGGGTAGGTCAGACGGGGTGGACAGCTAACAGGAGCATTTCGGTATTTTTATTCTGAGATACAAGGAAAGCAAATACAAGGAATCTTACCTTGAAAACTGTATCTTGTTGGGGAAAAAAATCATCATCACCATAATACTAAACAATAAGTAATAAGAAAATGTCCTTCAAAAATTGTCATGTGAGTTCTGGTGAAGTAATTAAATAGCCAGCCAGTTCTTCCAGGAAACATTAAAAATGTGAGACCACAATATCACTTAAAAAAAAAAAAAAACTAAAGGACCCCCAAACTTGAAGCTCACAAAAATGGATGCCTCTACCATAAAAAGAAAGTCCTTATACAAACAAATCCAAACTCACAAACCAAACCAAAAAACCAACTCTGTTGGCCCAAAAAAAGGTGCTGGGAAGTTTGGTGCTGTTGAACCAAATGGAAAACATTATTTGCAAACTACATGCTGGGTCCTCCTGAAGCGCAAAGTAGCCTGTATTTATCTTAATTTGTGTGGCTCACATTGTAACAATACTCCTGATACCCAAATCCTACCTTTACCTGCCTCTATCATGGTGAGAAATTCAAAGTCAGGCATAAACACTTTGGCTGAGCTATTCTTAACAGAGTTAAGTAGAGTGAGTCTGTTTGTTGTTTGGTCGCCTCAACCAAAAGTACATCTGAGGACTTTAATTTGAATTAGTTAATATAAAATAATTAGAAAGAAGGCTCTAGAAATCCAGGAATTAAGCCTTTGCCTCTGTATAAATGTAGAAGTTCTGCTGAATAAGCCACATAAAAGGTGTTTTTTGTTACACTACCTTCCTCTCCTGCTTATTTGCATGAAAAATCCTTCTAATCCAGGAGGCGCCACCAATAAAGAGGATAATTATCCATATAAAAGAATGTATACATATTCACAGGTTTTGACTAGTATTTGAGTGTTTAAAGTCACGGGAAAAAAACCTACAAGCTTCGCCTCCCTCGTTCATAAAGGAGTATATTTCTCCCTACACAGGCACAATTTTTATGCACATCAGCTGCACTTAAGGGTTCGCCTTTAAAACGGGTGTTTTAGTGAAGCCTGGAGAGAATTACTGTGAAAACACTCAAGCTGGGGTGCTCTCCTGAACTGAACTGTTTGGGTTCATCTTAGCTGCTAGGGCGCTTTGGGTAAGTTCTGCCTCCTGACTGGGGGACAGGCAGAGCAGAGAGTGTCAATTGATGGTTGGCTCTTTGGTACCACTCGGGTGGTCATTCTCTGGACTGCTGGCTTCTCTCTGATACAGACTCTGTGACTATAGAAGGAGGCAAGCTAGTTTAAAAAGAGACCTTCCCTGGTTACTGCTGCCCCGACTCTATTTCTACCACGGGTGAGTGGTTTCACACCAAACATGATGCTAGTTAAAGAAACATTCACTGTACAGATAACGTTCAGGTTGATGAGAGACTGTGTTAGGAGGGAGGAGGGAATGGGTAGAGACTGATGTTTAGGACATGCTGGTGGAGAGGGATGACCTCGGACTGGGCCTACACAGCCAGAAGTGTGGTTGTAGCTGTACCTTTAAAGGTTAGAAAGACAAGCGAGGATAGCGGTGCTTGCAGCCTTAAGCAGCTTTGCGTATTTCTTTGTTACTACTTAGGGTTAAATTGCACAACGGCATTTTGTTAGTGGCTAGATTCAGTGGTGGAACATCTCCACTCTGGTCTAAACTGTCCACCTCCATCCAACTCTAGCGTCTGGCTTACAAACTCTCTCCCCATTATAAATACATTTACATGTAATGTATATTTGTATATATATTTATAAAATACACATATATATGTAGAAAAATGGGCTTCCCAGGTGGTACTACTGGTGAAGAACCCACCTGCCAACACAGGAGACATAAGACATGTGGAATTGATTCCTGGGTCAGGAAGATCCCCTGGAGGAAGGCATGGCAACCCACTGCAGTATTCTTGCCTGGAGAATCCCATGGACAGAGAAATCTGGCGGGCTACAGTCCATAAGGTTACAAAGAGTCGGATACGACCAAAGTAATTTAGCACGCACGCAAAAATATAAATATATAAATTTAGAAATACATAATTCTTAAAGATTTAAAAAGATAAAAGTATAAGCCTAGATGGAGTTCCTAGGTGGAACAGTGCTAAAGAGTCTGTCTGCCAACTCAGGAGACACAAGAGATGAAGTTTCAATCCCTGGGTAGGGAAGATCCCTGGAGAAGAAAATGACAACCTGCTCTAGTACTCTTGCCTGGAGAACCCCATGGACAAAGGAGCCTGGTGAGCTACAGTCCATAGCGTCGCAAAGAGTCAGACACGACTGAGCAGGTGTGCAGGCATGTACATAAGCCTAGATCCATAGATTATATCTTCCCTGGTGGCTCAGCTGGTGAAGAATCTGCCTGCAAAGTGGGAGAGCTGGGTTCGATCCCTGGGTTGGGAAGATCTCCTGGAGAAGGCAAAGGCTACACACTCCAGTATTCTGGCCTGGGGACTTCCATGCAGTTGCAAAGAGTCCAACATGACTGAGTGACTTTCACTCTCACTTCACAGAGTACATCTTGACTCTCCCTCCACTCTTACGTCTAAATTCTACAGGGTAAACACGTGCCAGTTCTCAGAGCTAACCTGACATTAGTGGTCACACTACGTTTAGTAAATACAACATTTAGATGAATTTTGTTTCTTTTCAAGAAGCCATATACCCAAATACCCAGCTTTAAAATCTAATGGTAAATTCACCTAAATAATTAAATATCCCATTCTACCTGCTCAACAATTCAGTGTATAGCGTGTACATTCAATTTTGCTTCCCAGGTGGTGCTAGTGGTTAAGAACCTGCCTGACAATGCAGGAGACATCAGAGACATGGGTTTGATCCCCAGGTCGGGAAGTTCCCCTAAAGGAGGGCATGGCAACCCACTCCAGTATTCTTGCCTGGAGAATCCCATGGATAGAGGAGCCTGGTGGGCTGCAGTCCATGGGGTCACAAAGAGTTGGACTTGACTGAAGTGTCCTAGCACAGCACACATACATACATAAGAAAGGCACATTTTCAAAGGGTCAAGGCAAGTTTTTTTCTGGGTCTGCACCCCTGCATCTCCTGGTATTAAATGCAATGTATTTTTTAAAATATTATATGTAAGAGTGGGATAGCTGACAATTTTATTTATTTTAATGGTGGAAACAGTGTATTTATTCCAATTGGCACAGAGAATCCCACACAGCAGAAGTTCAAAACATTCATTTCAGAGACAGAATACATTTGATAGGCTTCCTGCTTACCCTCTTTATTGATTTGATGACCTATTTTATTTTGCCTAAGCCAAGTTGAAATTAACGTCTGTTCAAACTGGAAATACCAGCTAAGCATGAGATGAGGTGATTCAGGACACTGGAGATGGGCATGAGAAAATAACTTAGTATTAATGATGAACTCTGGACAATTTGCAAGGCTAAGAGGTCACATGAGGCTGCCCTAGATGGACCTACCCTGGTTTGATCCAAACACAGCTATTCTGGGGGATAATGAGGAGTTTTAATTTATCTTCCAACATCAGACATAACATGCAGATTAGATCAGGAGGTGAGGGTGGAGGTATCTTTGAATTTCATAATTATCTGGGCTTCTCAGATGGCTCAGTGGGTAAAGAATCTGCCTGCCATGCAGGAGACACAGGAGATACGGGTCGAGCCCTGAGTCAGGAAGATCCCCTGGAGGAGGAAATGGCAACCCACTCCAGTATTCTTACCTGGAAAATCCCATGGACAAAGGAGCCTGCTGGGCTATTACAGTCCATGGGGTCACAAAGAGTTGGACACAACTGAGCAACTAAGCGTGGATTATGTACATGGTTGTATCTGTTATTTGTCATTCTCACTCTCTCTTCAAACATTAGCACTTAGAAGGAGGATGAGGAAGGCAAGTCCTCCGGCATATCACTGAAATGAAAGGGCAAACGCTTCTGCTCTGGTTAAAAGAGACAAGAAAGGATTCAGCAAGCCCTGATTGCACAGGGATAAAGACCAGTCAGCAGGGCGAATTTTAAGTCTCAAAAGTGTTTGTACTCCTATGGATTATTCACACATGCCTGTATAAATATTTAACAGGTATGTGTTGGTGGGTGACTGTTTGGGGGGTGGGGGGGGTCAGGGGTAAATGCACAGGAAGCAGGAACACAGGCTAGGTCTGGCTGTGACTTGATGATTACATTCTTGTGGTTTCTTTCACAGTTCAAATGTTCTCCCTGAGTGAGCTTAAAAAACGGAACCCCCTCCTTCTCCCCCCCCCAAAAAAAGGGAAGAAAAGAATTTGATGACTAGCATAGGTAGTTTTCTAGAAGGCTGATTTTAATATTTGCCACCTTATGTTAGGAAGGGAGGGGAAGAAGGGGTGAAAATGAGGATAAATGAAGAAAAAATAAGTCAGATACCACCTGAAGGTCATGTTTATTACAGAGGCAGCCAGCAGGGCTTTGGGGTTGTGGGGAAAAATGCACTTTCATCCAGGAAGTGTTAATGGCCGCAAACTACTGATTTTGTTCATCATCTTCCCTGTGTTAAGGGTTATGCTCAAGTTACTGTAACCTTTAACTTTTTATTTTTATTGTGTTTTTCTTCTGATGCTTTAAACATTTTAACAAAACGCTAGCAGAAATAGACATGCTTCAGGGCCCTCTGCTAGAATTATGTAATTTTTAAGGAGATGTTTCCATCGGAGTTTAAAATAACCTTACCTACCTTAACAAAATACATTATTTCACTTAAGCTCTTCAAAAGTATTAATTCATCAACAATGACTTACTGAGGACCTACCATATTCTTCCTACTTCGGGAAATCAATAGAAAGACAAGATGTGACTGTTCAGAAGGACTTGGAGTCCAGGTAGGAAAATGAAAATTATGAAGTAATAAGAGAAAATTGTTTCCTTGGGAGCCCATTTTCTCATATTGTTCCAAAAGGACTTATGTTGTCTTACAAGTTAAACAGACCACAAAAGTAAGAATAAACACACAACAGAGCCAGGTGAACAGAGAGCTAATAGGATCCTGAGATAAACTGATTATCACAATCTGGTAGTGAATCAGCTCTATATTTCCTGATAACTAAGACAAAGGGTAAAACCCATCATGTCACAGGGAGGTATGCAGATTTCCCCATCTGAAGAAAGGAAAAAATATGAAAGAATGTCCTCAAAGACACATTCTTGGGGAAAACTCAAGGAGGAATTTACCATGTCTGTGAATCTCTGGAAAAGAGACTGGCTTTCTGGTTTGTTTATACTAAAGAAAGTGAACAAGTAGGTAGCCAGGTGCTAAACTCTGTGGTACAGATGTTAGGAGCCAGAGGAATTCGGAGATTGGGAAGATGGCGTGTTGGTGGTTACCGTTAGTCTGATGTGGTCAAGGAAGGTATTATCTGGGACAGGTGATGGGACCCGCCTAGAAAGATGCACAGACTTTGATAGATGGTAAGGAAGCCAGGCAGTGGGTGGGGGGAGAATCATAACATGAAAAGACTTGGCCGTGAACATCAGCAAGGAATTCCCAGATGGAAGATGAGACGTGGGGACAGGCTGTGGAATCTGAGGATTTGTCCTGTGGAATAATAGGAAATCATTTTTGTTTGGATAGAGTCGGGGGTAAAGACATGTTATGAATGGTCTTGGGTATAGAGTTAAGACTTTTTTTTTAATGCAATAAGCTACTCATTTATTAAACATGTAGTGATAAATATACAGGGCATTGGTTCAGAGATGTCTAACATTCATGTGGGAGTTTTCAGCTTTTCTACTGTAGAAAACAGAAGCAGCGGCACAGTGGGACAGGAAGATTTGATTTATATATTAAACATGGTGCATTTGAGTCTCTGGAGATGATACTCAGGTTAAGCTGGTGGTCAAAATGTAGGTCTGAAACTGAAAGAGGGGAAAAGCTTGAAGTCCATGGCAAAGAATCTTTCACAAGAGATGTTGAGGAAGAAGACAGAGGGCTGCAGGAATGAGTCCTAGGCAGACAGTATGATGCCAGATGAGGACTAAAAAGAAGCCATCACACTCAACAGTTAGGGGGTTCACCAGCGATCTTGGAGAGAGAAGCATCAAAAAACTATTAACAGTTGGTCAAGGAGTGGCCAGGAAATATGGCTGCAGGTGGACTGCAGGCATGTTGGCTCTTTGATTGGTTTGGCAAGCTAACCCAGATTTTTGGACATGCTTGTGATAGTTAAAGTCATCCAATCACAAACCACCTATATCTCAGTTCAGTCGCTCAGTCTTGTGCAACCCCATGGACTGCAGCACATCAGGCTTCCCTGTCCATCACCAACTCCCAGAGCTCGCTCAAACTCATATGCATCGAGTTGGCCATCCAGCCATTGCATCCTCTGCTGTCCCCTTCTCCTCCTGCCTTCACTCTTTCCCAGCATCAGGGTCTTTTCTAATGAGTCGGCTCTTCGCATCAGGTGGCCAGAGTATCTCCAAGATCTCTAAGAGGATCCTAGTGTTATCAGGGTTTGTGTCGAGGGCTGCTTTCCTTATTCCATAAGACCACCCCCTTGCCACTTTGATGTACCATCCTTGGTATTTCAGACAATTTCTTGTGGAGCTTCATATCTCACACTTGGCAATAAGCCTGGCAAACAGGAGGCAGAGGAGATGCACTGAAAGTGGGTATTGATGCAGGGAACATCTGGGTGCCGCCCATCTTTTTCTGACACCTCTGAGCAGAGCCTTGAACTTTCCCCTGATTCTTTGGGCTCTGGAGTCTTTCTTGGTCTCCCCGGGACTGAACCTCTGCTTTTCCTGATGGGTTCTTGATTCAGCATCCTCCTAAGACTCTTATTCGAGCATGCTACTTTGGTTCAAACCTTTTCCTTCACTGTGCTACCTTAAATATTATCTCTGATGAAGAGCATCCCATCATGGCAAAGGGGTCAGCACGTTTGTACAGAACGGGCACCAAAGCAAACATGAAGGACTGTTCTTGTGGAGGAAGGTGATATGAAATGTAGGCTGGGACGGTAGGGAACCCAGTTAGGTACTTCCTGTGTATCATAAGAACAGGGCATTGGGAATTAAACGTCTGATGAATTTTATCTCATTGAACACAAACAAAAGTAATCTGTGGACTTAAAACACTACTATGTACCTGAGATTCTTTTTAAAACATTCAGTTCTATTAGTGTGGGGGTGGAGGGTGGTGGAAGAGAGGAAGAGAAAGAGAGAGAGACTGACTGAGAGAGAGATAATTTTTCATGAAATATTTTTACATTCACATATTCTTATGTTTATTTGTCTGGAGAAGAAGAGAGATACCTAGAAACAAGAGAATGTTGTATTGATGGTAAAAGATCCTGAATTGAAATCAGTACCCCGCAGGGACTAGCCATCCCGCACCAGTCTGTAAATGTATTCTGAACACAGTAATAATGATGAGATGGGTCTTTGGCTTCAGGGTCAACAAACTTACTTCTCTACAGAGCTACCGTACAATCCAACAATCCCACTCCTGGGCAGAAAACTATTAGCAAAAGGATAGACACACTCCAGTGCTCACTGCCGCACTATTTACGATAGCCAAGACATGGAAGCAACCTGGATAGTTCATCAACAGAGGAATGGATAAAGAAGATATGGGGGGGCGGGGGCAGTGTATACACACATACACAATGGAATATTATTCAGCCATGAAAACAAAATAATGCCACGTGGATGGACCTAGAGACTGTCATCCTGAGTGAAGTAGGTCAGACACAGAAAAATACCACATGATGATATCGCTTATATACGGAATCTCAAAAAGTGGTACAGATGAACTTATTTATAAACAGAAATAGAGTCACAGACGTAGGAAACAGACTTATGGTTACCAAGGCGGAGAGTGAGGGGAGGAATAAATCGGGAGACTGTGACTGATATGTGCACCCTTCTACATAAAATAGATAACTAGTAAGGAATACTGCACAGCGCAGGGACCTCTACTCAGTACTCTGTAATGACCTATATGGGAAAAGAATCTAAAAAAGACTGCATATATGTATAACTGATCCACTGTGATATACAGCAAAACACAACATTGTAAAATCAACTGCACGCCAATAAAAATTAATTTTAAAAAAACTGCAGCGATAACAACTGATGTTACTTCTATACTGTGGAAGAAATTTCTATGCTATAAACTCAGGCATTTAAAGATGAAGCTATTAATGTAAGTCCATGACTGTTATGCAAAATCCCATTCACAAATGCCAATAATCAGGAATTAAATGTATTAAAGTCCTGTAGGAAGCAACACTGCTCCCGCCACCCCCAAGCAAACAAACTTACTTCTCACATTAGCTATAATGCATCGACTATTCCTGCAACTTTCCCTCACCAACCATGGGTCCTTCAAGGCTCTGCTGCCCCTGGGAGCCAGCTGTGGAGGGATTAGAACTCTTCAGGCACTAGGGCTGTGGGTGTGGGTGTGTGTGTAAGAACATCAGGAGACTCTCATTATTGTTACGCTGTTTGTCCATAACCAAGGCTCGACCCTTAGCTTTTATCACAGGCTAAACTGTGTTGGCCCCAAAAGTCACTGTTGACGTTTTAACCCTCAGCACCTCAGAATGTGACTATTTGGATATAGCCTCCAGAAAGAGGAGGTGATTAAGGTTAAGAGGAGGTGATTAAGGTTAAATGAGATAATGGGGGGCTTTAATCCAATGTGACTGGCGTCCTTATAAGAGGAGGAGATGTGGATATGGACAGGCACGGGGGGAAGACACAGGGGTAATATGGCCATCCACAAACCAAGGAGTGAGGTCTCAGAAGACAACCCTATCAGTACCTTGATCTTGGACTTCCAGTCTCCGGAACTGCAAGGAAATGAATTTCTATTGTTATAACCATCCCATCTCTGATACTTTGTTATGGCGACTCCAGCAAACTGATGCAGCTCTGAAAGGAAAAGAGAAAGAAGGCTCTCTTTTTCCCTTGGCTTCCAGTGCACACCCACACGGGCACACACACTCTCTGAAATTCTGAATTTATGGAATTTCCCCCAAGAGCGCAAGACCGAACACTGCGTGGACTTAACACGCAGTCAGCGACGGCAGGCCCACCCTGTGTCTTGGAAGACACAGGGACAGCAGAGCCTCTTCTTAATTTTCAGCTTCACCTTATATCACACCAGTAGTTCTGCCATGTGTCTGAGACCACTGGGACAAGGGAGGATGGAGACTGGAAAACGCTGTGCAACCTCAATACCAATGTGCCAAACCATTGCAGGGACCCAACTGAACGGGAACCAGAAATGACTGTTCTGTCTGATTCAGTTTCTTTTGCCGGAATACAGAGCTATTCCCCACCCTGAAATGAAGCTTGGAGGGTGAGGTAGGGATGGGGTGAGAGGGCAAGCAGGCAGGGTAGCCAGCGCAACTAGGGTCCCCAGGCAGAGCCCTCCTCTCCTGGGTTGTTAACCTTTCAATTCCAGAGCAGGCAGGCTCCTGCCAGGCTCTCCTGTGTGCTCAGTCCTATCCTTGTGACCCCATGGACTGTAGCCTGCCAGGCTCCTCTGTCCCTGGAATTTTCCAAGCAAGAATACTGGAGTGGGTTGCCATTTCCTACTCCAGGGTATCTTCCCAACCAAGGAATCGAACATGCATCTCCTGTGTCTCCTGTATTGGCAGATGGATTCTTTACCATCGAGCCATCTGGGAAGCCCACTCATTTTCAGTCTCCTTTAAAGGCTAACTCCTGCATAATGGGTTCCTGAGGCTGGAAAATTTTCAAAGAATTTTTGAATACATCTCCACAGCCCCTTCTCTTAACAATAGCATCTATCAAACGGCGAAGGGAAGGCTCTGTTTAAAAGCACCGACGGCAGATCACAAGAATGTGTTTGATTGCCAAAGTGACTAATTTATTTTTACACAGTATTAACGATGCTACAATAACTAATATCTATAGCCTGGTTTTGACAGTTTATTGCAAGTGTTCCCATTGTTTAAATAAAGGAGAAAAAGGAAGAGGGAAAAAAAAAGAAAGTATGGAAGAGAGTGTTTTATTTTGCTACATTTCCATTTGTTAACAAAACTCCCCATAAGCAAAACCAGAGGTCATTAGCAAACAACCAAAACATGCCTGTCTCCAGAAGAATAGAGCTCCCTTCATCATTCAAAATACAGCTCTGCTGAAAACCCAAATCAGGACAAATCCTTAACATGAAAAATTCAGTGCAGGCTTGAAACCACCTGACTTTACTTTGGGTTTGTGCTCCTTAAAATTACCTAGAAAATACCATAATCTTCCCATCGTGCGGCTGGATGTGGGCCAGGGCCCTGGCTCCAGAGGCAAAGGGCAAAACTAAGAATCATGTCTGAACAGACAGCTCCACCCTCTCTCCCAAGTCCACTTGGCCTCGTGACAAAAAGTGAGGTCTGAAGCGCATTCATCCAGGGCCTGGGTTTTTGGCCCAAACTCAAGACTCTGAGGACAAACAAAATGAAATCCAAAATGTTATCGTTCTCACCTTTAGAAGTCAGATGGGTTTAATAGGTACTGCATGTGGCGAGTGGTTCCTGTTTCCCATGTAATCGGGAACAAACAGAAGCGCGCTCACTTCTAGCTTTTTGTTCAGGAGAAGGATCTTATAGCTGAGAGTTTACATTCTAAAGTGATTTTTTGGTAATAATTATGCATATGTGTGTGCATGCAAAAAACGAGATCAAGAGAGTGCGAGAGAGATTTCCATACAGAACCAAATACGGTGAAAGTGAAAAGCCAACCCTGAGGAGCGTGCAGCCACAGGGGCCCCACCATCGGGGCCGTCCGCCTGGCACGGGTGGCTCTGGACTGTGGGCAAGCCTCTCAGTGCCCGTTACTCCCCTTCACTGAATGCTTAGCTCTTAAGCACGCCCTCCCCCCAGCGCCCACCCACTCTGACACCCCCACTCTCTCAGGCTTTGGATGGGTGAGAGCCAGGAGAGACTGTCAAGTGATTTTTACCTCCTGCCGAGCTAGTGACAGGCTCGGTACAAATAGCTACATTGAGAAAGTACCTCCATGCCACACAGCCAGAGCCAGGGCTCCAGCTAGACAGTCCCGGGATATGAATACCACCATCTGATCCCCTGGGGCAGATCAGCGCTGAAATGGACCACGTGTTCCAAACGTGCCCCCCCACCACCACTCCTCACCCCCTAATCAAAACCCTCTGCTCTAGCCAGTTGGCTGCATTCACAATCCCCTCTGAACACTGGATCCCTTCTGGCCTTCAAGCTTGTATTCACACTGCTGCTTCCTACCACTTAAGAAAAAAAGGATTCTCTCTCCTCCTGGTAAACCAATCTTGAGATCCTTATGAAGGCCTGCTGACCTGAGCAATCCCCTCTCAGACCCCTACACACACAGCGATGTCTCTTCCTCCCAGGCCCCCATCTTTGTTTTCTGTCTTCTTCTTAGGTTCTCTGTCTGTGGTTGTCATGAGTCTTGTTATATTTAAATATATCTTTCTTTAATAAATGATGCTACGAATCAGTCCATCCTAAAGGAAATCAACCCTGAATATTCACCAGAAGGACTGATGCTCAAGCTGAAGCTGCAATACGTTCGCCACCTGATGCGAAAAGCCCACTCACTGGAAAAGACCCTGATGCTGGGAAAGATTGAGGGCAGGAGGAGAAGGGGGTGACAGAGGATGAGATGGTTGGATATCATTACCGACTCAATGGAAAATAAATCTGAGCAAACTCCTCCCGGCAACAATACTGGAGTGGATTGCCCTACCCTCCTCCAGGGGATCTTTCCAACTCAGGGGTCAAACCCAGGTCTCCTGCATTGCAGACAGACTCTTTACCACTGAGCCACCAGGGAAGCCCCATAAACCTACAACTATACAAGACCTTTTAGAACACACACCCAAAAAAGATGTCCTTTTCATTATAGGGGGCTGGAATGCAAAAGTAGGAAGTCAAAAAACACCTGGGGTAAGAGGCAAATCTGGCCATGGAATACGGAATGAAGCAGGGCAAAGGCTTATACAGTTTTGCCAAGAGAACACACTGGTCATAGCAAACGCCTTCTTCCAACAACACAAGAGAAGACTCTACACATGGACATCACCAGATGGTCAACATCGAAATCAGATTGATTATAGTCTTTGCAGCCAAAGATGGAGAAGCTCTATACAGTCAGCAAACACAAGACTGGAAGCTGATTGTGGCTCAGATCATGAACTCCTTATTGCCAAATTCAGACTTTAAATTGAAGAAAGTAGGGAAAAACCACTAGACCATTCAGGTTTGACCTAAATCAAATCCCTTATGATTATACAGTGGAAGTGAGAAATAGATTTAAGGGCCTAGATCTGATAGATAGAGTGCCTGATGAACTATGGAATGAGGTTCGTGACATTGTATAGGAGACAGGGATCAAGACGATCCTTATGGAAAAGAAATGCAAAAAAGCAAAATGGCTGTCTGGGGAGGCCTTACAAATAGCTGTGAAAAGAAGAGAAGCAAAAAGCAAAGGAGAAAAGGAAAGATATAAGCATCTGAATGCAGAGTTCCAAAGAATAGCAAGGAGAGATAAGAAAGCCTTCCTCAGCGATCAACGCAAAGAAATAGAGGAAAACAACAGCATGGGAAAGACTAGAGATCTCTTCAAGAAAATTAGAGATACCAAGGGAACATTTCATGCAAAGATGGGCTCGGTAAAGGACAGAAATGGTATGGACCTAAAAGAAGCAGAAGATATTAAGAAGAGGTGGCAAGAATACACAGAGGAACTGTACAAAAAAGATCTTCATGACCCAGATAGTCATGATGGTGTGATCACTCACCTAGAGCCAGATATCCTGGAATGTGAAGTCAAGTGGGCCTTAGGAAGTGTCACTACAAACAAAGCTAGTGGAGGTGATGGAATTCCCATTGAGCTATTTCAAATCCTGAAAGATGATGCTGTGAAAGTGCTACACTCAATATGCCAGCAAATTTGGAAAACTCAGCAGTGGCCACAGGACTGGAAAAGGTCAGTCTTCATCCAATTCCAAAGAAAGGCAATGCCAAAGAATGCTCAAACTACCGCACAATTGCACTCATCTCACACACTAGTAAAGTAATGCTCAAAATTCTCCAAGCCAGGCTTCAGCAATATGTGAACCATAAACTTCCAGATGTTCAAGCTGGATTTAGAAAAGGCAGAGGAACCAGATTGCCAACATCCACTGGATTATGGAAAAAGCAAGAGAGTTCCAGAGAAACATCTATTTCTGCTTTATTGACTATGCCAAAGCCTTTGACTGTGTGGATCATAATAAACTGTGGAAAATTCTTCAAGAGATGGGAATACCAGACCACCTGACCTGCCTCTTGAGAAACCTATATGCAGGTCAGGAAGCAACAGTTAGAACTGGACATGGAACAACAGACTGGTTCCAAATAGGAAAAGGAGTTTGTCAAGACTGTGTATTGTCACCCTGCTTATTTAACTTCTATGCAGAGTACATCATGAGAAATGCTGGGCTGGAGGAAGCAAAAGCTGGAATCAAGATTGCCAGGAGAAATATCAACAACCTCAGATATGCAGATGACACCACCCTTTTGGGAGAGAGTGAAGAGGAACTAAAAAGCCTCTTGATGAAAGTGAAAGAAGAGAGTGAAAAAGTTGGCTTAAAGCTCAACATTCAGAAAACGAAGATCATGGCATCCGGTCCCATCACTTCATGGGAAATAGATGGGGAAACAGTGGAAACAGTGTCAGACTTTATTTTTGGGGGCTCCAAAATCACTGCAGATGGTGATTGCAGCCATGAAATTAAAAGATGCTTACTCCTTGGAAGGAAAGTTTTGACCAACCTAGATAGCATATTCAAAAGTAGACACATTACTTTGCCAACAAAGGTCCATCAATCAAGGCTATGGTTTTTCCAGTGGTTATGTATGGATGTGAGAGTTGGACTGTGAAGAAAGCTGAGCACCGAAGAACTGATGCTTTTGAACTGTGGTGTTGGAGAAGACTCTTGAGAGTCCCTTGGACTGCAAGGGGATCCAACCAGTCCATTCTAAAGGAGATCAGTCCTGGGTGTTCTTTGGAAGGACTGATGCTAAAGCTGGAACTCCAATACTTTGGCCACCTCATGTGAAGAGTTGACTCATTGGAAAAGACTCTGATGCTGGGAGGGATTTGGGGCAGGAGGAGAAGGGGATGACAGAGGATGAGATGGCTGGATGGCATCACCGACTCGATGGACGTGAGTCTGGGTGTACTCCGGGTGTTGGTGATGGACAGGGAGGCCTGGCGTGCTGCGATTCATGGGGTCGCAAAGAGTCGGACACGACTGAGCGACTGAACTGAACTGAACTGACTGATACATAAAAGAGATAACTGATAAGAACCTACTCTATACACATGGAACTCCACTCAGTATTCTGTAATGGCCTACATGGGAAAAAAATCTAAAGAAGAGTGAATACAGACACACACGCACACACATATATAAACTGTTTCACTTTGCTATATAGCACAAACACAATATTGTAATCAACTATATATCAATAAAAATTAATTTTAAAAATATACCTTTACTTTATCCCTGAAGTTTTTGGTTTTCCATAAAGCAAGATTTTTGTTTTTGTTTTGTTTTTATCTTTATTAGAGCAGTATTAGATTCACAGAAAAACTGGCAGGAAGGTACAAAGAGTTGCCATGCACTCCTGCTCTGCGGCCTCCCTCCATTATTAACGTTCCCCACAGAGTGGTGGGCTTCCCAGGTGGACAGTAGTAAAGAATCTGCCTGCCAGTGCAGGAGATGCAGGTTGAATCCCTGGGAAGATCCCCTGGAAAAAGAAATGGCAAGTCACTCCAGTATTCTTGCCTGGAAAATCCCATGGACGGAGGAGCCTGGAGGGCTACAGTCCACGTGGTAGCAAAGAATAGGACACGACTGAGCACGCACACGCATGCACACACACACAGAATGGTACATTTGTTACAACCAATGACTCTCCACTGAAGCATCACTGTCACTCAGAGTTTATAGTTTATCTTAGTGTTCCCTCCTGGTGTTGTGCTATCTGTTGTTGTTTCAGTCACTAAGTTGTGTCCGACTCTGCAACCCCATAGACTCCAGCACGTCAGGCTTCCCTGTCCTTCACCATCTCCCAGAGTGCAATCTATGGGTTGTGACAAATGTTTGATGACATGTATCCACCACTGTGGAGAAGGCAATGGCACCCCACTCCAGTACTCTTGCCTGGAAAATCCCATGGGTGGAGGAGCCTGGTGGACTGCAGTCCATGGGGTCGCGAAGAGTCGGACACGACTGAGCGACTTTCCTTTCACTTTTCACTTTCATGCATTGGAGAAGGAAATGGCAACCCACTCCAGTGTTCTTGCCTGGAGAATTCCAGGGACGGGGGAGCCTGGCAGGCTGCCGTCTATGGGGTTGCACAGAGTGGGACACGACTGAAGCGACTTAGCAGCATCCACCACTGTGGCGTCATACAGAGCAGTTTCTCTGCCCTAAACATTTGCTGTTAGAGCAAGTTTGGTCAGACAGTCCTGGAGGGCTGCAGATTTAATTCTTAGTGGGAGGGATGGGGGCCTCTAGGGTCTCTCATTCACTGCTGATGGGAATGCAAGATGGTGCAGCCGTTTGTGAAGACATTTTGGCAGTTTCTTACAAAATTAAACATACTCTAACCAAATGATCCACCAATGATGCTCATTGGTATTCACCTGAAGGAAGTGAAAACTGAGGCTCATACAAAAAATTGGTATATAAAAACTTTCAGCAGGTTTATTCACAACTGCCAGAACTTGGAACCAAGCAAGATGTCCTGATGAACTAGCGAACTATATTATATTGAGGCGATGTTATTCATTGATAAGAAAAAATGAGCTCTCAAACCATGAAAAGACTCAGAGGAACCTTAAGTGCATATTACCAAGTGAAAGAAGCTAATCTGGAAGGCTGCATACTATGATTCCAAGTATAGGACACTCTGGAGAAGGCAAAACTATGGAGACAGGAAGCGATCAGTGGTCACCAAGAGCTGGGAGGAGGTAGGGATGAACGGGGAGGATAAACTTAGGGCAGGGAACTACTCTGTATGATCTTATAATTGTGGTTACATGTTGTGTTTGTACAGATCCACAGACACTACAACACTAAGAGTGAACCCTAAACTGTGGACTTTGGGTGAATATGAAAAACAAAAATCCACAGTTATTACATTCTTGCATGTGTTACGATGATACCACGTAGGTTGATATGTAAACATCCATAAGTTCCTATGTTTATACAACTGATTGGACAGAACGGGGAAAAAAAAAAACCACAACGGAGTAGAAAAAAAGGTGGTAAGTGGATAATGCAGTAATCAAAGATATCAGCGGACAGAGGGGGTTTCCCTGGTGGCTCAGTGGTAAAGAATCCATCTGCCAATGTAGGAGACACAGGTTCAATCCTTGGTCCGGGAAAATCCCACGTGCGGTGGAGCAACTCATCCTGTGTACCGCAACTACTGAGCCTGTGTCCAGAGCCCGCAAGCTGCAACCACTGAAGCCCATGTGCCTAGAGCCTGTGCTCTGCAACGGGAAGCCATGCCAACGGGAAGCCTGAGCACTGCAAGTGGAGAGCAGCCCCTGCGTGCCACAACTACAGAAAAAGCCTGTTCAGCAACGAAGACCCAGCACAGCCTAAATAAAGAGAGGACAGAGGTGTCTTTGCAGGTCCAGTTCGGGGTAGAGTGGATTAAAATAAATTTGTAGCAAATATACAACTTCAGACTTTACCCTGTCATTAATCAGCTACACAACTGCTGTGTGCGTTAATAACTTGTCTGACTTGTCACGTGTCCTACTCTTTGCAACCTCGTGAACTGTAGCTCATCAGGCTCCTCTGTCCGTGAAATTCTCCAGACAAGAATACTGGAGTGGGTTGCCATTCCCTTCTCTAAGGGATCATCCCAACCCAGGGATTGAACCTGGGTCTCCCTCATTGTAGGCAGATTCTTTTCTCTCTGAGCCACCAGGGTAGCCCATAACTGCTAGCAGCTTTATTTAATTTATACAGTCAATAAAAGTGTCAGTAAGATAATCAGCCTGTATTATACATTAAGCATTTATTGCTCTGACTGAAAGTTGTGGGGAATATAGAATTGATGTGAACCATGGCCACTGACCTCAGGAAGCTCGTGGCTCAGTAAAAAGAGGGAAACGACAAATAAAGACATTTACATTATATTAAAGTGCTGAGTTTTTTGGTGCCAACTAAAATTATTGTAAAAATATTTTTATGACAATAGAGTGATGCCTCATTAAACAAGAGAAAACTGCAAGTTATTCCAGCATTTGAGTTCATTACTATATGGCAAATAAAAATAGGTGGACATTCCAAAATATTATAGACTTTTTAAAAATGCTCTGATTTCTAATTGACTCAGTTACAATCAATGTGAGGTGGAAACTATGGAACTAAAAGAATATCTAAATCACTCCTCTTTACACAGTGGTTTTCTTCACTGTAATATTAGGGAATCACACAGTGGGTCTGTAAAGGACGCCTCAGGTCTAACTTCTCTGACTTAAGCCATATTTCCTTGTTGCTCTTCTTTCTTGTTTCCCACCCATAGACTTCGATTCCATAAAGGACACAAAAGCTGTTTATAAGAAAATAAGTGGTATATTTATTCAATCACTATTCCAAGTGGTGCTGGCATCATACCTATCTTCATGGAAATCTCCATGCACGGCTTTCAGAGCCTGTCACACTTCCATCTCTAAATAATATTTCTGGACACTTAATTCTTCCTTTAAGTCTCTCTCTCCTTTCCTCTCTAGAAATTAAGGTTCACTAATCACCTCATCCTTGTCTGGGAAATCCCATGGACAGAGGACCCTGGCAAGCTGTAGTCCATGGGGACGCAAAGAGTCGGTCATGACTGAGTGACTAAACTACATCATCTTTACCCTTACTGAATCCTTACTGATTTTTTTGTTTGCTTGTTTAACATTACTACTGGAAAATGCATATTGGAAAGACTGCATTTAGGACTCGTGGGACTAATGGGCACATGCTTGTCCAAGAGAGTGGAAAACCATGAAATGCAGGTTGAGGTGTCTGAAGTGATTAGGAGAGCGAGTGGAGCGGTGTCTGTCAGAGTTTCCAAGAGTATATTCCAAGGAATACTGTTCTCCTGCGTGTCTGGGTAAAAATGAGTTCCATATCCAGATGAGTTTGGGGACCTCTGCATGGCATAAATCAGCCCATTCCTGAAGAATAAGTTTAAAAGGCCTCTCGGGTAAAAATACTTGTTCACTTTAACTTTTTCTGTATTGCTTTTAAATCATGGAACCTCTTCTCCTGGCTTTAAAAAAACACCCATTAAGACTCCACAGAATACAAACACTGTTATATATTGTGATATATTTTATTTTAGGAAGAGTATCTAAGAGGATTATGTAGGGGGCGTAAGTATGAAGAGGGACCAATCTCAGAGAAATTGGTAGTAATTTCGTCACAAACTTGCTAAAGAAGACATGATCATTCTCTACTCTTAAGAAACTGTTTTTTCAGACAGACTCCAGACTGGAAAAGGCATTCTTAGTGAGGTGTGTGCCTGCTCTAATTCATTACAGATCTAGATATACACAAAATACTGTAATAAGGATAAACAGTATCACACACACACTCACAGACATAAAGACATTTCATTTTGATGGCCCATGGATTGCTATATTGAAAAAAAAAATGGTCTTAATAGCAAAGGACTAGCAAAACTCGGTTCATTAACTAAATTTTGTTAAAGGAGGATGACTGAGGGAGAGAAAAAGCAAACCAATCAGGCATAAGTTAGGTTTCATAGGTGGGCAGAAGCCAAGAGGCTCAAACATAACCCTCCTGGATGGGGGCGCCCTTTATGGCTCTTAACGCAGCTGGGTCTGGCAGAGTGGTAAAGGGGAAATTTGGTTTAAAAGCTACGTTTTTAATCATTAAGGAAGGTCCTAAGTGAGAGGGAAACAGACAACTTTTAAGAGACTTCTTCTTACTTTTGACTTGGGTGTAGTTCAAGCCAGCGAGCAGGGGGCAGGAGAGAAAACTATTTCACTTTTACGGCCAATTCCACAACATTCCTCTCCAGAAACGTCCCCAGCACTGGTGAGCTTCCAGTAGTAAACACTGAGGTCGCTTCCCCAGAATTTATGGGAGGGCCTGTTACTCTACTTTGGAAGGAAAAAGGAGCGTTTTCAAAGATCATATTTATTTTTCCTCTACGAAGCTTTTATTTATTCTTTACAAAGTACTGGAAGAATAAGAACAATCTCTCAATTTTTATTGTCCTGAGTTGATGTAGTAGTAATTTGTCCTAATGGTCAAATTCTGTTCATATTGTAATCCTGGCAACTAACATATATGAGAAGCAGGATAAAGATCATCAAAGTGATACCCTACTTCGAAAAAAAGAGCATATCAATACATCCTAAATAGTCAAACAAGTTAAAGAAACAATCCAGAAACTGTGAAAGTAATTGACACTAGAATACACTAAGAAAAAAACCCTTCCATGTGTTCTCTTTAGATCTAAGACAAATGAGAGTATTATCAGTTTTCTAGGCTTGCCATATTTAAATCCCCTTGTAGAAGTCAGGACTCGATGAGGGATAGGGGACCGGTATCAAAAAAAAAAAAAAAAAATCTATAGTGCTCTGGGTGAGGATTAGAAGGGACAGTGACAGATTTTTTTGGAGCTAAGAAGGATGAGAAAGAGAATATATATTTGGATCAAAAATTTAAAAACAATTAGAAGTTGATTAAAAAAAAAGTCCAGTTGAAGATACAACAGATGAACACGCAAACATAAAGCTAGCAGAAAGGTCA
This sequence comes from Bison bison bison, assembly GCF_000754665.1. Classification (NCBI taxonomy): domain Eukaryota; kingdom Metazoa; phylum Chordata; class Mammalia; order Artiodactyla; family Bovidae; genus Bison; species Bison bison. Next base: position 3,567,855 of record NW_011494706.1, read on the forward strand.
GATGAGACAATTCTGTAATAGCCCCCCCAGACCGGGGCGGGGCACGTGGCAAAATATTTACAAAAATAATTTTAACATTACATGATATCACTAGCAAAAGCCA
>NW_011494706.1:3568057-3589449 GCF_000754665.1 Bison bison bison
GTCATGTGGAAGTGTTCAGTTGAATGTCATTTGTTATTACGATGATTATTATTACCACTGTAGTCTTTAACATCATAACAGGGCTTCGACTGAATATTTCAGTGTAGGAGTGAGCTGGGAGGGGAGTCCCATGAAAGGTTGCAAAAATAAACATTCTGGTTAATCAAGCTGCTACTACTGCATGGAAATATATACATTTCCATGTGTAAAACCGACAGCTACATACTGCTATGTAACACAGGGAGCTAAACCCGGTGCTCCGTGACAACCCAGAGGGGTGGGGTGGGATGGGGGTGGAAGGGAAGTTCAAGAGGGAGGTGGGTGTGTGTGCTGAGTCACTCAAGTCATGTCCGGATCTCTGTGACCCCATGGACTGTAGCCCACAAGGCTCCTATGTCCATGGAATTTTCTAGGCAAAAATACTGGAGTGGGCTGCCATTCCCTTCTCCAGGGGATCTTCCCGACCCAGGGATGGAACCCAAGTCTCCTCCACTGCTGGAGTGATTCTTCACTGTCTGAGCCACCAGGAAACATAAATATACCTGTGGCTGATTCATATTGATGTCTGGCAGAAACCAATACAATATTGTCAGGCAATTATCCTCCAATAGAAAAATAAATTAAAAAATAAAAGAAAAGATGCTACTATTTAATGTGGTGGAACCGTGAGTGTTCATTAATAATTCAACCAGCTGGTGTTGAGATAAGAGAGATCACTATGCTGAATCCAGGGGCTACTGTGGGACACAAGTATCACTGGTAATCTTCTGAAGCAGCAGTAGACATAGAACATTAGGCTGACCCTGTGGTTCAGAATCCTGAGGGGAAGGTGAGATGTCTTAGTGCCCAGGTTCACTCAGTACACCAAGCAAGAGGCGTAAGGGCCCACTTGATCATAAGCCATTGCCCTTGTCATCTCTGGCTTCCCCGGTGGCTCAGAGGGTAAAGGATCTGCCTGTGATGTGGGAGACGCAGGTTCGATCCCTGGGTGGGAAAGATCTGCTGGAGGAGGAAATGGCAACCCACTCCAGTGTTCTTGCCTGGAAAACCCCGTGGACAGAGGAGCCTGGTGGGCTACAGTCCACGGGGTCACAAAGAGCTGGGCATGACTGAGCGACTTCACTTTGTCATCTCCAGAAGTGCACACATCATCATCGCGTGGCATCACAGACTGCCTTCCATCATGCCTTTCGGCCTCGAGAGCCTTCCTTTTGTTATTCCCTTCCTGCCACCTTGAGCGCATTGCTCCAGTTCAACTCTACTTTGACCTCCAAACAACAACAATAGCAACAGGAACACCGTTTAATGGCAATAAAAGGATTTCTACTTCGTTCATACCCTGGCCTGGCACTGTTCCAAGAGCTTTATACATATACTAAATCATGTAACCTTCACAAGCACCCTATGAGACAGGTCGTGTTTTAATCCCCATTGTATAGATGAATACACTGCACACAAAGAGGTCAAGGGCCTCTCCTAAAGTCACACAGCTGGAGTGTCAACTAGTCCATGTTTCTGACTTTGAATACTCCGTTCTTTTTGCTTGAATTCCTTTCCCTTTCTCCAGAGCCTCACCTTGAATGTCACCTACTATGAGAAGCCTCTGTAGCATATTTCTTTCTCTATCCCCTCTCCACTGTTTCAGTCTGAGTTAGGGATTTTTCTTATAAACTTGGTTTAGAGAAGAGTTGAGTCCCCTTCCTCTGGAAAGAATCACTTCCTAAAAGAGTCAGACTTTCCCAGAGGCATCTTTAGAAAGAGCAATACTGCATGTAACAGTGAACCAAGGGGCCACCTTCAGACTTGTTAGGGAAAGTCCTCCTTTAATCACTTGATTAAATACTCACCAGTTTGAATGAAAGGGGTGGTTAAGGACACACACTCTGGTTGGCCCTCTCTTTGGATCCTTCTTGCAAACTAATAGGAATTCTAATCACCTACTTTGTAAGAAAAATATCAGGAGGCCCTCGATCCCTGGATGGTTGCCTTAGATTTTCTTCCCCCAAATTATAGTTTCTTCAATATTTCCTAATAGGATTTTTAAAGCTTAACCTCAGTTTTCTAATAATTATATTTCTAAATTATGGTTACAAATTTTACTACTCAAAACCACTGCTAACTAAATATTCGCTACAGTGTCTCTTTAATGTACATATTTAAATGACCCAGGACTTATTCATCCATGTATTAATTCAGTGATTTATTATGTGCCTACCAGGTGCCAAGCACTATGCCAGGTACTGGGGAAAATATACAGAATAACATGGGTCTACACTCAAAGAGCTCTTGGTCTTACAGGGAAAGGGCAGAAATTCTCCACATGATAATGAGATTCAGTGACTAAGACCAAGCTGTTTTTATTATCACATTATCTATAATTGTTGTGGTTTAGTCACTAAGTTGTGTCCAATTCTTTTCGACCCCATGGACTGTGTGGTCCACCAGGTTCTATTGTCCATGGGATTCTCCAGGCAAGAATACCGGAATGGGTAGCCATTTCTTACTCCAGGGGATCTTCCCAACCCAGGGACTGAATCTGGGTCTTCAGCATCGCAAGCAGTCTCCTGCATTGTAGGCAGATTCTTTACCGATTGAGTCACCAGGGAAGCCCTTTAGCTACATTTAACATTTATCACAATACCTAATCATTTTTAACGAATCTATTTTAAAGGTAATAACCAATGGTTTTCCTAAGAAACAAATTTTTTCCAACTTCTTTTATTCATGAAAAATTGAGATGATGATTCCTTTCTAGTAGCTAAGAGTGGGGAAAATCAGCTAAGATAGTCATTTTACATTTTAACACTGGCAGAGGATGTATTCATAAATATGAATAGGTAATAGTTATTGATCTCACAGTATTGCTTGAAAACTGAAGATTATCTTTCAAATTTTAGCAAAGTCCTCACCCTTCAGTCACTTAGAAAATTTCATTGTCAGATTCACTGCTTTGTTAAAAGCTTAGGGGACTGAGATGTATGTTAACTGCTAAGACAAATTATACAATGTCAATACAAGACAGATAACACCTGGAGGAAGTCAGTGACTCCCATCAATCAAACATGTGTCCTGAAAGGTTTTTGGATGAGTGCACCCCAGGGTGCTGCCCAGCATACACATCAAATACCAACATACTGCACGTGGGTTAAGTCAGGCCATACACCAGACCAGTCAGCATAAAGGAACTGCATTTTAGAGACCAAAAGTTCTTGTGCAGAAAGGATTTAGAGAATATTATCATATCAATACAAGTGGAAGAAATCTGAGTCCTTTGAAGTCTAAAGGAAACGACTGACCTTGTGAATACACAAACAGGATCAAGAACCCAAATCCTTATGAAGCTGTACCAGGACCAAAATAAATGTTAACCCAATATTTAACTGGAATCCACTGAAACTTTCCAAACTGCATGCAGTGATAAAAAGTCCAAAGACTCATAACTTGTCTAGCCACTAAACTAAACTACAGCACAGGAAAAAAATTATCCCAAACCTCAGCAAACAGAAAAGTTGAGTGGAATAATGAATGTTTTAATTCAGCCAAGAGCTCATATTTTATGTCTAAGCATCAATTCCAACATTTCCTGATGGATGGGAAATTTAATGTGCTAAGATACAGTAAAAGGTAAGAGTTGGCACTCAAACAGAATTTATTCCCGCAATGCTTTATTGTTTAAAGGATCATCAAGGACAGACTTTTAAATATGCAGCCTTTCACTGTTCTCTTAAAAACAACCTCTTCGATATATTTAAAGAAGAATTATCCAAGGGACAAATCAACGTTATTGAAACAGCAAAGTCATGAGAGGAAATGAAAAGGCGAAGTGACCTGGAACAGGCAAGGAGGTTGGGGCATTTGGAAGGAGCAGGCTTGGTGGTGATCACCGGGAAAGACTGTAGGAGGTAAAACTTCACTTTGGTTAAAAAAAAAAAAATAGGCAGAAGATAAACAGGATTGGAAAGCAGCAGCAAGGTCCAAGGTGGGTGTTTCTATTTTGCCTTCTCCACCTCCCCCCCCCAATAAACTGGAGGGAAGGACATGGCAGGTGTAGAGAGAAAAGGATGGGTGACGCTATGACAGTCCCCCACAGGGACAGGGAGAGGACCTGTACCTCCCATGCCCCACCCACACCCTGGCGGGGGACACACCTGTCTGTTTTATTATTCATCTGGACTCTTCCATATACTGTCTATGTGGTAACCGACCATAAAAAAGACTATCTGCTATGCATGGCTGCATGTCTATTCTTCATCCACTGAGGCAAGGGTCATATAATTTATTTCCTTTACCTCTCTTACAAGGGGTTAAAAACACTGATAATTAAGGTGATAAACAAGGCTCCTCTCACTACTGAAAATGGTTGCATTCCTATTCTTTAAAAAAAAAAAAAAAGTGCCTTTAATTATATTGCCTTAAATTTCTGACCAACAACCACCACCTTCCAAAGCCAAACACCAAAAACTCCTCAATGCTTCTATCACTAACATGCAATTACAGCTGACCCTTAAACACAGGCTTGACCTCCGTGGGTACACGTATACATGGATTTTTTTTCAATAAACATCGCACCTGTATTTTCATTTTATAGATCTTTAACTAAGTGTAGGGGAAAGTTTCTATTTGATTAGAGGTCACAATATCTGGAATCAAGAGAACTAGGGTTTGAGCCCTAACTATCCAAATTTTCAGCTTGCTGCCCTTAGATTTGTCATTTATCAAAAATTCCACCCCTCCTCCTCCATTTTTTTTGAGGCAGAGAAAGCAGTACTCAGAATTTCAACGGACAGTGGTGAGCGCTCCTCACCTCCATGTTGTTCAAAGACCAACTGTACTTATTTTCTTTGTAAGTCAACTAAGCTAATGAAATCAGAAAGAAGCACTTACACATTTCAAGATTCTGTAAGCAATGTGTCTATTTGGTGTTAGTGAGCTAAATCACTCTTTAGAAGACCAAAACTCCAAAAATATGCCATATACCATATTACGTTCTCTCTTTAGCCTTTCCTCAAAATTTAACTAAAATCATATGTCAAGTTGATGGGAGTATTAGTTTCTCAAATCACAGAGTTGACAATGACTGCATTTTCCTCCAAGTATACTTTTTAATTTAACTATAATATTTCTAAAATTGGGTGTAGAGCAATTTTATTTTTTAGTCTTGATCTTCAAAATCATAGCTTCTTTCTTTCTAAAAGTGTGGGAAGTGCTATTGTCTCTTGGGCAATCACATTACTTATGCAAAGTGAATTGGTATGGACTTTGCTACAGGCTTCAAAATTAGATTCATTTCACTCAGGGTGCTAATTCCAGCATCACATTTTCCCTTGGAATACAGATTTTTCTTTGCTAATATTATCTTTGTGTTAGAAATGCAAATTCTCAATCTATATAATGTACAAAATGCATGTTTGCCTTGGCAAATTTTTCTGTTGTTTGGTTTTCCCTTAAACCTATTGTTTCTTTTTTGTTATCTTTATGAGCTATACTTATTTTTATGCACATAGTATTATATTGAAGCCACTTTAAAAATATGACTTCAGGATTTTTCTTTACATTATTTAATTTGCAATCTGCTATGCAAGGAGATCCAACCAGTCCATTCTGAAGGAGATCAGCCCTGGGATTTATCTGGAAGGAATGATGCTACAGCTGAAACTCCAGTACTTTGGCCACCTCATGTGAAGAGTTGACTCATTGGAAAAGACTCTGATGCTGGGAGGGATTGGGGGCAGGAGGAGAAGGGGACGACAGAGGATGAGATGGCTGGATGGCATCACTGACTCGATGGACGTGAGTCTGGGTGAACTCTGGGAGTTGGTGATGGACAGGGAGGCCTGGCGTGCTGCGATTCATGGGGTCGCAAAGAGTCGGACATGACTGAGTGACAGATCTGATCTGATGGTCTGAATGTATCCTTCTGAAATTCATACATTGAAATTCTAATCCCCAAACATGATGGTATTAGGAGGTGGGGCCTTTAGAGATGTTTAGGTCATGAGGGTGGAGTTCTTGTGAATGGGATTAGCGCCTTTCTAAAGAGAATTCCACAGAGCTCCCTGGGCCCCTCCACCAGCGAGGACATTGGCTATGAACCAGGAAGGGTGCCTCACTAGAATGTGACCATGCTGGTACCTTAGCCTTGACCTTGCCAGCTTCCAGAACTATAAGAAGTATATTTCTGTTGTTTATAAGCCACCTAGCCTTTGATGTTTTGTTATAGCAGTCAAATAGAATAAGATAACTTAAGCATCTTAGGGTACCACTAACTCATAATTGAAAAAGCCTTGACCATAACCTTCTTTACTTTTGTTAAATCATTAAAGGATTCCAAGTTATCCAATGAGTTTAAAGATTATCAAGGTAACCATTATTATCAGACGGAACTAAAGAAGTTAGCGTTCATTGCTCAGTCATGTCCGACTCTTTGTGACCCTTTGGACTATAGCCCGCCAGGCTCCTCTGTCCATGGGATTCTCCAGGCAAGAATACTGGAGCAGGTTGCCATTTGCTTCTCCAAGGGATCCTCCTGACCCAGGGATCGAAGCCAGGTCTCCCACACTGAAGGCAGATTCTTTAACCTCTGAGCCACCAGAGAAGCCTCAAAGAACAATTATTCATCTTATTTTTTTCTGCTTTACACCTATCTGAAAATGGTCATTGTCAACAAGAAATTTTTTTTAAAGCCTTGCTTTCCAGAATTTTTAAAACAATATATTTTCACTTTTCTCTTTTTATTAGGATAAAGAAGGTTATGTTCAGGCACAGTATTGCAAAAGTGACTAGTAATTTTAGGAGATGTTTCTACCATTTCTTGTAAATTTTATGTGTGTTAAGATCACAAAGATGAGAAAGACTCTAGCCCATGTTGTCAAGAGTATCAAGCATAACCACTGTTTCAGTACATCACCACGAAAGGTTATGTATCTGCGGTTTTAAATATATTCACAGTCCAAACCTCTGGGGAGAACAAGTAGGGTACTAATTATATCATGAAACCTGGCTGGAGAGTGGGACACTGCTTTTCATTCTCCTGCCTGAATCATGACCTAGCTCCCTAGTCCCTAACAGGATGAGGAGAAAGGAGAGACTCCTGAAAATAACTGAACTTACCTAACCCAGATCAGAAGAACAGAGAATTTGAAACAGAGCTTTACATTGGTTTAAAGCACAGCTCTTCAAATTTTAGCAGCATCAGTATCTCTTAGAGGGTTTATCACAATTCAGATTGCCAGGCCTCACTCTCAGAGCCTTTGATGCAAAGTTCTGGCCCAAAGAATTTGAATTTCTATTAAGTCTTAGATTTTGCTGATCAAGGGGCTGCACTTTGAGAACCCTTTGTTTAGAACTGTAGAAAAGTGGTATATCTTCCACTCCTGAATCTGTCAACCTGCTATGGTAAGTTGGGGATAGGTTTTGGACAGTTCTGAATGTCAGAGTCAGGAGGTTTTTAAGGACCACCTAAGAGATTCATCGTCTATGCAAGAGTACACCATGTGAAATGCCAGGCTGGAAGAAGCTCAAACTGGAATCAAGTTTTCTGGGAGAAATATCAATAACCTCAGATATGCAGATGATATGACTAATGGCAGAAAAGAAAAGAGGAACTAAAGAGCCTCTTGATGAAGGTGAAAGAGGAGAATTAAAAAGCTGGCATAAAACTCAACATTCAAAAAACTAAGATCATGGCATCTGGACCCATCACTTCATGACAAATAGATGGGGAAACAATGGAAACAGTGACAGACTTAATTTTCCTGGGCCCTAAAATCACTATGGATGTTAAAAGACATTTTTCCTTGGAAGAAAAGCTATGACAAACCTAGACAGCATATAAAAAGAAGAGTCATCACTTTGCCAACAAAGGTCCATATAGTCAAAACTATGGTTTCCCCAGTAGTCATGTACAGATGTGAGAGTTGGACCATAAAGAAGGCTGAGTGCCAAAGAATTGGTGCTTTTGAACTGTAGTGCTGCAGAAGACTCTTGAGAGTCCCTTGAACAGCAAGGAGATCAAACCACTCAATCCTTAAGAAAATCAACCTTGTATATTCATTGGAAGGACTGATGCTGAAGCTGAATCTCCAATTCTTTGGCCATCTGATGCAAAGAGCTGACTCATCGGAAAAGACCCTGATGCTGGGAAAGATTGACGGCAGGAGGAGAAGGGGACAACAGAGGATGAGATGGTTGGATGACATCACAGACTCAGTGGACATGAGTCTGAACAAACTCCAGGACATAGTGAAGAACAGAGAAGCCTGGCACATTGCAGTCCATGGGGTCACAAAGAGTCAGATGCGACTGAACAACAATAAGAGATTCATCAATGACAACTTGCCAAAAATTTTAGTGTTCTTGTAAAACTGAAATGAATCTTTGATATTTAATGCCAGCTGGTCCTCAGATTGGTTAAGTTCAGATATCCTCTGGAGTCGAGGCTCCCTCCCATCTCTCACAGGACCTGATCTAAACTCCCTCTCTCCCTGCCACACCCCAGTTCCCATCACTGTTAGAAGGTGAAAGTGCCTCTGACTTCGCTGGAAAATAGGGACCTTCCATCATTCTCTGCTTCCCCATCTCCTGCCATCACCTAAATATACCCATAAGCCTTTTCCTCTAGTCTTTGGGGTGTCCTGTTGTCTCCCCAACCCGATCCTATATAGGCACCTGACATCATCTTTATCAGTTTTTCAAACCATCTTCTGTTGACCTACGTTTCACTGGTTCCTTCTCTTCAGACCACAGATGTGCTCAAATCCCTCAGAAAGACCAAATCCTTCCTTGGCTCGGCCTTTCCTGCCAGCCTCACTGGATCTCCTTCAGTTTGCAGCCTAATGGCTGGGAGAACAGTCTATATTTTTGGTTCACTTCTTTTCCCTCCTCATTCTGCAACCACCTGCAATCTGTCCCCAGGGCTCTACTGAAATTGCTCACTGAGCTCCACGCCACCCTCCTCTTGCCCTTTTGATCTCTGTCCTCCTCATCCTGCAGTGTCAGCAACTCTAAAGCTGTACCTTTGTACAATTCCCATTCTATTTAGAATTTTCTCCCTTGGAGGAAATGACTAACTATATGTTGATCACTGTCATAGCTATGCGGCTTCCCAGCTGGCTCAGCGGCTACAGAATCCGCCTGCAATGCAGAAGCAACAGGAGATGTGGGTTCGTTCCCTGGGTCAGGAAGATCTCCCGGAGGAGAAAATGGCAACCCACCCCAGTTTTCTTGCCAGGTAATCCCATGGACAGAGGAGCCTGGCGGGCTACAGTCCAGGGGGTTGCACAGAATTGGACACGACTTAGTGACTGAGCACGTGTGCACATCATAGCTATAGTATTAACTCCATTCTTGGCCTCTGAGTTGCTGTTTTTGCCATTACTTTTGAGAAATTTCAGGCACCTCAGGTGGAGCATGCCACGGAATGCTAATTTTCTACCCCAACTGAAGCTTGCTGCTCTCCTCTCCTACTTCCTGTCCCAGTTGCTCATCGCTGTTCTTTCACTCAGATGCTTAAGTGACAAATACCAGAACAGGCACTGTCCCCTCTTCTCAAGTCAGTTGGTCACTACATGTGCTTTACTTTCTCAGACTTGGGTTCTCCTGCACAAGCTCACTGCTTCTGCCACTGCCAACATCCTGGCTCTCACAGGAATGATCTAACTGGCCTTGTAACTGGATGTCCTGGCTCTAGACTTAGTACGTGGGTGTGGAAAAGAACACGGCTTTGGGGGTGGTCACACAAATCTATGTTCAACTCCCAGTTTCCCCACTTTTGCACTGAGCACATCAGGCAAGATATTTAAGCTCTCCTATGCCTATTTCTTCTATAAAATGGGATAACACTATCTATGCATAACTCTGTGAGGACTTAATGGACTAATGTATGTAACACATTTAGCACACAGTACAACCTCAGTAAGTGTTAGCTCCACCTCCCCCATCCCTGCAAATCACCTTCCTTGGAAAATTCCCTAAAATTAAATTTTGATTCATATGTAAAATGACTTATTCATTGATAAAATCAAATTTTGGTTCACTGTTCATAAAATAAAAGTAAATCTAGACTATCAAGCATACACCTATCTTTCCAGTCTCATTGCACGTCGTTTCCTAACAGGATCCCTGCTTTCAATGATTTAGGTGGAAATGGCTGCTTATTTGTTGATTCAGCTGACAAGAAGGCAACCTGGTCTGCGGTCTACCAGGTAAACTTCTCCAACAACGTTTCTGCTTCAATGGGAAGCCTTCCTGGACTGTGGTTTAAAGATGAAACTTGGTAGGAGGAGGGCAATGTAATGTGCTTGAATTCTCTCTCCTTTCATGCTATCCTCACCAGAATCTGCAAAAACTAGCATCCTGTTTGCAATTCGCCTCTTGAATCTTTCCTCCTCATTCCAGTGGTCTCAGCATTTTCTAGAGATGGCTATTAGTACTGGCTTCACCTGAACCAACCACTCACTGCTCCCCCTCCTTTCCACATGTTGCTCCCGTGCCCTTCATGTCTCCCGTTTCATGGTAAACTCCTGCACCTCCATTCTCAGCCTTCTCACTGAAAGCTCCCTTGACTGCCTGCCTCATAAGCTCACCACTTCCCCTGCTATATTCACCATGGCGTATTCTATTTCAGAACAGTGATATACTCCGCTTCTTCCTTGCTTACCAGGGCCATTCCAGGGCTCTTCAGCCCTTCAGAAAACAGTCCTGCCTTCTTTCAAGCTCAGGCCACTTGTCTGAGCTATCCTTTACCTCTTTTGATCTCTCTTCCTAATTCATTAAAGACTTTAGCACTGGGATCACTGTCTTCTTTTCTAAGCCTGTCTTGCCATTTATTATCCTGGCTCATTTCAAAGCCCACAGCACACTAGGACTTGATCTTTTGTTTCTGTGACTACATCATTTCCAATGAACTTCAACTTCACTGGACGGCGGCTATAGACATGACCACATCCTAGACCTTTTTATTTTTTTTTAAATCACTTGGAATTTTTTTTATTATTTTAATTGGAGGCTAATTACTTTACAATATTGTATTGGTTTTGCCATACATCAACATAAATCTGATGCGGGTGTACACGTGTTCCCAATCCTGAACCCCCCTCCCACCTCCCTCCCCATTCCATCCCTCTGGGTCATCCCAGTCACTTGGAATTTAATTGTGAAATGCTCTATCCAAACATCCCACTTTCTATTCATTTCAGTTCAGTAGCTCAGTTGTGTCTCTTAGTGATCCCATGGACTATAGCACGCCAGGCTTCCCCGTCCACCACCAACTCCCAGAGCTTGCTCAAACTCAAGTCTATCGAGTTGGTGATGCCATCCAACCATCTCATCCTCTGTCACCCCCTTCTCCTCCTGCCTTCAATCTTTCCCAGCATCAGGGTCTTTTCCAATGAGTCAGTTCTTTGAGTCAGGTGGCCAAAGTATTGGAGCTTCAGCATCAGTCCTTCCAATGAATAATCAGGACTGATTTCCTTTAGGATTGACTGATCTCTTTGCAATCCAAGGGACTCTCAAGAGTCTTCTCCAACATCACAGTTCAAAAGTATCAATTTCTAAAAATTTACTAATTCTCTTACCCAATCACTCTCTTCATAACGTTCTTTGATCTTACAGGGACTTCTTACAGGGAATTTCTCCTTTCTCCTTTCATTTCCTTTCTGCTCCAGCTTAGTCTTAACATCAAACACTGTCCTGTCCACATTTCCAAACCCTTTGTGCTGTTGTCCTTCCAACAATCCTGTCAAAGCTCCAGCCCAGGCTCCATCTAGCTGGATATCTCACCCATGTCCATATTTGTGCTGCCAAATTCTCTCAGAGGAAGACAGCCCTGGAGACTGATGCCACTGAAACGCCCTGGTCTCCCACCCACTTGGTCCTCCACACCACCCAAGCCCCCCTTTGCTTCCCTAATCAGTCCTTTCTGTTCTCTTCTGTGCCCAGCTGGAACCTGCTCCCCTCAGCACCTCCACTTCCCCCTCAGCAGAATATTTCATCTCCTACCTCACTGAGAAAATAGGACCAAGAGAGAGTTCTCTTTGCTTTCATTCACCAAACCTACGGGCTTACGTATATTTGCCCCCATCTTGTTCTGTTACAACAGAAGAAGTGTCACCTGATCAAATTTAAAATTTTCCCCTGCCTATGCTGTGCATCACATTCACTCCAGCACTTTCGGGACCCCTTCTCTGCCTTACACTTATTGGCTTTTTCTACTTATTTTCTTTACTGACTCTTCCACAATAGCAATATCCTTCAGAGCCTCTGAAATCTTTAAAAAAAGGAAAGAAAATAGAAAAAAAGAGAAAAAACCCGCCTTCCACTTCCCATCTTCCTCTCCTCATAGCCAAGCTTCTTGATTTTTCTTCAGCACTTTCCCTTTTCCATGCACTTATTAATCCACTGTTATCTATGTTCCACTCTCAATGTACTTCAATGGGACTCTACTTGTCATGCACACCAGTGGAGGTATTAAATACAAAGGATATACTTCCATCTTGATATTACTTCTCTAAAGTCCTTGTTACTTTTGATTACTCCCTCCTCTGCTGCCTTTGACTTTTTTATTATAGAAAATTTCAAAAATTTAGAAATAGGGTAATACCAATATCCAACTTCTATATTTATCAATATATGACTAATCCTCTTCATCAATATTCACAAGCTACCCCCTTCCCAACAAATTATTTTTAAATAAATCCCTGATATCATATGACTTCTTCTAAAAATATGTATGTGTGCATCTCTAAAAGGTCAAACCATTTAAAGTGATCACAGTGTCATTAGGACACCTAAACTAACAATTCATGATTATCAACAAATATTCAGTCAATATTCATATTTCCCTAGTAGTTTTCTAATTTTGTTATGGGTTGTTTGCTTGTATCAAGATCTATATAGGATCCATATCTGGAGATTGGCTGAAATGTCTTAAATTTTGTTTTGTTCTATTTTGTTTTGACATATAGCTTCCACCTTCCATTTCTTTTTTTTTTTTTTTTCCCCTTAAAAAACTATCTTGATTTTGATGTTGAAATGAGATTAGTTTTCCTATAGATTTCCCCACAGTCTGGATTTGGCTGATTGCATCCCTGTGGTATTATTTAACATTTTGCATCTGTACCTCCTACTGCCTCTAAATTCAGAGATCTGGTAGATTGATAAGATTCAGATTCAATCTGGGGGACAAACCTACTTCAAAAGTGGTATTATATACTTCCATAATTATGAAGGTGGTTTCTATTTTTAAGATGTTATCAGCAATAATCATTGCTTAGATCATTAGAGGTTGCAAAGTGATAATATTCCAATCTTATCATTTCTTTTTCCCATAATATTCCTACAAAGAAACACTACTCTCATCAAGTATATAGTCACTCTGAAGTACAGATCATACAGAAAAGACAAAATAAGATTCTTTCAGAATAAATGACTTTTTTCCTTTAGTTATTAGTTTTTAAAATAATAAAGTGGTTTCCTTAATATTCTCCAATGATAATCAATGGGTTTCTTTCATTTTTCAGTATCATTATGATCTCAACCTATTACTCTTAAAGACAGCAGAAGCTTATTCAGCTTGTTTTCCAAACTCTTAAACAAGAAATCTGTAGCATTTGTTAGCATCCTTACTTTCTATTATGATGAAATACTTCAGACTCATTTTATACATTTCCTGCTCCAGATCTAGAATCATTAATTTCTTCGAGGATCTCTGGGGTATTTTTAGAGCCACTGGCATTTAGAAAGCAATATATGGACACCAGAAGAGTCACTGATACTGGATTGATCATTGTTTCTAAACCTTTTTGGTAGACAGACATATGAATATGTATTCTTTTAGATTTAAAGGTAATAAACACCATGAGTACTTACTGATACATCCAACTCAAACTCAAGATTACAACAGTTTTTACTTAACTTTGTTTACTTGTATCTTCTTCCAACCCTGCTAATTATACGAATTCTCAATGACCTCAACCTCACAGCCATCAACATCAAGATACAAATGCAACAGTATCAGAGACAGAAACAACAAAACCATCAGCAATATGAATACCGGAAGTAGTTAAATGATTTTCTTTTTGGCGGGGGGTAGTTTTTTAATCCTTAAAATATATCTTTTCTGGAATATATAGTGAAAAAAACAGGGTTTTAAAGTCATTTAGAATTGTCCCATATTGTAAGGTTTTGCCTTCAATTTGAACCACACTAACGTTGATTTCATGTTATTTCAATGTAAAGGAACCAATTGTGAAATTTATTACCATGTAAAATAATATTTACATGGTTCTCAAGCCAAATGTACTACCAAGGTATATTCAAGAAAGGATGGCTGTTCCTTTAAGGCTTCAGCCTCTGTATAAATAATAATCTTTGTGTGCGTGGTTCATCTTTCAAACTTTTAAAAATGTTTAAGTAGATATTTAATTTAGGAGAGGAGACAAGAAGGCAGAGTAGAAGGACTTGAACGTAGAAGAACTTGAGCTCAACTCCTCTCTTGAAAACACCAGAATCACAATTGACTGCTGAACAACTATCAACAAAAAAGACTGAACTTACCCAAAGAGATATTCTACACCCAGAGACAAATGGTAGGAAGTGTGCTTTGACAATATAATCAAACCCCATATGTACCAAGTGTGTGCTAAGTTGCTTCAGTCGTGTCCAACTCCTTGTGATCCTATGGACCATAGCCTGCCAGGCTCCCCTGTCCATAGGATTCTCCGGGCAAGAACACTAAAGTAGACTGCCATGCCTTCCTCCAGAGGATCTTCCCAACCCAGGTACTGAACCCATGTCTCTTAGGTCTCCTGCACTGACAAACAGATTTTTTACCACTAGTGCCACCTGGCTGGAAAACAATTACATTGCAGTGGTTCCCCCATAGGAATGAGAGTTCTGAGCCCCATGTCACTCTCCCCAGCCTGGGGGTCTGGAACTGAGACTAGGAGCTCCCAGAGCATTTGCCCCTGAAGGTCAGCAGGCCTCAAGTACTGGGGCAAACAGAGACTGCACTCTTGAAGGGCACACACAAGATTCCATGTGCACCAGAAAACCTGGACAAACCAGTGACTCCACAGAAGCCTGGGCCAGACCTACCGATGGGTCTTGGAGGATTTACTGGTGAGGCAGAAGTCAGTTGTGGCTCACTGAGGAGGAAAGGACACTGGTGGCAGAGGATCCAGGGAACATTCATCTGTGTGAGCTCTCCCAGAGGTCACCATTTTGGTGCTGAGAACTGGCCCCACTCAACAGCCCACAGGTTCCAGTGCTGGCATGCCACAGGCCAAACAACCAACAGAGTGAGAACACAGTACCACCCATGAGCAGACAGGCCGCCCAAAGCCATCTGCGCCAGCAGCCACCCACAAACACACTCTTTGACATGGTCCTACCCACAGACGGATAAGACTCAGCTCCACCTACTTCTGAGCTGGCACCAGCCCCTCCCACCAGGAAGCCTGCACAGGCCCCTAAACCAAGCTCACCCACAAGGGAGGTGAGAAACATCAGAAGCACGAAGAACTACAACCCTAAAGCCTGAGAAACAGAGACCACAAATACAGAAAGTCAGGCAAAATGAGACAGCAGAGAAATATGCTGCAGATGAAGAAAATAAAGAACAATTAAGTGAAGCTGAGATACGCAATTTCCTGAAAAAGAATTCAGAGTAATGATAGTAAAGATGATCTAAGATATTGGAAACAGATTGGAGACACAGACCAAAAGGATATAACAAATGTTCCATAAAGAGCCAAAGAATTGATGCCTTCACACTGTGGTGCTGGAGAAAACTCCTGAGAGTCCCTTGGACTGCAAGGAGATCAAATCAGTGAATCCTAAAGGAAATCAACCCTGAATATTCATGGGAAAGACTGATGCTGAAGCTTAAGCTCCAATACTTTGCCACCTGATGCAAAGAGCCAACTCACTGGAAAAGAGCCTGATGCTGGGAAAGATAGAGGGCAAAAAGAGAAAGGGGTGGGAGGTGTTGAGATGCTTACATAGCATAACCTACTCAATGGACACGAGTTTCAGCAAACTCTAGAAGATAGTGAAGGATGGGGAAGCCTGGTGTGCTGCAGTCCATGGGGTCGCAAAGAACTGGACATGACGTAGTGACTGAACAACAACAACAGAAGCTTTAAAGAACAAACAGAGGAGAACAATACAATAACAGAAATGAAAAATACACTAGAAGGTTTAATAGCAGAATAAATGAGGCAGAACGAATAAGTGCCCTGGAAAACACACTGAGGAAATCACTGCTACATAACAGAATAAAGAAAAACGAACTAAAAGAAATGAGAACATCTAAGAGACCTCTGAGGCAACATTAAATGTACCATAGTTGCATTAAGGGGACCCAAAAGGAAAAGAGAGAAAGGATCTGAGAAAATATTTGAGGAGATAATAGCTGAAAACTTTCCTAACACAAAAAAGGAAATAGGCACCCAAATCCAGACATTGCAGAAAGGCCCATGCAGGATAAACCCGAGGAGAAACATGCTGAGAAAAACAGTACTCAAACTGACAAAAATTAAAGGAAAAAAATATTGAAAGCAACAAACAACATACAAAGGAACTCCCATAAGATTATCAGCTGATTTATCAGCAGAAACTCTGCAGGACAGAAGGGAGGGACATGACATATTACAAGTGATAAAAGGGAAGAACATACAACCAAGAATACTCTACCTAACGAGGCTCTCATTCAGACCTGATGGAGAGATCAATAGCCTTACAGACAAGCAAAAGGTAAGAGAATCTAGCTCCACTGGACCAGCTTTGTAACAAGTGCAAAAAGAACTTCTCTAGGAGGAAAAGAAAAAGCCACAACTAGAAAGAAGAAAATTACTAACAGAAAAGTTCACTGGTTAGGGTAAATATATATAATAAAAGTAGGAAATCATTCACACACAAATATACAAAACCAGCAATCATGAGAAGAGGAGAATACAAATGTGGGATATTTGAAATGCATTTGAAATTAAGAGACCAGTGAACTGTGGTGTTGGAGAAGACTCTTGAGAGTCCCTTGGACTGCAAGGAGATCCAACCAGTCCATCCTAAAGGAGATCAGTTCTGGGTGTTCATTGGAGGGACTGATGCTGAAGCTGAAACTCTAATGCTTTGGCCATGTCATGTGAAAAGTTGACTCATTGGAAAAGACCCTGATGCTGGGAAGGATTGGGGGCAGGAGGAGAAGGGGACGACAGAGGATGAGATGGCTGGATGGCATCACCAACTCGATGGACATGAGTTTGAGTGAACTCTGGGAATTGGTGATGGACAGGGAGGCCTGGCGTGCTGTGATTCATGGGGTCACAAAGAGTTGGGACATGACTGAGCGACTGAACTGAACTGACTGAACATAAAACAACCTTGGATACATACAGATTGCTATATCAAAACCTATGGTAACCACAAGCCAAAAATGTATAATAGACATATACAGAAAAAATAAAAAAGCAATCCAAACACAGTATTCAAGATACTCATCAAATCACAAAAGAGAACAAAAGGGGAAAGAAAGAAAAAAGACCTACAAGAACAAACCCAAAACATTTAAGAAAATGCCAACAGAAACATATATATCAATACTTCGAAGAAGGCAATGGCACCCCACTCCAGTACTCTTGCCTGGAGGGTCCCATGGATGGAGGAGCCTGGTGGGCTGCAGTCCATGGGGTCGCTGGGAGTCAGACACGACTGAGCGACTTCACTTTCACTTTTCACTTTCCTGCTTTGGAGAAGGAAATGGCAACCCACTCCAGTGTCCTTGACTGGAGAATCCCAGGGATGGGGGAGCCTGGTGGGCTGCCGTCCACGGGGTTGCACAGAGTCGGACACAACTGAAGCGACTTAGCAGTAGCAGCAACGTATCAATACTTACTTTAAATGAAAATGAATGAAATGCTCCAATCAAAAGACACAGACTTGCTGAAAAGATACAAAAACAAAACCAGTATATATGCTGTCTACAAGAGAGTCACTTCAGACCTAGGAACACATACAGACTGAAACTGAGGGGATGGGAAAAGATATTCCATGCAAATGGAAATCAAATATCCTAACAGACAATATAGACTTCAAAACAAAGACTATTACAAGAGACAAGGAAGGACACTACATGGTGACCAACGGATCAATCCAATAAGACATAACAATTGTAAATATTTATGCACTCAACACAGAAGCACCTCAGTTCATAAGACAAGCACCAAGAGACACTAAAGGGATAATTGACAGTAACACAGTAATAGTGGGGGACTTTAACACCCCACTTACAGCAATGGACAGATCGTCCAGACAGAAAATTAATAAGGAAACATAAGCCTTAAATGAAACATCAGACCAGCGGGGCTTTACTGCTATTGATAGAGCATTCCATCCAAAAGCAGCAGAATACACATTCTCCTCAAGTGCATGTGAAACATTCTCTGGGATAGATCACATGCCGGGCCACAAAGCAAGCCTTGATAAACGTAAGAAAACTGAAAACATATCAAACATCTTTTCTGACGGGAATGATATGACATTAGGAATCAACTATAAGAAAAAAAAGTTGTAAAAGCCACAAACACATGGAGGCTAAGCAACACGCTACTAAACAACCAATGGGTCACTGAAGAAATCAATGAGGAAGTCCCAAATAGACAGCCAAACCTTACACCTAAAGCAACTGGAAAAGGAATAAATAAAGCACAAAGCTAGTATAATGAAAGAGATCAAAGATCAGAACGGAAATGAATGAAATAAAGAAAACAATAGAAAAAAACTCAGTGAAACTAAAAGTTGGTTCTCTGAAAAGATAAAATTGATAGGTCTTTAGCTAGACTCATCAAGAAAAAAGAGGGCTCAAATTAATACCACTAGGAATGAAAAAGGAGAAGTTACAACTGACATCACAGAAATGCAAATGATCATTAAAGACTACTACAAGCAACTCTATGCCAATAAAACGGACAACCTAGAAAAAGTAGACAAATTCTTAGAAAGATACAGTCTACAAATACTGAACCAGGAAGACACAGAAAATATTAACAGAACAATCACAAACACTGAAAGTGAAACTATGACTTAAAAATTCCCAACAAACACAAGTCCAGAACCAAATGGATTCACAGGAAAATTCTATCAAACATTGAGAGAAGTGTGTGCACGCATGCTCAGTCATGTCTGACTCTTTGTGACCCCATGGGCTAAAGTCCTCCAGGCTCCTCTGTCTATAGCATTCGAGCAAGAATACTGGAGTGGGTTACCATTTTCTCCTCCAAGGGGATCTTCCTGGCCCAAGGATCAAACCTGTGTCTCAATGCAGTGTCTCCTGCACTGCATGCAGATTTTTTACCACTGAGCCACTGGGGAAACCCACAGTTAGAGAGGAAGTAACATCTATAGTTCTGAAACTATTCCCAAAAAATCGCACAGGAAGGAATGCTCCCAGACTAATTCTATGAAATATCACCCTGACACCAAAACCAGACAAAAATATCATAAAAAAAGAAAACTGCAGGCCAATATCACTGATGGACTTAGATGCAAAAATCCTCAACACAATACTAGCAAACATAATTCCTACGTTAAAAGGCTCATACACCTTGATCAAGTGGGATTTATCCAGGGATTCAAGAATTTTTCAACATCTACAAATCAGTGTGATGCATCACACTAACAAACTGAAGAATAAAAACCATATGATCATCTCAATAGATGCAGAAAAAAACTTTTGACAAAATTCAGTATCCACTTATGATAAAAAAAAAAACTCTCTAAAAGGTGCACATAGAAGGAACCTATATCAACATAATAAAAGCCATATATGACAAACCCACAGCTAACACCACACTCTATGAGGAAATGCTGAAAGCATTTACTCTAGGACTAGGAACAAGACAAGAATGTCCACTCTTGCCACTTTTATTCAACATAGATTTGGAAGCTCTAATCACAGCAATCAGAGAAGAAAAAGTAATAAAAAGAATTCAAGTTGAAAAAAGTAGTAGTAAAACTGTCACTGTTTGCAGATGACATGATACTACATATAGTTCAGGATGGGGGACACATACACCTGTGGCTGATTCATGTCCATGTATGGCAAAAACCACCACAATATTGTGAAGTAATTAGCCTCCAATTAAATAAATTAATTAAAAAAAAAGAAAATCCTAAAGATGCTACCAGAGAACTACTAAAACTCATCAATGAACTTGGTAAAGTTGCAGGATACAAAATTAATACACAGAAATCTCATGCATTTCTACACACTAACAATGAAAGATCACCAGGAGAAATTAAGGCAACAATCCCAGTTACCACTGCACCAAAAAGGATAAAATACCTAGGAACAAATCTACATAAGGAGCAAAAGACCTGTACTTTGAAAACTGTAAGATGTTGATGAAAGAAATCAAAGATGATACAAACACATGTAAAGATATACCATGTTCTTAAATTAGAATGATCAATATTATCAAAATGAATATACTATTGAAGGCAATTTACAGGTTCAATGCAATTCCTATTAAATTACCAACGGTATTTTTCATAGAACTAGACAAAAAAAATTTAAAATTTGTATAGAAACACATAAGATCCTGAATAGCCAAAGTAAACCCGAGAAAGAAAAATGGAGCTGGAGGAATCAGGCTCCCCGACTTCATCAGATCAGATCAGATCAGTCGCTCAGTCGTGTCCGACTCTTTGCGACCCCATGAATCGCAGCATGCCAGGCCTCCCTGTCCATCACCAACTCCCAGAGTTCACTCAGGCTCACGTCCATTGAGGCAGTGACGCCATCCAGACATCTCATCCTCTGTCGTCCGCTTCTCCTCTTGCCCCCAATCCCTCCCAGCATCAGAGTCTTTTCCAATGAGTCAACTCTTCGCATGAGGTGGCCAAAGTACTGGAGTTTCAGCTTTAGCATCATTCCTTCCAAAGAAATCCCAGGGCTGATCTCCTTCAGGATGCACTGGTTGGATCTCCTTGCAGTCCAAGGGACTCTCAAGAGTCTTCTCCAACACCACAGTTCAAAAGCATCAATTCTTAGGCGCTCAGCCTTCTTCACAGTCCAACTCTCACATCCATACATGACCACAGGAAAAACCATAGCCTTGACTAGAAGAACCTTTGTTGGCAAAGTAATGTCTCTGCTTTTGAATATGTTATCTAGGTTGGTCATGACTTTCCTTCCAAGGAGTAAGCGTCTTTTAATTTCATGGCTGCAGTCACCATCTACAGTGATTTTGGAGCCCAGAAAAATAAAAAGTCTGACACTGTTTCCACTGTTTCCCCGTCTATTTCCCATGAAGTGGTGGGACCAGATGCCATGATCTTTGTTTTCTGAATGTTGAGCTTTAAGCCAACTTTTTCACTCTCTTCTTTCACTTTCATCA
>NW_011494706.1:3589549-3590198 GCF_000754665.1 Bison bison bison
CAACTTTTTCACTCTCTTCTTTCACTTTCATCAAGAGGCTTTTTAGTTCCTCTTCACTTTCTGCCATAAGGGTGCTGTCATCTGCATATCTGAGGTTATTGATATTTCTCCCAGCAATCCTGATTCCAGCTTGTGTTTCTTCCAGTCCAGCGTTTCTCATGATGTACTCTGCATAGAAGTTAAATAAACAGGGTGACAATATACAGCCTTGACGTACTCCTTTTCCTATTTGGAACCAGTCTGTTGTTCCATGTCCAGTTCTAACTGTTGCTTCCTGACCTGCATACAAATTTCTCAAGAGGCAGATCAGGTGGTCTGGTATTCCCATCTCTTTCAGAATTTTCCACAGTTTATTGTGATCCACACAGTCAAAGGCTTTGGCACAGTAAATAAAGCAGAAATAGATGCTTTTGTGGAACTCTCTTGCTTTTTCCATGATCCAGCAGATGTTGGCAATTTGATCTCTGGTTCCTCTGCCTTTTCTAAAACCAGCTTGAACATCAGGAAGTTCACGGTTCACATATTGCTGAAGCCTGGCTTGGAGAATTTTGAGCATCACTTTACTAGCATGTGAGATGAGTGCAATTGTGTGGTAGTTTGAGCATTCTTTGGCATTGCCTTTCTTTGGGATTGGAATGAAAACTGACCT
>NW_011494706.1:3590520-3606818 GCF_000754665.1 Bison bison bison
ACAGTGTCTGGGCCCAGGGGCTTGATTTCTGCAGCCAGTGGCTGCAATGGCAGATCCCCCGGACACATGACCTGGTTTCTCAGTATTTTTTGGAGTGTATTTTTAACCTGGAGCTAGCTAGGCCAGCTGCTTCTCTGCCATTGTCCTTGTTTAGGAAAGATGGGAGAGAGTTCAGTTTTACTTGTGGCCACATGTTCTCCCTTTAGTATCTCTGATTTTATTGAAGAGATCTCCGGTTTTTCCCGTTCTGTTGTTTTCCTCTATTTCTTTGCATTCATCTCTGAAGAAGGCTTTCTTATCTCTCCTTGCTATTCTTTGGAACTCTGCATTCAGATGCTTATATCTTTCCTTTGCTCCTTTGCTTTTCGCTTCTCTTCTTTTCACAGCTGTTGGTAAGGCCTCCCCAGACAGCCATTTTGCTTTTTTGCATTTCTTTTCCATGGGGATGGTCTTGATCTCTGTCTCCTATACAATGTCATGAACCTCATTCCATAGTTCATCAGGCACTCTATCTATCAGATCTAGGCCCTTAAATCTATTTCTCACTTCCATTGTATAATCATAAGGGATTTGATTTAGGTCATACCTGAATGGTCTAATGGTTTTCCCTACTTTCTTCAATTTAAGTCTGAATTTGGCAACAAGGAGTTCATGATCTGAGCCACAGTCGGCTCCTGGTCTTCTTTTTGCTGACTGTATAGAGCTTCTACTATACTACAAAGCCACAGTCATCAAAACAGTATGAAATTGGTACAAAAACAGAAATATAGATCAATGGAACAAGACAGAAAGCCTAGGGATAAACCCATGCACCTATGGGCACCTTATCTTTGACAAAGGAGGCAAGAATATACAATGGAGAAAAGGTAGTTTCTTCAATAAGTGTTGCTGAATAAAGTTGACTACATGTCCACTACATGTAAAAGAATGAAATTAGAACATCCTTTAATACCATACACAAAATAAGCTCCCCTCAGAGGAAAACATAGGCAGAACACTGACATAAATCACAGCAATATCTTTTTGGATCCACCTCCAAGAGTAATGAAAATAAAACCAAAAATAAACTAGTGGGACCAAATTAAACTTAAAAGGTTTTGCACCACAAAGGAAACTATAAACAAAATCAAAAGACAATCCACAGAATGGAAGAAAATATTTGCAAATGATGCAACCAACAAGGGATTAATCCTCCAAATACATCAACAGCTCATGCAGCTCAGTATAAAAACAAACAACCCAATCAAGAAAAGGGCTGAAGGTATAGAGAGACATGCCTCCCAAGAAGATAAACAGATGTCCCAAAAGCATATGAAAAGATGCTCAACATTGCTAACCGTTAGAGAAATGCAAATCAAAACTACAATGACATACTGCCTCATGCTAGTCAGAATGGCTATCATCAAGAAGTCTATACACAATAAATGCTGGAGAGGGTTTGGAGAAAAGGGAACTCTCCTCTACTATTGGTGAGATGTAAATTGGTACAATCATTATAAAACACAGTATAGGGGTTTCTTAAACAGCTAAAAGCAGAGTTACCATATGATCCAGCAATCCTACTTGGGCATATATTGAAACAAAACCATAATTAGAAAAGATACATACACCCCATGTTTATAAACAGCACTGTTTATAATAGGCAAGACATGGAAGCAACCTAAACATCCATCAACAGAGGAATGGATAAAGAAGATGTGGCATATATATACAACAGAATATTACTCCGCAATAAAAAAGAGTGAAATAATGCCATTTGCAGCAACATGGATGGACTTCGATATTGTTGTACTGAGTGAAGTAAGTCAGACACAGAAAGACAAATATCACGTCACTAATATGTGGAATCTAAAAAAGGAGGGGGGTAAAATGAATTTTTTACAAAACAGAAGTAGAGTCACAGATGTAGAACACAAACTTACAGTTATCAGGGCATAAGTAGGGGAGGGATAAATTGGGAGATTGGGATTTGCATATATATATGTCACATTATATCTATATTACATATATATGTAATGTTACATATGTAATATAGATATAAATACACTACTACTACAACTGCTATATATAAATTAGATAATAATAAGAATCTACTGTTCAGCACAGGGAACTATACTCAATACTCTGCAATGATCTATATGGGAAAATAATGTAAAAAAATGTATGGCTATATGTGTATGAATTACTGATTCACTTTGCTGTACATCTGAAACTAACATAACACTGTAAATCAACTATACTCCAAAAAAAATTTTTTTAAAGATACATGTACCCTAAGGTTCACCGCAGTACTATTTACAATAGCCGAAGCATAGAAGCGACGTTAATGACCACAGACAGAAGAGTGGACAAAGAGGATGTGGTACATAATATACAATGGAATATTATTCAGTCACGACAAAGAATAATACCATTTGCAGCACACCTAGAGATTATTATACTAAGTGAAGTAATCAGACAGAAATGCATGCATTATATGATATCACTCGTATGTGGAATCTAAAACAATGATACAAATGGACCTATTTACAATACAGAAACAGACTCACAGACTTCAAAACCCAGCTCATGGTTACCAAAGGGGAACAGTGGGGGAGGGATACAGCAGGAGATTGGGACTGACATGCACACACACTACCGCATAGCCCAGGGAGCTCCACTCAGGATCCTAGAGTAAACTATATGGGAAAACAACCTGAAAAGGAACTGAACCGCTTTGCTGGACTCCTAAAATTAACGCAACACGGCAAGTCAGCTATAATACAAAACAAAAATTAAATGTTAAAAACACATAAGTAAATAGTAAATGATGACAACAAACTGTTTACATGTTTCTCCACCTTGCTTTTCTCATTTAAGAAATATATTCTAGAGATCGCTTCATAAGGGTACGAGAACATCTTCATTTCTTTCTACATCTGAATTTCTACATCTGTGATTTGTTCAGTGTCCTACTGATGGACTTTTGGGTTTTTTTCCCAGTGTTCTGAGATTCAAAGCAGCCCTTCTCTATCAAGAAATCTCTCTGTGTAAGTCTTTTTCTTATTTATTGCTAGTATATCTTTGGCATTAGAATCTTACAAGTGGGAACTGCTCTATCAATGAGCAAATATGTATTCATTATTTTTAGATAATGCCAAATTCCCCTCCCTAGTGTTGTACTATTTGCATATCCAATGACATTGTAGGAGAATGGTTTTTTCTTTCAGTCTCACCACAGAGAATGCTATCTTCTGGATTTATGTCAATCCCATGGACGAAGGAGCCTGGTGGGCTGCAGTCCATGGGGTCGAGAAGAGTCAGACACACCTGAGCAACTTCCCTTTCACTTTTCACTTTCATGCATTGGAGAAGGAAATGGCAACCCACTCCAGTGTTCTTGCCTGGAGAATCCCAGGGACGGGGGAGCCCGGTGGGCTGCCATCTATGGGGTCACACAGAGTAGGACACGACTGAAGCGACTTAGCAGCATAGTTGAAAAAAGGTTTCTCAACTTGGTTTTAGTGTGAATTTCTAAGTGTGGTTGTTTTTCACGCAATTAAGAGCCAACTCTGTCCTCTTGATATGTTCTCTTTTCATTAACATCCTGGAAGCCCCATTTGCAAACAATTTTATGTTTTCCCATTTCTTGGGTTAATTTTTAATCTCCTTTTCTACTTCCACAACTCCTATTTATTTCCTAAATATTTTCTTTCTCTGCATTGTGTTTCAGTATTTCTTTTAAGATCCACTCCTTGGACTTAATAATCATTGTTATTCTTGTTGCAATTAAGTCTGTACTTGCAGCCCCAAACTCTCCCTCTTCTTCTGTCCCAATTCTCAAACTGCGTAGTGAAGGCTGTGAACTGTGCCTCCAAGGTACCATTAAACCCAACCTGTATGTTGCCCCTTACCATCATGCCCTTCTTTGGGCATTGCTCAGCACAATGAATGCCACCCCAGATCTCCAGCTGCCCCAGTCTTAAACCTGGGCTCTTTTCTGCTGACTCTCTCTTTCTCACCTTCCTTGAATCAAATCAATTGCCAAATTCTGTGACTTTTTCCTCATAAATGATTCTTGAACCCATCTATTTTTCTCCATTTCAAATTCCCGATCTAAGCCACTGTCATTTCTTCCCTGAACTCCTGCACATTTCTTGTAGGTGAGTGGCCTTTCATAGTTCTTCTTGCTCCCAAACATGATCAGAATTACCTTTAAAAGTACAAATCAGAGGACTACCCTGGTGGCACAGTGGATAAGAATCTGCCTGCCAATCAGCTGATACTGGTTCGATCCCTCATCTAGGAAGATCCTACAGGCCCCGGAGCACGTGAACCCATGAGCCACACTACTGAGCCTGCGCCCTAGGGCCCATGAGCCACACTACTGAGCCTGCGCCCTAGGGCCCATGCATAACAACTATTGAGCCTGTGCCCTAGGGCCATGCGCCACAACTACTGAGCCTGCACCCTAGGGCCCATGCGCCACAACTACTGAGCCTGCGCCCTAGGGCCCATGAGCCACACTACTGAGCCTGTGCCCTAGGGCCATGCGCCACAACTACTGAGCCTGCACCCTAGGGCCCATGAGCCACAACTACTGCGCCTGCGCCCTAGGGCCCATGTGCCGCAACTACTGAAGCCCACGTGCCTATAGACTGTGCTCTGCAACAAGAGAAGACACGGAAATGAGAAGCCCATGTACCACAATGAAGAGTAGCCCCCACTCACAGCAATCAGAGAAAGCCCATGCAAAGCAATAAAGACCAGCGCAGTCATAAATAAATATTTTTTAAAAGTACAAATAAGACAGTGCCATTTACTCATTTAAAAACCATCAAAACTCAAAAAGATCCCAAAACCCGAACCTCCAAAACCAAGAAACCCGTCTCAAGTCCTGTATTTCCATAGATACAGATGTATATAACCACTGCAAAGCTCTGGATACTCAAAACTGAAGTGATAACAGGGGGTACACCTCTGGGGAAAAGGTTAGGATCAAAGTCAATGAAGAGGATGCCATGGGAAGGCTTAGTGTTGGTGAAGAAGGACTTGTTTTATCATTATTTGCATTGTATGAATTTTTACAATGAGAGTATTCTCCAGTAACATATATTACTTATATATGTTAAACTAAATTAAATGGACTGAGAAAGTGAGCCTTAACTAGCTCAAACGCAGGTCGGGTTCACCAGAAAGTTGTATGAATTCCCAATGTCAGGTCTCCTAGAAGAGACTTCAGGCTCCCCACAATTCCTTGCAGGGGACAATGCTGTCCTCTTGCCTAGGTGTGGCCTGGGAGAGTAAATCAAGGTGTGCTCACCTTTGTAGTCCACAGTTTGACGGTCCAGTCAAATGACGATGTGACAAACAGGTGTGAGAAGTCGATTGGGCCCACTGCCATGTGGCAGTTAATTCCTGTCACCGGCCCTTGGTGGCCTTCGAAGACTTCCCCGATGCCGGCTTTGCTGCGTGAAGACCACACAAGACAAGAGTTTCAGTGACCTTCACAAATTGGTGACTGCTTTTAAGGAAAAAAAAAAAAAGGTTTGTCTCTGCATGATTACTTCTCCATAATTTAACACAGGCATAAACCACCAGATATGAAACTCACTGTCACAGTTATGTTGAGAGAAATAAATGCTATCCTGCTCTCAGTGATTTAAAACAACACGGAGCAATAACATCTTTTTAATCTTCAGAATTGAATACCGACTTTTATCACTTAATCCTTTTTAAGGAGTATTTCAAAGCCCATCACTGCTGATGAAGCTATTGATACTTTGATGGAACACACACACAGTCAACCATCCACATCCCCTGATACCTGTGATATGGAGGGGCAGCTATGCCGTGCCATTTTTAGATGGGACTTGAACATCCTTAGATTTTGGTACCTGCAAGGGCTCCTGGAACCAATTCCCCATGGATTCAGACACCAGAGGACAATTATATACTCAGCTCCCAGAGCTTTCATAGTTATAATAAGATGATTCTATTCTTGTGATGACATTTGGCACAACTTCCATTTTAACTCCTTTTAGAGAAGACTTAAGACCTGGGTTTTATCCCTGGGTCGGGAAGATCCCCTGGAAAAAGAAATGGCAACTCACTCCAGTACTCTTGCTTGGAAAATTCCATGGACGGAGGAGCCTGGTAGGCTACAGCCCACGGGGTCACAAAGAGTCGGACATGACTGAGCAACTTCACTTTGGCTATAAAACTTCACATATCCTTGAGTACATGTATTTATCCTTTCAAGAAAATGTTTTTTCTTTAAAGTTTATTATTATTATTATTATTTTGATGTGGGCCATTTTTAAAGTGTTTATTGAATTGGTTACAACACTGCTTCTGTTTTTTTCTGTTTTGGTTTTTTGGTCACCAGGCATTTGAGAACCTAGCTCCCCTACCGGGGATCAAACCCACACCCCTTGCACTGGAAGACAAAGCCTTAACCACTGGACCTCCAGGGAAGTCCCTCAAGAAAATTTCTTAAATTAGGTTGATACTCCTGAAAATGTAAAACTTCGTGGAAACCATTGTTGTCATAAAAATCATAGGCAAAATAACTTAAATGTAATACAGAGGAACTTCTGTTTTCACTGAAAGGAGGAGAGTAATTTACAAATCCACTAAGTGTAAACTCCGTGAGGGCTGGTGCCTTGTTTTTCTTGTTGCATAGTGTAGTAAGTGTTCAATAAACACTTCTTGAACAAAACAAAGGAAGAGACAGACAAACTCCTGCCTTTCTCCCCAAGAGAAGCTCATTTAAGAAATGGTGATACACAGTTTGAAAGTTATCCACAGACATATGTCATTTCTTTAACTAAGCTGGGATTGTTTCCATTACTCATTTTTATACAACAGTCTGCATGCAATAACACCCAATTAGAAAATAAATCAAAATGCTGTATTTTGGTTATACAAAATAAGTATACACAGGTTATAAATATGACAAACACAGAGGGTTTGCGGCTTCTAAATATTACATCACAAAGAATGAAAATGAATTAAGTTATCAAAGCATGTGAGCTTCTGGGGCACCAGTTAATGTCAGCGTGTTGAGCAAAATTTGAAATCACTAGCCAAATACTGTAGTGTAACAAGCACTCAAAAATTATGCCTGGTAAAACTGCCAACAGCCGTTCTACATGTGATCATTTACATTCGTTCTAGAGAACTCGAGGAACTGATCTTTGAAGTGGCCCCAGGTGAGGTTCCGCTTGCCCGTAACAGCATCCTGAAAGGGTTTATAGGGTGCAAAATGAGGACCTTATTTGATTTATGGAAGTGGATTTGCACCTTTTCCATGTTAGGTGAAAAACAGAAATTTCACACCTCTCCTCTGTAGCCCTGTATGACCCACTTAAGATTACTATGAAGCCAAATGCCTGTGACTTTATAACTTTACTAAGATCTGTGTTTTATATTTCAGATGGATGGATCAATGTAAAAAGCAAGATCAAGCTTGTTGTAAAATGACGTGGTTTGTACCTTGCGTGCATGCTAAGTCGCTTCAGGCGTGTCTGATTCTTTGAGACCCTATGGACTATAGCCCGCCAGGCTCCCCTGTCCATGGGATTCTCCAGGCAAGACTACTAGAGAAGGTTGCCGTTCCCTTCTCCAGGGGATCTTCCCAACCCAGGGATCGGACCTACATCTCTTATGTCATTGGCAGGCAGGTTCTTTACCGCTAGTGCCACCTGGAAAGCCCCTTAGGTCCCCTTCTTTTGAACAGTGCATCTTCTGATTGTGCTTGAAAAGGAAAAGAGCCACAGAGCAAAAACATTCATCATGAAAACACTCACATTAGAGAATTAAAAAAAAATCTGAAAAGTTATCAGTGAACATGTTCTGGAGCCCTCACAGATAACTAAGGCCCTGGGTTAAGGGAACTGAACCTGTGTCCTGTCGGTTCTAATAAATACGTAGATAAACCTGTGAGCCTTTGTTTGGTCCACTCTGCATTCTGTGCTCCTCTCCTTCCATTCACAGCGTTCCACCTGTCTTGCAGATGTTTCTGTGTTTACCTTTCCCACCATCATCAGTTTCTTGAAGACAGGAACAGGCTTAAATGATGTCTGCATGCCCAGCAACGTCTAGCAATGCCTTTTGCTGAGTAGTTGTGCAGTTAACATTTCCAAGAATGAACAACTTTATCAGATCTTTCTCTGCTTTTGGAAAACTTTGATGCATAGTTATAATGAAGGTACTAATGAAGGAGGAGAGGGCTTCCTTGGTGGCTCAGACTAGGTAAAGAGTCTGCCTGCAATGTAGGATACCTGGGTTCTATCTCTGGGTCGGGAAGATCCCTTGGAGGAGGACATGGTTATCCACTCCAGTATTCTTATCTGGAGAATTCCACAGACAGAGGAGCATGGCAGGCTACAGTCCATGGGGGCACAAAGAGTCAGACACAACTGAGAGAACAACTCTATGAAATAAGACTGCTGGGCATGGAATTATAACATCTTCCTAGTCATATAACATCTTTCTAGTCATCTTTTATTCACGTGAGGAGGGAAAATACTGCTGGTTTCTGTGGGCAGCAAAGTAGGAACTTCATAATTTGTATTGTGTGAATGGGAGAGTCATACACCTGGGCCATGGATTCATTCTTCAATGAATCACAAACACATTAGAGTAAGGACTTGGAACAATTCCTGGTTCCTCATGCAATCTAAATAACCTGAGTGCAAGAGATGCAAAATCAATTGAATTAGAAGTTCTAAAGTGAAAGGGAAATAACGCACCAAGGTGAACACAGTGAAACTTTCAAAATATGAGTCCATTCGTTAAATCTTGTGTGTAATTTTATAATCTAGCTAAATTACCGGATTCCACTTCTTTCCTGAGATTTTCCTAGGAGCATTTGCCAGTCTCTCAATCAAGATAGAGTTTGTATCACCTATCTTCATTCTGAATCTTCATTCCACCTCGTGTATCTCATACTATTTTGGCCTCTGATTGGGAGGAAGGGCCCTAAGGCACCTCTCTATATTATGCAGTTATTTTCATTCTTTTTTCCTTATATAGATTTTTAACTCCTCACTTACTATGTTCCCAGCACCAAGCAGGAAATCAATAATGAGATGGAAATAGTTCAGGGGGAAAAAAAAAAAGGGCAGATGCCTGAATAGTTAAAAATGTGATGAATGCTAATGCAGAAGTGATATAAAAATAAGTAAAAAAAAAAAAACAAGCCCATCTGACAGCTTGTACTTCTATCCCATTGATTCTACTTTAATTTTCTCCAAGTACTCATCTTCTCAAATCACATATTTGCTTATTAGTTTACTGTCAGTCACCCTCAGAATATAAACTCCAGGTCTGTTTTGTTCCTTACCGCATTCCTTATAAAGTGATGGTGCCTGACGTATGGTAGGTTCTCAGGAAATATCCCTTAAACGAACGAATGAGTAAAGAGGATGAAAATGCTATGGAAACATAAAGGAGGAAATGATTTCCTTCACCCAAGGAAGTCAGGAGAGGCTCGTGGAAAGACCTTTGTGCTGGCTCTTGAAGGATAAGGGCGGGGGAGATTAATCAGGCCAAGAAGAGAGAAATACCAGATGCAGCAGGAGAAACTGGATGTACAAACTCACTCACAGATCCGTAGTGGGATCAGCAATGTGGGGATGGGTGCATGGGGGAGCCTGAAGGCTGAAGCTGGGGAAGGGCAGGCCAGGGCAGTCAAGAATCTTCTCTGATATGCTAAAAAGTTTGGGCTTTTTTCCTCCAGGCAACGTGAACCACCAAAGGCTTACAAATGGCTAATGACCAGAGCAGACGGATGCTATAAAACAGTGAAGACATGAGACTGTGATTTGCATTTCTGCAGAAATGCCTTTCTCATAATGCAAGGTGTTACAATCCAGCAAGCGATAACAGACTTTCGGAAATGAAGAACACGTCACGGTTAAGAAAACAGAAACTCACCTTCCATGACGACAGGCCGTGTAGACTGTACCCTCCTCGCTGCCAACCACGAAGTTATTGACGTCTCCCGTGGGGAAAGCCATTCCAGTAACGGCCACAGGCTTGGACTTATTGTACACCAGCTCCATGCTCTCCTACCAAAACACGGCGCGGTTACATTTCCTCTGTCAACTCCTTGCCATGCCAAAGATAGCACGGAAAAATCATTCGACTAAATCGTCTGTTTGCTTTTCACACAGCGTTACAAAAGACCCTGGCTGTGCCAGAAACCACGCTTTACTGCCCCTGACATTCAAGCTTCTGTGTATCTCTGGTTTCAGCGGCTGGATTTCATCAGCGTGTGCTGTTGCTTCTGAAGTCAGGCAGAGATGACAGGTGAGAATTTTGAAACTAATGGTGCAGAAACTAAAGATAATACTGTAATGGTTACACTTGTCAGCCCCAGGCTTTAGTAAAACACACAATACCCTTGTATTTACAAACATTTCCAAAATCAATTGTTCATGAGAATACGCATGTATTAATATCAGATGTACGGAGCACATTTGTCAAAGCAGAAGTGTGTGTCCTCCGTGGGCTAAAACCAGAGAGTTGTCACTCAGGTCATAAGAACCAGATTTCAGTAGGGACTCGAATTCATGAAGGGCAGACATTGGGTGTGTAGGCTGTTAAGTCTGCAAAAAAACAATGTTTAAGTTGGTCTTTAAAATAATAATGAGGGTCTTTATTTTATCTAAAATGATTTTCAGAATCGGGAATTCCAGTGTATTGTAAAAGACATTCTGCTGAATTGAGTTTAAGGACAGTGCAGAGTAGTTAGGTGGACCTAACATTCTTGAATACTTCTGGTTATTTACGCCCAAAAGCCTGCCTGGTACACCTAAAGTAATTAAAAAAAAAAAAAAAATTTCTGAGGGACCATGTTATTATATTTGGAAGTTTAGTCTCTTTTATGCAAACAAATAAACTGAGGCATCGCAGCCATGGAGTCTATAAATCGGAAGCACATGCTAGCAGTCTGGAACACGCAGACCACGTGGTCATGTGACAGGCTCGCAGTCTGTGAGACCCAGACGCGGGGAGTGTCTGAGTGAGCGGATGCTGTGACGGCAGTAACACAAACCGTGCCATTGCCAAAATTAGCAGAGGGAGGGCACAGCCTCGTGGGCACCCACTTGGGACAGCGAGGGAGCAGGGCAAATGTCTTCTGCTCCCCTGTCTGCTTGTCATCCACAGCCATACCACCGAAATGCTTCCATCTCTGGCCAGAGACAGGCGTCTGCGGGCCCCCTAAAATTAATGAAAATGACCCTGCAGCTCCCCCTGTGAGGGGCTGTAACCTAAACACACACACACACACACACATTTAATCATCAAAATGGGCAATTAAAAATTCCTAATTAGAGGGTTTACTCGTATCTGTTTGTAATCTCCAGGGCTTTTCAAAGAAAACAACATATTGCTGAGAAATTTAAGACAAAGCTGTAAAATACCCACACACAACTCCCCAAACTTGTATAAATGTTAAAGATCGGCAAAAGCAGAGGAACTTAAACGGTAAGGAACTTATGAGCTCTTCCCCCGACACTAAAATGATAAAAAGAACTTTGGTTTACTATTCTCTATATCCCTATTTTGTGGCGACTTTTGGGAGGTTCTTCTTGGTTTCCACATTTCCTTACGTCTCCTGAAATTTCCAGTATCTTCTAAACTTCTGATGGAGACATTCTAGCATTGTTAGTTCAGGAAAGGGGAAAGGAAAATTAAAATTGAGAATTATCTCCTAGTTATCTTATACAACTTTCTTGACGTTTCCGCACATTGTCAACGGCTACAACAGGAAACTCTGCTCTGTTTTTACCTGGTGGACAGCGAAGTACTTTATTCCCCCACAAAGAAAAGTGGAAAGACGCGGCTCTTTGTGTGTTTGCGTGTATGTGTGTTGTCTTCTGTGTGTGTGTGTGTACACATGTATGTCCTGAAAGTTGCGTTTAGTTGTCTCCCCCCATGGTCTCTTCCACTTCTGCTCGTTTGGCTCCCATTACTGTCATCAGGAGCACTTTGGAGACCTTGGAACTTTTCATTTTCAGCTTCTCGCTTGTTGAGCAAGGAATGGCAGGAGCCACCCTAACAAACATTCCAGAGGAGAAAACAGATGGCTGGACAAATTCTTCAAACACACGAGGCGGTTGTCTAGGCTACAGATGTGAGCTAAGGCTTGGATTTCTGTTTCGCTGGGATACCTTTTTCTCCAAAGCAAGCACCCATCAGGATTGCTCTGCATTTGTTTAACAATGCTGTAAGCAGGATTCCTACCGCAGCCAACTTCCATAATTACTATGCTTTGAAATGGATTATTTCATTTTCACTTGAAACTGACCTAAGGATTAACGTATTACAGTAATTACATGATGTGCGGTAAAGGAAATGGGTTTTGGCTTCCAGAGAAGGCTGCCGAAAACAGGCCCCACTCTTTCAAGTGTACCCACTGATTTGAGCTCCTATAGGATGTGAGGGTTTGGCTTTTAGGAACTCCATTCCATTAGGCAGGTATCTCTTTTAACCAGGAGGCTCTTCTGTGTAGGGGAAAACAAACCCACCTGTGGAGTGGAGAGCATGTCCAGGCTCCAAGAACACATTTTGCCATCGGTGGAGACGGTGATGAGGTTATGAGCGTTTTGGGTCCCAACAACATTTACACAGTACACGGGATGCTGCAGAAACATAAACGTGGAGGATCAGATGCTGGTCCAAGAGGAAATGCTTACATCTGAGTGTCAGACACATTACTCTGAAACAAGGATTAAAGAGTGACATAATCCTACAATAATGGAAGCCTCGGGTCACTGGCCACTTCTGATTGGAACCCGATTTCTTTTTCAAAGCTCTGGCAGCACCACGGAGTAGTGGAAATACTCAGAAAGCTTCACCTTGCTCGGTCAGAGGCAGCGGAATGGAACTGAAGCAAGCAGGAGCCAATGAGGACTGGTGGGACTAAAGAACACAGGTGAATGTGTGTGACTTAAATGAGGCTCCAGCATGGAGTTTGGCTTTTAAGCTCACCATGAGGGATGGAAACGGACAGTCCTCAGAAGGGTAGAATGATTGACTTTTGGAAGGAGTGTTACTAAATCTCAAGTTTAGTGCATCACAGCCACAGCACCAAACATTTGTTAACATTCTTTATAAAAAGTGGTTAATATTCATCAAAATATCTGGGTAAATTCATCAAAAAGAGGCTGATGCTTCTTTTGATTTGAAGGAGAGATACTGGTGGTGGAAATTATTGGCACAAGGAACCTAGATTAGGTTCTTTTTTTGCTACAACATCTAGGTTAGGATAATGATAGGTTTTTTTTTGTTTGTTTTTTTCCCCCCCCAAAATATTGCTAGGGTAGGATGGAGGCTTACATTTGGCCAGGGCCTTGAGAAAGGTCACTTAAACATCCCAGGAATCATAAGCAAGATGCTCTAACCTTTTGTCATAACTCAGGAAGGTTATTCCACTCGGTAGAGCCCTAAATGGTAAGCTCAAATCATTTGCAGCTGCACATTAAATACTAAATGGAAGGTTAGCATAAGCAGAACCTAGCGGTAATTTGGGTTAGATTTCAGGCAGCTTAGCCTTCAGTGGCCAAACCACAACTTAGCTGATGCTTCTCTGTGCAAACAGCTGACAGTCTTTCTCTTGATGAGTTACTGTCCATAAGACTTAGCCAAAAAAACGATGAAACAATCTCTAATATTGGAAAGTTGATATCATATAAAGGATGGTTCCCCAACTATTATTATCATATAAACTCCTGGTCAGAAGGAACTGTAATAACCATCAAGTGCAGCTATTCATCTGCCTCTCCCAAGATGTAGTCCAAACTCTGCTGAAACACCTTTCTTAGCCAATTTTAGCATTAATTCTTGGGTGATCCTGCCTTCTACCGATGGGAATAAAGAAAGCTCAAGGAGGTATCTTTAGTGAAGCACCTTCTGACGTCATATTCATCAAGTCCAAAATAACACTAAGGGATTGTTCTTGTATTATCCCCTTCCCCCCCACCCCAGTCTTGTCTTTCTCAGACTAATCATCACCAGTTCCTTCAACTGGTCTGAGTATCTGGTTTTCAATACCTTCCCCATCCTGGTCACTCTCTTCTGTTTTGCTATATTTTGTGTGAGTTCTCCTGCCAGTGAAGTTCTGAGAACGAAACACAACTGTCTGCCTATACTCTGACTCACAGGATATAGAAATATGGGAGTGCTGAACTGTCACTCCTCATGTGATAAAAGAAATATGCCTGCACAAATGTCTACTAAGATTTACACTTGCTTTTTCAGAAACTGCATCACCGCATTTACCCTTGCTGGACAGAGAGTCAACCAAGTCCCTATGTGTTTTTCACACTGTCTTCCTACATAAACCTTCGAATGAATCGGCCTCAGTGGGCCTGGATAGTGGAAAGCACAGCAGAGATGTGAAGTGAAATGTTCTCCTGATCAGGTCTCTAACTATCGAGAGGACTGATTGGTTGTGGACAATGCTTCCTCCCAAGTCTCTGGTGTATGAAACTCAAGGGTGAGTCATGTGGCGTCCTGAACTCTACGTGCAAACAGATGAAACAATGGATGAGACAGATTCTCGCTTGAAAACGGCAGACGGTAATAATGAGAATGAGAAAGCAAGCTCCAAACATCGTTACAAGCCCCCAGCCCGCCTAGTGTTTTTCAGGAAGAGTCCAGCGGGGATTTCTTTTAACCATGGAGCATCAGCACAAATCACCAGAAACCCTAAGGGGTCAGGACCCCTCAGGGTGGGTGTAGTATGAAAAGAAAGCTTCCAGAAGGAGGTATAGAGCAAATGCGCCGAGAAGGAATGTGTGTGGGAGCCCCTCCCTGGCTTTAATCAGTACTGCTGGCCTGTGCTTTCAAGAGTAATAAAGCTCAGCTTAAAAGAAAAGAGAGAGATGCAAAAAAACCAGAACAGAAGCAGGCACATGGGCATGCCTACTTATACACAGACAGACACACACACACACACGCATCACTCTACTCAATGCAAAGAAAAAAGCACCAGCACAGCTCATTTTTCCAGTACAGGGGCCAGATTGTTTTTATTTATTTTAGGAATAAACTTGCTGTGTGGCAGAAGGCTTTTGCTTTAATTAGGATTTCCTGTTGTCCCAAATGCATATGTGTGGTGGGTGTGAAAGGAAATTAGTTCGTAATCTGTGGTGGGCCTCTTTTTCCTTAACCACTTTTGATCCTGGTACCAATCTGCCAGGCATTAGTGGAGGTTGAAAGACAGTCACAAAATTAACCGAGCCCTTTGAGCCGTGGATTCAGCAGAACACAGCAAAAGAGAACAGAGTTGTTCTTTTCTAACAGAAGTAACTGCGTGATAACAGGGATAGTGTCAGTGTTTGATAATAGCATTTTTGTTGTGATGATCACATCCTAAGTTGCTTGGAAAAGACAGATGAATACTTTGCAAGAGCCCTGCATTTGGATTCTCCCCAAAAGCTTCGTGCTGAATGTTCTAATAGTTGGATTTATGACTTCTTGAAATTTCAGAAGGTCTGCTCACACACACACCAGATAGGCACACGGAGCCAAGAAGTGGCTTCATGCTTCTTGAGCAAACACCTGCATCAGGCCTGTCTCCTCCTGCGTCACAATTTTCTGTTATTAGTTTGAACAAGTGGGGTAGGCAAGAGCAATTTTCTAAGATTCCCGAGAACTAGTTTCACCTGCGTGTGTCTTAGGTCCGAGTCAATCAGAATTAAGGCTGACTCGGTATTTGTCATTTCCCATCGTCGATCTTGCGAAAGAGGGAGAGTGTTCCTCTTCGTGGTCTCAGCTAAAGCAACTGGCAGTCCTTTTTCAAAGCTAGATGGTTTTAAGGCCAGCAGAGGAAACAAATGAGGCAACCACGTTAAGGAAATTGAAACAATAGTAGAGCTGTATCCATGGGCATAATTTGGGCATTTCGGAGAAAGGACATCAGTTCCCCTGAATGTCACGGTAGAAGAGATTGATGGAGACATGCCTGTCTTCTCATTCCTCCTGACAATTGCTAAACACACCTGTCATTCTCTTAAAGGAAATGACAAGAGTAGTTGTCTTACGAACACTACACTGAACCTCTTCTGCTAAATTATGGGTAATGGTTTTGAGATGTTGACTTTTAACCCTATGGATTATATTGTCACTGTAGACGTTACTGTTGAGACTTACACCATGCATTCCAGAATTTAAAGCCATAGCACTCCCTGAATCACAAATGGAAACAGCCTGTTGGCCAAAGCCCCATATGCCATCTCTAAAGAGAAAATGCTTACTCTTCATGGTCTGTTTGAAAATACGGAGAGAGTAGGATGGAAACA
>NW_011494706.1:3606918-3609316 GCF_000754665.1 Bison bison bison
ATACACTACCAGTGAAACACAGATCGTGGGAATCTGCTATATGACTCAGGGAGCTCAAACCAGGGCTCTGTGACAACCTAGAGGGGTGGGATGGGGTGGGAGGAAGGAGGGAGGTTCAAGAGGCAGGGGACAGATGTATACCTGTGGCTGATGCATGCTGATGTACGACAGAAACCAACACCACACTGTGAAGCAGTTATCCTTCAGTTAAAAATAAATAACTTTTTAAAAAAAGAAAATATGGGTTTCCACCTTGTAATATACACGTGAAGAGTTTCTTTGGAAAAACAGTTCCACGTAGGCCTCTTCCTTTCTCTGTCCTTTTTTAGTTTTAAGCTATCCTCCCTGGTTGCTTTGGGGACCCCAAAAGAGATCCTTTCTGTGTGTTAAAAAAGTGAAAGTTAGTCACTCAGTCGTGTCCGACTCTTGGTGACCCCATGGACTGTAGCCCATCAGGCTCCTCTGTCCATGGGATTCTCCAGGCAGGAATACTGGAGTGGGGTGCCATCTCCTCTCCACTGTGTGTTCAAACTTGTAGATTACTAAGAGATGCCTCTAAACCCAGGGCTTCCTCCATCTACTGTTCACTCGGCTTTCCTTTCGTCAGGATGTGATCACTATAAATCAGATACTTGCAGGTTGGAGTCACTAACCACAGAAGTACCTCTGTCAGTTACGCCCTCTTTCAGGGCTCGGGTGGCTGATTGGGATGTGATGAGAACTGGACGTACCGTGTGTGCAGCCGCAGACAAGGGCGTCCGCTGGACAGGCGTCCTCCGATGACTGCGATTATCCCACAGGACGATCTGGCCCGAGTAAGTCCCCCCAACCACCAAGTTGGGGTGGAAACGAGCAAAGCAGACAGACATCACGGAGGACTGTGGAGGGAAAGTGGAGACAGATATGCTATGAAAGGGTCTCAGGAGGCTTGTTTTATCCTGAAGAGGAAACCGCTAGTCACAGTAACTCAGAACCTCCTAGAAATCACAAAGCAACTGTTCAGCACAGAGTGAGTAGAACATCATGTAATAGACACAGACTTTCCCGGGAGAGGTCGACCAATGTTTACTGCTTGAAGCTTGAAATCTGAAGTCCTGGCCATGTCATCAAATAGGCGTCAGACCCATCTCACGTACATCACTGCTCTGTGGTCTGTAAAGCTGGGTTTGTGGAAATTTCCCATTTATCAATACAACGACATCAGAATTAATATTAATTCTCCACTGAAGCCTTCACAAAGCAGTTCTTTACTCCAGGGGCATGTCCTCATCACTGTACAGCGTTGGCAAGCCTTTGAGGACTTTGCGACGGGGTTCTTTTTTTTTTTGGCTTAATGTAGACTTCTAGGAAGTGAACTGACCTCAGACTGATCCAACTGGTTCCTCCCCAAATTCCCTCAACTCCCATGGGTATTCTCCTGACCTTCATCCTGCCCACTTCAGACAATTCTTAATGTTATTCTTTGCCTATTTTAACAAACAGCCAAAAATGGATTTTCATCTAACTCTGCCATGGCCTGTCAGAGCATCACGAATGTGGTTTCTAAAGTGCCACAAAAGACTACTGGGCACTACATTTTATAGGAAATTACTTAGCTCAGACAGAGCCATGATACATTTGAAAATCAGACGACTTGGCTGTGCCACATTTGCTGAGAAGTCCATAAGGATTCCTGTTTTGCTTTACACGGTTGTGCTTACACACACAAGGGCTTGTTTTTAATAAATACATTTCATCCTTTCAACTAAATTCAGTGGATGATCCTGTGTAAGGAAGGCACTGTACCAGCATGATGGGAATACAAAGGGAGTCGCTGCCCTTGACAAACCTGTGCCCTAGGAAAGGGAATTAAAAAGCATGTGTGTGAGGAACATACTGCTGCCAGTGTCTCCATGTTAGTCCATGCCTTTGTATGGAGTTTAAAAAATAAAGGTGATTCTCTGCACTATGTGGTCATGTGGGCAGGTACGTGCCTTGGCAAGTGGAGAGGAAGGTGGATTTTTGTCCTCACTGTTCCTTGGGTTTGAGATGCTTATGCAGGTCACAACTTGCATACACAAGCTGCAGTCCTGAAGGCAACAGGGGCCGTGAACAGATCATACGAACGTGTGTGGGGGTTTGATGGGAGTGGTGAGGAAGGCTTGCTTTAGCTAGGAGTTGGGGAAAAAAGAGGGGAGTGGAGGGGGTGGGAAAGTTAGAAAGACCTCATGAAAGGGAATGTATCACTCTTGATGTAAATATGGAACGTTCAGCAAGTAGAAAGGAAAAGCAACAGCAACCCCCGAGAGATGGGGTAATGGAGAAGACTGGAGGCACCGAGGCCGGGGAACAGCCAGTCTGGTTTGGCTTAGAAGGAGCCTGTGTGGAAGATGTGGGGAGTGGGAAATGTGGCCAAGGG
>NW_011494706.1:3609416-3631191 GCF_000754665.1 Bison bison bison
CAGGCAAGAGAGAACCTTGAATGGAGGGTACTGTTTGAATTGTTTTCTGTGGGCAACAGTGAGAAGTCACAGCTTTCTGTGCAAAAAAAAAAAAAATAGAAAAAGAGAGAGCGAGAAAGAGACAGAGAGGGTTAGTGGTTGTACCAGATAAGCCAGTAAAGTGAAGAAATGACTGAAAAAGAAATGATGACCTCTTTCTGACTGGGAAACTCACTGTCCATTAAAAAATATATCAGATCTACTATCAGCCTAAGGCTTAGAAAGAGTCTCAGATTCTCTGAAGTAGAAGAATGTAGACTATTTTTCAATGTCACGTTTTCCCAGTTTGAATGATTTTCAGTTCCAATTTCTTGAACGCGGGTCGATGGAGAACATGCTGGTGCCCCAATCTGGTTTTCATAAAGTTCAAGAATAACTCTCAATAATGGTACTGAATTAAAGAAAAAGAAAATAATGCTGGTCAGCTTCTTGTTTTACACATCCCACCAAAATGATTCTTAGTTTTCAACTGATGAAATTCTTATGTTGCTTGAGCTATGTTGGAGACATTTTGTTTAAAACTTCATAAAGACTTAAAATTATCCAGGTGGTATCAACAATTGAATTTGCTAAAGCTCCAATCAATACAGATAAAGGAATGTCATTAAACTTGAAAAATCCAGAATTAAACCACTTGATTGCTTCCATGTTTCACTTAAATCCCAGCAAATACTGCTCCAAACCTTGCAGTCTGTTAAGAGACTAAACTAGGGAAAAATAAACAGTAAGGATATTTTCACAAAACAGAAACACATAGTCGGTGATCAACCAGAAGGCAACCCCACAAGATGAGAACTCTAAGTCCTACTTTTCCATCCATTAGTGTGTCCTCTCTTCATTCACTCATTCAACACACAGTGCTGTCCTAACTACATCACATTTCAAAAAAGCTGGAAATGTCACAAAAGCCACCCATCTCCAATTCAGAATACTCTTTACATCTGATAAAAAGGCAAATTATTACGAAGCAGAAACAGACTCGCAGACACAGAAAACAAACTTAAGGTTACCAAAGGGGAAAGGGGTGGAGGGAGACATAAATAAGGAGTTTGGGATTAGCAGATACAAACTACTATATATAAAATAAACAACAAGCCCTACTCTACAGCCCAGGGAAT
This sequence comes from Bison bison bison, assembly GCF_000754665.1. Lineage (NCBI taxonomy): Eukaryota > Metazoa > Chordata > Mammalia > Artiodactyla > Bovidae > Bison > Bison bison. Next base: position 3,610,574 of record NW_011494706.1, read on the forward strand.
GATATTCAATGTCCTGTAATACATCATAATGGAATAGAATATGAAAGGAATAACTATACACGGGGGCTTCCCAGGCGGCTCCATGGTAAAGAATCTGCCTGCCAGGGCAGGGACAGAAGAGACGCGGGTTCAATCCCTGGGTCGGGAAGATCCCCTGGGGTAGGAAATGGCAACCCACTCCAGTTTTCTTGCCTGGAGAATCCCATGGACAGAAGAGCCTGGTGGGCTACAGCCCAGGGGGTCACAAAGAGTCAGACAAGACTGATCATGCACACATACATTCAGGAGTAACTGAATCATTGCTGTACCCCAGAAACTAACACAACATTGTAAACCAATTATACTTCCGTTTTTAAAATAAGTCAAATTAACGTAAAAAAAAAGAATAACAATACCTTGGAGCATCAGAGTTCTGCCATTAGAGTCTACTTTGTTTTGCTGTAAACTAGTCTTTACAAGATTGGCTTAATAAAGGACAGAAATGGTATGGACCTAACAGAAGCAGAAGATATTAAGAAGAGGTGGCAAGAATACACAGAAAAACTGTACAAAAAAGATCTTCACGACCCAGATAATCACGATGGTGTGATCACTGACCTAGAGCTAGACATCCTGGAATGTGAAGTCAAGTGGGCCTTAGAAAGCATCACTATGAACAAAGCTAGTGGAGGTGATGGAATTCCAGTGGAGCTATTTCAAATCCTGAAAGATGATGGTGTGAAAGTGCTGCACTCAATATGCCAGCAAATTTGGAAAACTCAGCAGTGGCCACAGGACTGGAAAAGGTCAGTTTTCATTCCAATCCCAAAGAAAGGCAATGCCAAAGAATGTTCAAACTCCCACACAATTGCACTCATCTCACACGCTAGTAAAGTAATGCTCAAATTTTTCCAAGCCAGGCTTCAGCAATACATGAACCATGAAATTTCACATGTTCAAGCTGGTTTTAGAAAAGGCAGAGGAACCAGAGATCAAATTGCCAACATCCGCTGGATCATCAAAAAAGCAAGAGAGTTCCAGAAAAACAAGACTATGCCAAAGCCTTTGACTGTGTGGATCACAATAAATTGTGGAAAATTCTGAAAGAGATGGGAATACCAGACCACCTGATCTGCCTCTTGAGAAATTTGTATGCAGGTCAGGAAGCAACAGTTAGAACTGGACATGGAACAACAGACTGATTCCAAATAGGAAAAGGAGTTCATCAAGGCTGTATATTGTCACTCTGCTTATTTAACTTATATGCAGAGTATATCATAAAAAACCCTGGGCTGGATGAAGCACAAGCTGGAATCAAGACTGTTTGGAGAAACATCAATAACCTCAGATATGCAGATGACAACACCCTTATGGCAGAAAGTGAAGAAGAACTAAAGAGCCTCTTGACAAAAGTGAAAGAGGAGAGTGAAAAGTTGGCTTAAAGCTCAACATTCAGAAAATGAAGATCATGGCATCTGGTCCCATCACTTCATGGCAAATAGATGGCGAAACACTGGAAATAGTGGCTGACTTTATTTTTTTGGGCTTCAAAATCAGATGGTGACTGCAGCCATGAAATTAAAAGATGCTTACTCCTTGGAAGGAAAGTTATGACCAACCTAGACAGCATATTGAAAAGCAGAGACATTACTTTGCCAACAGAGGTCCATCTAGTCAAGGCTATGGTTTTTCCTGTGGTCATGTATGGATGTGAGAGTTGGACTGTGAAGAAGGCTGAGCGCTGAAGAATTGATGCTTTTGAACTGTGGTGTTGGGGAAGACTCTTGAGAGTCCCTTGGACTGCAAGGAGATCCAACCAGTCCATTCTAAAGGAGATCAGTCCTGGGTGTTCATTGGAAGGACTGATGTTGAAGCTGAAACTCCAATACTTTGGCCACCTAATGTGAAGAGCTGACTCATTGGAAAAGACCCTGATGCTGGGAAAGACTGACGGCAAGAGGAGAAGGGGACGACAGAGGATGAGATGGTTGGATGGCATCACCAACTCAATGGACACGAGCTTGAGTAGACTCCAGGAGTTGGTGATGGACAGGGAGGCCTAGCGTGCTGTGGTCCATGGGGTCACAAAGAGTTGGACACGACTGAGCGACTGAACTGAACTGAATCTATATAATACCTCCATGAGGAAAAATGAGTAGACATACTTTTCATTTTTTATTTTGAAGATTAGAAATGATAGAGTAATTATGTGATTCATCCATTTCATTTAATTTTTAAGCTTAGTGTGTTAACTATGAAAAATATTCTATGCGTTATAGACTATGTTGCTCTTGCTTAGTTGCTCAGTTGTGTCCAACTCTTTTGCGACCCCATGGGCTGTAGTCCGCCAGGCTCCTCTCTGGCCATTGGATTTCCCAGGCAATATTGGAGTGGACTATCATTTCCTTCTCCAAGGGTCTTCCTAAATTTACTGACTGTCAGCATAAAAAGCAAAGGATGACCCAGGGATCAAACCTACATCTCCTAAAGGCAGGTTCTTTACCCCTGAGCCACCAGGGAGGCCCATTACAGATTATGTATAAATGCTAAAAGGAGATCTCCAGATTGTGCCACGTTTGACATTCATATGGAAATTCTATGGCAGTATGATCACAATTATCTGTATGTAAAGTTTAGAATTCATTCATTTCTTGAGATGTTTCAAAGTAGCCTGATGTTTGACATAATGGTAGCAAACATCTGGTTGATTGACTGAATTTTTTATTTTTCATCCAAATGTTTAGGTTCCTTTAGGAACAAGGGAAAAGAGTCCTCCAGTTACAGCCCTGATAGAGACAGCTCCTCTTCTAATTTGGAAAGTCTGCATTGAACCCCAAACAACGTCTTAGAAAAATGCCTGCCACCTTGTGCTGTTCTTACAGCTAGTCATTGCTGCCAGCTGTCATGCGATTTATTGACTGTCAGCATAAAGAGCAAAGGATGATATCATCCTGTCAGTTATATCTACTGGGTAAAGAGTTAAAAAGCATTCCAGAAAAAGTGATTGATGCTACTAAAACACGTGGCTTTTTGTTGTTCTCATTTTTAACAGTACATTTCCTGAAGACATAGTCTACAAAAAACATTAATAACATTAATGCTATTTTAAAAATTTCATCACTTTCCTAGGCATTTAAAATTTGTATTCGTTCACTTATTCAGTGTCATAATAAAGCACTATATGATTATTACAATTTTGACAAACACATTGGAAACAAGAAGCTTCCCTAACCTTGGTATTCTTGGTATCTATATACATATTTTTGTAGTTTCTAACTTTTTACTTATTTCATTTTATTCTTTAAAATATTAGAGCCTTGGAATTATTTTAAGAAATAACATATAGCCTTTAAATATTCAAATCAAGTAGTTTACATAAGTGGAAAAATAATGATAAAGATGATGCGAATTTGGGGATAATTGCTAACCATCTAATAACAGTTTTCCCAACACTACAGTTGAATTCTCATTTTTACAAGGCTAGTGATTTCACTGATGTAGCCAATTTAATGGTCAAATCAGGGTCCCAGAAATATCAGCTCCTAGGTGGTAAAGTTCAGAGAAGGCAATGGCACCCCACTCCAGTACTCTTGCCTGGAAAATCCCATGGAAGGAGGAGCCTGGAAGGCTGCAGGCCATGGGGTCGCTAGGAGTCAGACACGACTGAGCGACTTTACTTTCACTTTCCACTTTCATGCATTGGAGAAGGAAATGGCAACCCACTCCAGTGTTCTTGCCTGGAGAATCCCAGGGACGGGGGAGCCTGGTAGGCTGCCGTCTCTGGGGTCGCACAGAGTCAGACACGACTGAAGTGACTTAGCAGGTGGTAAAGTCAGTGATAGTGGTAAAGCTAGTGGTAAAGAATCTGCTTGCCAATGCAGGGGACATTGAGTTGCGGGTTCAACCCCTGAGTCAGAAAGATCCCCTGGCGGACGGCATGGAAACCCACTCCAGTACTCTTGCCTGGAGAATCCCCATGGGCAGAGGAGCCTGGCAGGCTACAGTCCATGGAGTCACAAAGAGTCGGACACAACCGAAGCAACTTAGCACGCACATGCACACATGTCAAAAGCTTCATGTAAAACTGGTAACCCTGACTGACTATATTCCAATACAAGTAACATAGAGACTTCATTACACAAGGAATCACTATTTCCAACAGGTTGAGCATCTCATTTTGACTATTTACATGCCATAGTTCCCCCAAACAAAGACACACCAGATTTTAAGACTATGTTCTGAGGGTCAGGCCATCACTATGGACAGTTTCTGGTGTCCTCCACAGATGTGGTCACCCAGAGGCTCCTGAGGAGCCCGTTGATTTTCTAATCTCCCACAGGCCACCTGGTGCAAAGGCAGCCCTCTTTGTATCGCCACACGGCCACTGGCACGTGAACTGACCCACTACCGCAGGGTTCCACACCTCGTCTTCTGTTTAGAGACAAAGCAGCCTATTTCACCCCATTCACCAAGGGAACTCCCCAGAGAGGAGTGGGGTGGGGCTCCATTCACCACATCTCCCTTCTCACACTGCACACCAAGTGCATTCAATTCCAGTCGGCCCCAACCCCTAAGTGGCTGTGGGGGCTGTTTCCTATTTCACAGAGTTAATCCAGGCCGGCTTAAGGATGGTACTTTCCCTTAACCACAGATCCAGATGCCCAGGGCAAACAGCCTTTGGTCACCACTGGTCGGGCGGCGGGCCCCGTGGCTTCACGTGTGATCTGGCTGCCTGGGTCCTTTCGTGCGTAGCATTCTGCCCATTCCCCAGCTATCATGCCTGGGCAGGAGGGACAGGGGCCTTGTATTGAAAAGCATCTCTTATTTCAAGTACCATCTCTTCTGGGGAGAAACTGGTCCCGGAGAGGGAATGGCCATATTGTTGCCATATGCTGTTTAATGGCGGCTGACATTTCACTCGCCTAAAATCAAATGCTTAGCTGTCAGAGGCTTGTGAGGCAGACAGATCAGATGTTTCTGGCTACTCATGAGCTAGTATATATTTCTGAAAGTACCTAAGAAACCCTCAAAGATATTTCTCTTGTTAATGGAAACAAATGTAATCGGAGATCATTGCTGTCAAAAACACCTCTTCTAGGCAATCATGCAGCACCGGGCATCTGACAATGGAGAAGGTGTGAAAGTGAGTCATGAGTTGGGCATTTAACTTTGAGATGAAGGGAAAGGGTCTTTCTTCCTTCAGAGCTCTCTTTTCCTATGCCTAAGTCGCTCTCCTACAGCACACACGTCATTCTTCTCAACTCTAAAAGGAACCACCTACTGAAAGTCATCACCCCATTAGTAATGGGGTGTCCGGGAGCAAAAGTTGAATTAGCTTGCTTGCTACTTCCTGACTCAGTTTGCATTTTTTTAAGAAAGAAAAGCAGCTGATTCTAAAATCTGATTTCTGGGAGATTAGAAACCACTCATTCCAATCAATCCTAACGGAAATCAAACCTGAATATTCATTGGAAGGACTGGTGCTTAAGCTCCAATACTTTGGTCACCTGATGTGAAGAGCCGATTCATTGGAAAAGACCCTGATGCTGGAAAAGATTGAGGGCAGGAGGAGAAGGGGACAACAGAGGATGAGATGGTTGGATGGCATCACTGACTTGATGGACATGAGTTTGGGTAAACTCTGGGAGACCGTGAAGGATAAGGAAGCCTGACGTGCTGCAGTCCATGGGGTTGCAAGGAGTTGGACACGACTGAGTGACTGAACAACAACAATATTCCAATGACTTTTCTTCAAATCCCTTGGAATTTTCGTGCCTCTCAGCACTGTGTGTGCCTAGACCTAAGCTGTGTGCTGAGTACACAAAAGTGTGTGTGCAAACCACAGTGAGATGCCACTTCACACCCACTGCTGCTGCTGCTAAGTCGCTTCAGTCGTGTCCGACTCTGTGTGACCCCGTAGACGGCAGCCCACCAGGCTCCCCCGTCCCTGGGATTCTCCAGGCAAGAACACTGGAGTGGGTTGCCATTTCCTTCTCCAATGCATGAAAGTGAAGTCGCTCAGTAGGATAGCTATAATTTTTAAATGTTTACATGTCAATTATACCTCCGTAAATCTAGGGGAAAAAACAAACAAACAAAGGAAAATGGTAATTCTTGGCGAGGCTATGGAGAAACTGCAATACTCAAGACAATGCTGGCAGGAAATGTAAAATGAGGGAATCAGTTTGGCAGTTTCTGAAACCAATAAACACAGAGTTAACATCTGACCCAGCAATTCCACTCCTAGGTTTATACCCAAGATAACGGAAAACACCTAAGTACTCGAATTGTATACAAACGTCCATCGCAGCATTATCGATAATAGCCAAAACGTGGAAACAACCCAAATGCCCACCAATTGAGGAACATATAAACAACATGTGGTGAATCCATACAACACGATATTATTCAATAAAAATGAAGGAAGTACTGATACATGATATAACATGTATGGACCCTGAAAAGACGCTAAGTGAAGGAAGTCACAAAGGGTCACATATTGTATGATTCTTCCATATGAAATGTCCAGAAGAGGCTAATCCATAGAGGCAGAAGGTAGCTTAGTGTGTACTTTGAAATGGGGATGAGGGGAGACTGGGGAATGACTAATGGGTCTGGGTGTATTTTGGGCGGGGAGTGATAAAAATATTCTGGAGTTAGACAGTAGTGATGCTGACACAACTCTGAATGTACAACATCGAATTTTATACTGTACAATTGTGAATTTCATGTTGCATGAATTACATCTCGCTTTTAAATTTTTTTTAAAGTTTTAATTATAAAACAATTAGAAATTTTTAAAAATATCACTTATGTGTAGAATCTAAAATATGGCACACATGAACCTGTCTACAAAACAGAAACGGATTCACAGACAGAGAACAGACTTGTGGTTGCCAAGGGGCTGAGAGAGAGGGAGAGCGATGGGCTGGGAGCCGGGGTTGGCAGATGTAAACTGTTACATTTAGAATGGATGAACAACAAGGTCCTACTGGAGAGCACAGGGGACTATACTCAATATCCTGGTACAAACCACAACAGAAAAGAATACTTCGAAAAGAATGTATGTAAGTGTAAAACTGAGTCACTTTGCTGTACAGCTGAGGTTGGCAGAACACTGTAAATTGACTATATTTTAATTTAAAAAGAAAATAAAAATTAAAAACTAAAACTGAATCCATAATTAAAACCCTTCCAACAACAACGAAGAAGATGGTGTGCTGACATGGTTCCAATCTCGTGAACTTTAACAACCTTATTTCTTATTTTCAGGACAACTGTCTGGACTATTTTGACCACTCTTTCCTCAAATAATCATTCTCTTCTCTTCCCTGTGAAGAGCTTCTTCAGTTTCTACTCCCCGAGAGGTGCTGGAGATGGAAAAGGAGGGTTGACACCCTTGGAGTCTCCAGAGCTGACTTCCTGCTCTGGTGTCTATTAGTCATGTACATCCTCTAAGCCTTAATTTTTTTTTGCACAGTGGAAAATTACTGTTTTAAAAATTGCAATGAAATATACATAATGTAAGCTTATTAACCATTTTTAAGTATATCATTCAGGGACATTAAATACATTCACACTGTCACATAGCCATCACCATCATCCATCGCCAGAATATTTTTATCTTCCCAGACTCAAACTCCTGTCTATTAAGCATGAGGTCCCCATTCCCACCCTTCTCTGAGTCCTTTGCAATCAGGATTCTACTTTCTATGAATCTATTCTAGGAATCTCATATAAATGGAATCATACAGATATTTGTCTTTTTGCGATTAGTTTATTTCACTTAGCATATGCCCTAAAGGTGTTATTACACCCACGTAACATTACAAGTATTAGAGTATCCACACCGAGGCATATATCAAAATTTCTTTCCTTTTTAAGTCTGAATAATGTTCCATTATATGCAAATAGCACACTTTGTTTTTCCATTCATCTGTCAATAGATCCTTGGGTAGCTTCCACTTTTTTGGCTATTGTGGAAAATGGTACTCTAAATATGGGTGTACAAATATCTTTTCAAGACACTGCTTTCAATTCCTTTGGGTATATACACGTCAGTGGAATTGCTGGATCATGTGTGTGTGTTCAGTCACTAAGTCGTGTCCAACTCTTTGTGACCCCATGGTCTGCAGCACACCAGGCTTCCCTGTCCTTCAGCATCTCCCAGGGTTTGCTCAAACTCAGGTCCATTGAGTCGGTGATGCTATCTAACCATCTTATCTTCTAGCACCCTCTTCTTATGCCTTCAATCCTTCCCAGCATCAGGGTCTCTTTCAATGGGTTGCTGGATTTAATTTTCTAAGTCATATGTACCTGTAGCCATTTGTTGACACTAATGCAGATGATTAAGGAAAACAGGTGATCTTTGGGGAGGGGAGAGACCCACACTTCACATACACTCCACATACCCACTATATATCTATATAATATTTGCTTTACAGGGAAATTTTTCAGGGTTTACAAAAGGCTACGTGATTGGTAGTAAGAGACACAGAATGTTTATGAAGAAATGGCGTTTTCCTTTCTCTTTACATCCGAACTCCTTTATAGTTCCAATATACAGTCTTGAGATGGCACATACCTACAGTTGAGGAAGGGGTCTTGAGGTCTCCTAAATTGCATACTCAGTTTTTTGGGTATTGAAATAACAAAGTATTATGATGAAAAGTAAGTTTTGATTTTGCAAGGAACTGCCATCCTGTTTTCTATAGTAGCTGTACCATTTTACATTCTTACCTGTAATGTACCAAGCTTCCAATTTCTCCATCCTTGCTGATACTTATTTTCTGCTTTTCTGTTTGTTTTATTTTTATAGTAACCATCCTAATTGAAGTTAAGGTCCATCCTAAGCCACATTTTCAGTTCATAGTAGGAGCATGATAGTTCTTGCCCTGCCTAGAAACAGGGCATTTTCTTTGGCTCTCTTCCCAGAGAGAATTGAAAAAGATTTTCAATTGAAAAATATTTAAATTTAAGTTTAATTCCCTTAATTGAAAAAGATTTCAATTAAGCAATGCAGTTTAAAGACGATAAACAATATGCCCCCACAGAGAGTTAGAAATGACTACTTTGTGATTTGAACCAACATTTCCAGAGAAAACCAGTGGTCCAGCCGAGTTTTCATTCTGGCTCAACAACTCTTTCCTAAACAGTTCTGATAATAACACTTGGTCCTGCCTTGACAACATAGGTTGAGAAACTATCTCCTAGAAGTTTTTATTGCACTTTGGCTACATGTTTTAACTCTTTGGGGTCCTTATTTTGACAATCCTCCCCTCCTTCCTGGGACACTGTAACATATCTTCATGCTTGGTTATAGCTCCTGTTGTTGATGGCAATTCCAAGTTCTGCCATTTACTGACATTGGGTAATGAGGAAGAGGAGGAAGAGGAAATAGTCAACTGTTAGCACCAGAGATAGCTCCACAGTAAAAGCCACAACTGGATTCATGCCACATTATTATTCATGCACACTATATTGCAACCCTGCTGATTTAGAATTCAGGCTCTAAATCATACTTAGCAGTCCCTTCAGTGCAAGCACTTCTGAACACAACAGAATTCTAGGGCAACGGGATGATTTTCACACTGCTTCCAGCAAGTCTGCTGGAATAGGATTTTTCCTTAAATGTTACTGTATTTCGCACTTTGAGTTGAGCGAGGACTTACTTATCTGTGATGTGACTTCACATCTGATTATTGTTATTTATCATTACAGGTGCATGGACCCCTCAAGCTATTTTCTAAGTCAGTGTTACTCCAAACTAGCCTGTACCTTAGCATCATCTGAGGACCTTTTTAAAATTCCCCAGTGCTCAAGTCACATACTATACCAAGTCATTCAGAATTTCTGGGGGTAAGACCCAGGCATCAAGCTTTTTAAAAATTCCACAGGAAATCCCTATGTGCAGTCAAGTGAACAGTACTGTTTTAAATCAATGGTTCTTGAACTTATCTGAATAAGTATTTAGAGAGTTAATTAAAAGCACAGGTTTCAGGGTCCCAGGCTGGATCTACTGGATCAGAAACTGAAGAGGCTGGGAGGTCTGTTCTTTCCATCACTGAGAAACTTGGAAAACCTGAAAGCAATGAATTAGTCGAGTAGGGCTGAAAGTCACTGTGGGATGAGTCTCGTGTTGCACCCATGTAGGCCATGCCTGGAATGTTTCCAGTCATGGGGTCATGCACCTATTTGCATAGTCTGGCCAAGCGAGACACATGGACTTCCCTGGTGGCTCAGACGGTAAAGCGTCTGTCTACAATGTGGGAGACCTGGGTTCGAGCCCTGGGTTGGGAAGATCCCCTGGAGAAGGAAATGGCACATATGATACAATAAAAGTTCTTCTGCCAAAGTGTCACTGCTCAATTTCCTTCAATTTGACTTGCTAGTGTTTTCATCTCTCCTTGCTCCCACTTCCCTTCTAAGGAGGCTCTTAGAAAGTGATCAACAAGAGGGCTAGTGAAGGGTTAGGTCCCAGGTTCCTTTCAGCATCATGCTCCAAGCCGACCCTGAACACCCAAGGGTTTTCTTGTTTATTATTGGAGGGGGCGCTAATGAACATTATTGGGCTTCCCTGGTGCTCAGCAGTAAAGAATATACCTGCTAAGGCAGAAGACATAAGAGATGTGGGTTTGATCTCTGGGTCTGGAAGCAACCACTCCAGTGTTACTGCATGGGAAACCCTATGAAAGAGGAGCCTGGTGGGCTTCAGCCCATGGGGTCACATAGAGTCAGGCACAACTTAGCAACTAAACAACATCAACAATGAACATTATCACTGCCACACTGGATTACATGATTCATGATTATTTACTTGTAGGGGGTATTCTAAATTTTTTGAGCATCTACTAAGTACCAAACATGCTGTATACATCTCTATATCAGTCCCATTAGGTGGGCAATTTTACCTCCCCTCCCCCCCCAATCAGAAAATGCTGACTCAGGCAAGTCAAGTCATAGGCTTAAAATCAAATGGATAGTAAGCTGCAGAGCCCAGATTTGAACTGTGGCTTGGCTGATTTAGAAGTCAACATACTGTGAAACCTTGCATCAGGTGAATGCAGGTGCATTTTCTCTTTGGGATGCACAATCTCCAGCCTTCTGACTTCACGCTGTGGGACTCATGATCAGAGAACACCTCACGCATCCTAACAGGTCAGAGAAGACTTTGGGGCTCCCTCACTGCTACAATGGCTCTGGCGGGGAGCCTCCAACCCCTTTCCAGTTGGACTTCTAGTTTCACTGTAGGAATCGACCACCTGACTCAACAACTCCTAGTCTACCAGTTTTGACAGGTGACAACAGAACTAATTAGCACCAGTCGTGATAATATTTACCATGAGGTGGCTTCTTCTTGCTGAGAATTGACTGAGACCAATTAATCATTTCATGGGAGTCAGCTAGCAGCTGGAAACCAACTGGGTCACTAATGACAAGTTCTGCACTTACTGTCACGGCTTTGGGAAGAAATGCTTTGTTTTCCTCTTGTCGCCATGTAGGTGGCGCTAGTGGTAAAGACGTCATTTGCCAATGCAGCAGACAAGAGAGAAGTGGGTTCGATCCCTGGGTGGGGAAGATCCCCTGGAGAAAGGAGTGGCTACCCACTCCAGTATTCTTGCCTGAAGAATCCCATGGACAGAGGAGCCTGGCGGGCTACAGTCCATGGGGTCGCAAAGAGTCGGACATGACTGAGCAACTGACCACACAATATCACTGTGCAGCCAAATAAAAAATGCCACTTCAGTACAACCAGTTATTCTTAAATGAGTGTCTATCCCCCTACATAATTATGTGAACTGTTATTAGCTCTTGTGAAAAGGGGAGAGTGCCCCCAAGTGCTTTAACGAACAAATGAGACTTCCTACCCAGAAACACAGATGCAGGAACCCGGGGGAAATTCTTCTGAACTCGAGAAATATGAAACATGCATACATTTTTCAAACCCAAAGTTCATTAGGAACTGGGATCATCTTGGGTCAAATGGTCACCTTTCAGAAATGAAAGATAAGGATTATGCTAAGTGAAAATAAGTCAGAGAAAGGCAAATACTGTCTCACTTACATGTCAAATCTAAAAAATACAACAAACTAGTGAATAAAACAAAAAAGCAGCAGACTCACAGGTACAGAGAACAAACAGATGGTTACCAGTGGAGAGAGGGTAATAAACAGGTAGGAGAAAAGAGGGTTATTATGGGATCCTATATAATCATCTGTGTGAAACTTCTAAAAATCGTGAAGCACTATAGATTTTAAAGAATCTTTCACTTAATAAAAAAAATTTTTTTTAATTTAAAAAAGAGAAATAAAAGGGTGGCCTGTGTTAAGGAAGAAGTTCAAAAATAATGATTAGTGAAAATTTTGAGGTATATTCCAGCCTTACCTATAACTAAAGAGTCTCTTAAAGAGTCTTAACCTGCAAGATACATACCATATTAAAAGTCTACAAATAATAAACGCTGGTGAGAGTGTGGAGAAAAGGGAACCTTCTGACACTGCTGGTGGGAATGTAAATTGGTGCAGCCATTATGAAGAACAGTATGGAAGTTCCTCAAAAAACCTAAAAATAGGGTTGCCATATGATCCAGCAATCCCACTCCTGGGGATATATTGAGACAAAACTGTAATTTCTAAAGACGCATGCACCCATGTGTTCACAGCAGCCCTATCTACAATAGGAAAACTGGAAACAACTAAATGTCCACTGACAGATGAACGGATAAAGATGTGGCACGCACATGCATACACATACATATCTATCTCTATATCCATACGCAATGGAATATCACTTAGCCACTTAAAAGAATAATGGTATTTGCAGCAGCATGGATGGAGCTAGAGACGATCACAGTAAGTCAGATAAAGAAGGACAAATACCGTATGATATCACTTACATGTGGAATCCAAAATACGACACGAATGAACATATCTATGCAACGAAAACAGGCTTACAGAGGTTGCCAAGAGGGCTGGGAGAGGCAAGGACTGGGAGTTTGGGATTAATAGTATGCAGACTATTATATACAGGATGGATAAACACCAAGGCCCTATTGTACAGCACAGGGAACTATATTCAGTACCTTGTGACAAACCATAATGAAAAATAACATATATGTATAACCAAGTCACTTTGCTGTGAAGCAGCACTTAAACATTGTAAATCAACTATACTTCAATAAAAAAAGAATTTTTTTTTAAACCAAGATACATACCCAAAATTCAAGGTGAAAATGAGCCTCGCCACCCACACCATTTGTGTGTGTGTACATTCCAGCTAAAAGTTACCCAACTGTAAGATGGACAGTCTTGGTAACAAGCTCTTTAAAATACAAAGCTGCTCTTAGAAAGTAACTGCTTCAGACTGTGAACCACACAGGGGCAGTGGAAACCTGCCTAGTGCCAAGAGCCAAACTAGATACTACCTGTGTGTTACATCACAGAACAACTAGGAAATTTCTACTTCCTTGTTCTTAAAAGCAGTTTGTTTCCCATAGAAACTTTGTAAAAGGTAGCGTTTCTCGCTCCTTTGCCAATCCTCGCAGCAAGTTAAGAGTTCTGTAGAGCAATAAGCACAACAATTATTCTTAATTTTTAGTAAAGTTTTTATAATACTTTTAGATTTGCAGAAAAGTTCTAAAGATAGTACAGTTCCCATGCACCTCACATGTTGTTTTCCCTAATGTTAACCTCTTCCTTATTGCTACATTAGTACGTGTACATTTGTCACAACTAATGAACCAATTTGCTGTGTTCAGTCGCTCAGTCATGTCTCTTTGTGACCCCGTAGACTCCAGCATGCCAGGCTTCCCCATCCTTCACCATCTCCCACAGTTTGTTCAAACTCATGTCCCTTGAGTCATGATGCCATGGAACCATCTCATCTCTGTCATCCCATTCTCCTCCTGCCCTCAATCTTTCCCAGCATCAGGGTCTTTGAACCAATATTTGAACAATAATACTAAAGGCCAAGAGACCTGGTTTCAATTCCTGGGTTGGGAAGATCCCACGGAGAAGGGAAAGGCAACCCACTCTAGTATTCTGGCCTGGAGAATTCCAGGGACAACCCAAGGGGTTGCAAAGAGTCGGACACGACTAGACAACCTTCACTTCACTTCACTGAAGGCCAAACTTTATCCAGAAGTTTTTCGTTTTTACCCAATGTCCTTTCCCTGTTCCAGAGTCCCATTCAGGACACCACATTACATTTAGACACCATGCCTCCTTAGCTGTCTCTAGGCTGGGCCAGTTGCTCAGACTTCCCTTGTTTTTGTTTTTTTGAACTTTTTTACTTTGTATTGAGGTATACCCACTCCAGTGTCCTTGCCTGGAGAGTCCCAGGGACGGGGGAGCCTGGTGGGCTGCTGTCTCTGGGGTCACACAGAGTGGGACACGACTGAAGCGACTTAGCAGCAGCAGCAGCAGATTAAGAACGCTGTGATAGTTTTAGGTGGACAGTGAAGGGACTCAGCCATACATATACATGTATCCATTCTTCTCCAAATCCCACACCGGTCTAGGCTGCCACATAACACTTAGCAGAGTTCCATGTGCTATACCAAACTTCCTATCTGTCCTTTCCCCTCAGCAACTGTAAGTTCATTTTCTAAGTCTGTGAGAGTTCCCTCGTTTTTGATAATCTTAACTTTTTTGAGGAGTACTGGCAGCCAGGTATTTCCCTAGCATGCCCGTCAATTTGGGTTTGATTTTTTTCCTTGTAATTAACCCTAGATATAGATATTCTTGGTCTTAGGAAACATTTGAACAACAACAACAAAATTCAATAATTTGAGATCATTTGGTGAAAGGGGTTTATAACACTCCCACACTCACATTCAATTTTTATAAATTTGGTTATTCCAAATCTTTACTGTGAATAAAGCAAGGTGAGGATAGGCCATCATCTCTGACAATAATGCTCAATGAAACGTGTTTAGGTCAAAGAAGCTTCTTCAGTCTAGACTTTCCATCACTGACTAACCATTTAGGGTCTCCTTTTTGGGAAATATGAAACCCAGGTTGCTCTGCCTAAACTAGAACAGGGGTGTGGTGCGAGCTGAAAGCACAATTCTGCTTTATAAAAGGGACAAAAGAAAATAGGAAGAGGTGAATATATGGGTTGTTTTATAAGTTAAAAAGCAGGAGCTTCAAATCAAATGTCTAAATCCTGCCTAATTAAAAAAAGGAAATTGATATTTGGATATGGCATGTGTTGACATCTACCCCTTTGATTTATATGAGTATGAACTAGAAAGAACAGATTATTTGAGAGAGAAGAAAACGAGTTCCAATTTGACAGGAAGAGTGTAGGCAGCATTAGCTTCAGTGCTTGTTAAAACATGAAGGATTAATTGCAAAAAGGGAGGGAAGAATTGTGAATGTCTCCAGTTTAGCATCTCCAAAAATGCTTAGGGTTTCTGAGAATGGTTCATCCAACCACATGAAAGTGACGCTAAGGGATTCAGCCACACAACTCCGCTAAATCTAGGGCTGGGACTGCTCCACTTTTTACCATCAAACCATCTTACTTAAGAGAGTAGCCACAAATTAAATTTATTTTCTATTAGAAAAGTACTAAATGCTTTCAAAGGGGGCAAACAGCATTCAGGAATATGGGAGGCTTCCCCCCCACTCCTTGCCTCCTACTCCCTCCTAGAGTAAGTCATGTAAAAAATTTTAAAAAAGAGCTTCTTAATCTATGAACTCTTCCTCGGCTACGTAAAAAAGACAATAGTGGTTTTCAGCTATAAAATTCAACAGAATTCAGTTAGCAGGCTTTTTTTCCCCCCCAAACAAACAATAGGCCAACCAGATTCAGAACTATTGTACTGGCTGAGTACAGAGAGAAATGTGTGTGCACACACGGGAGGTACATGTGTGCTCAGTCGTGTCCACCTCTTAGTGACCCCATGGACTGCAGCCCACCAGGCTCCTCCGCCCATGGGATTTATCAGGTAAGAATACTGGAGTGGGCTGCCATTTCCTCCTCTAAAGATTGTATTGGCAAGGAGGTGTAAAAACAATTGCATGATAAATCTATGTCGTGCTTTGTGGGCCATTTCTTTCTGAATGTGTAGGGTTCAGATTTTGTGCTAGAGGAGGTCCAAAAATGAGGAAGAAAATGCAGTTTCCATGTGTCACCTGACAACCCCCTGCTGATAAAATAAACCTATATTTGGGACTCCACCCAGAGTCATGGGACCTCCCACATTAGATCATTACCAAGCCACTTAGGCTAGAAATTATAGGGGCACTGTTAAAGAAAAGAAAAATAAAAACCTAAAGTGTTCCACTCCGTGCAGGCTTTTGACATGAGTTTTTTGAGTTACTGTGGTGCTTTTTTTGCCAACGGTGATGGTGCATGAAATCAGTAGGATTATTCTAAATTTAGCAAGAAAGTAAAAGAATTTGGCAGGAAGAGGTGCTTTCTCACATTAAAACTAGATGGTGAGTATAGATCTCCAGGGAGCAAATGGGAAGTGAGGTTCTACAGCCAAGAAGCTTCTTTGTCTCTTTTTATCTGCCTGGAATTACTTAGATATGCCTGTGCCTAAGGCACGGAGATGAATCAGATGACCTCTTAGGGCTGTGTCTAGCTTGCTGGTTCTACTGATAAACTGCTACTTTGAAGTACTGAAAAGGACAGGAAAAAACCTCAGTTTAAGTGCTTGCTAAAAGATCAACGCAAGAGACAAAGGTAAACGGAATTTTTGTAATTGTCATGCAATCCCAAGTCTCACCCATCCCCCACATCCTATACCAACGCTTTTTCCCCCGAAGATTCTTTGATGTTTACCTACAGACCCAAAAACTGAGAGTGAGTAGTGTGGAAGGAGACAGAAATCTGTCCTGGTAGTTCATTTTAAGTGGAGATAAATCTTCTTAACATAACACTTATGTATACTTCGAAGACTAACGGATAAATGGGTATCAAATTCCCAACTTCAACCTGAGCTAGTTTTTCAAAGAAGCACAAATAATAAACAAGCTCAGAGACAAACAGAAATGTATGAATAAAAATTCCTTTGGGATCAAATGATTAAATTTATAGCACTTCAGAGATTTCTGTCTTTTTTGTCCCTCAGGCAAAAACCCTATTTCACAAGACTTAGAATGCACAAATTAAAGGGCGCTTACATGGAGTTTGAAGCTGTCAGTTCTAGAAAAAGAATCAGGAGGCACATTCAAAGCCTTCTGTCAACAGACTTCTGTCTGAACCTTGTCCTTCACTCACTTCTATGGGTGCTGGCTAGCTAGAAGACATGTGATCATACTTCTCAAACACATATGTCCTAGCACACTCAGTGTGTACATCAGTCAGTTATCACAATGGAGTGTGTAAATAAAAATATACAAGGACAAAAAAAAACCACACACACAGGACAATATTTTTTTCTCCCTTTTCCCTAAAAAGGAGAACAAATGATTTTATGTAACGAATAGGAGCAGTTCTCATGGTAATCTGACTTTTGCTTACGGACTTGTGACGGTAAGTATTTTACCTTAGGCATTGGTGGCCCAGAGATCACACGGTACCCAGTGTATTTTTCTAAGACCTGAAAAAGGAGAAGTGCCCTATGGTCCTGGGGAAGCAGGAACAATATGAAACCAGATAATGAAGAGTTAAGGAAAGCTTCTCTGGCTGCTAATGAACTCCATCCTGCCCTGGTGAGACCACCCTCCTTTTAAGGAAGAAGTAATTTAATCTGCATCGAACTCAGTTGTATTTGGGCTTCATCCAATCTAAGAGTATCAGTGTGATAAATTATAATGAATTGTCTGCAGTACTTCACAAAGTGACTATAACAGACCTGAAAAACAAGATTTCTAAGCCTGATTTTCCGGCTCCCTTTGAATGCTTCTCGCCTTATCCCTGTCGCACCACTCCAAAACTTGAGAACGCTTCTTACGCTGGAAGTTATGTGCTTCTGGCCCCATTTGATTAGATCCACAGTTGTTGGCCGTCTCTATTAAATCAAGTCCCACACTTGAATATGACACCAACAGTGAGACTCGCCAAATCCTACAGCAAGAGAGCTAACATGGCTCCCTTCACTTCTCAAGGGTTTCTTTCCATGTGAGTCTCCTTCTGTAATCCACACCGTGGGCCAGGAAGGAGGTTAGTGAAATAGACTAGATTCTTAGTTCAGATTCTAAAAAGCCAGCAGTATCGAGGCACCCTAGAGTTTGATCTGTAAGGAAAATGGGCTGAGACTGAAAAGGGGGTCAGGAAACTTAAGTTCTGGCTGAGTCTGTGACTGTTAGTTGCATTACTCAACTCCTTTGGGATGCAGTTTCCTCATTGAGGTCAACAACCATTGCCCTAGAGAATAGATCACCTTCTTTGCATTTCATGATTTAGATCGTCTCAGCTCTTCAAGATGCAAAAGCAGAGCTGACAGTCTAGAGAAGGTCCTTTACAAATAAAAGGTCAGACTCGGGTTTAAATGGGTTGTTGTGCTGGTCAGAGGACAGGAGCCTTTGGGGAAACACACAAAACTTGGGTAAGAGAAGCAGGATGGGATTGGTTTCTTCCTAGTCATAGGATACAGATGTTGCTATGTAAAGATCCATGGACTGGTAATTGAGAACGATTTTTTGAGAAAATCATGTTAATTCTACCAGGCTTCACTTTTTCACAGGCAAAATAAAATGGTCATGTTGGACCTGTGAGCCTCACTCACAGGGGTGTGCCTAAGACACTTCTGAGGACTAGGAGATCCCTGTATTCATGTCTCATTGCTGCTGTAACAAATTATCCTACACTGAGCATCTTAGAACAATACACATTCATTACCTGAGAGTTCTGGAGGTTAAGACTAAAACTGATGGGGAGGGCAGAGGTACATTCCTTTCTAGAGGCTCTAGGGGAGAATCAATTTCTTTGCCGTCTTTCCAGCTTCTCATTCTTTGGCTCATGGCCACCTTCCATCTTCAAAGCAGCAATGGCTGGTTGAGTCTTGCTCACGTCTCATCACTTTGATTCTGCTTCCATCATCACATTTCCTTCTAAGTCTGACTCTCCTGCTTCTCTCTTTCATTTACAAGGACCTCTGTGATTATACTGGGCACATCCAGATAATCCAGGATAATCTCCCCTTCTCAAGATCCTTCATTTAGAACATCTGCAGAGTCTCTTTTGCCATGTGAGGTAACACACTGAGTTTCCTGGTATTAGTAGGTGGGCATTATTCTGTCTACCACAGTGTTCAATAAATAGTTGATCAACTTACAAATACTTTGAGAAAATGGTAAGCAAAACATTTTGCATTATTTATAAGGTTAACTCATTTCCACGGCTTGTCAGTAGCCAAAGTCACAGTCACAGATATACTGGACATTTCTGATCCCTCCTAGACACACAACCTTCATACTCATTCAAATTCAAGTTGTACTTCACCCTGTTTTGGCTTTAAAAATGCACTCTGGTTCTATCTTACTGTCTTTCACCTAGTAGACAGAATACAATCTTCTGTGACAGATTTTTCCCAACCAAATTAAATGAATT
Source organism: Bison bison bison (assembly GCF_000754665.1). NCBI lineage: Eukaryota > Metazoa > Chordata > Mammalia > Artiodactyla > Bovidae > Bison > Bison bison. The sequence continues at coordinate 3,630,059 of NW_011494706.1, forward strand.
GCTCACTGTCACACAGAGACAAAAATATAGACTTTTTACTTCCCTTGTATCCTATTTCATACTAAATTCCTTTCCCCAATTACCATTTCAGACACATCAACCAACAAAAAGAGGAGGTGGTAATCTTCAGCCAGGAATAAAGATGGACACAGCATATGGAATTCTACTAGGAAAAACTCAAGCTCTGTTATTATTAACACCCTGAGGATGTTACATATCTTTTCCCTCCAAAATGCATCCTTCAAATCTTTCAAATCTAAGTCATGATCAATGAGCTGGTCTCACATAACACCTCTCACATTAGAGGTGTTACCAAACATCACATCAAGATTCAGACACCATCTACACCATCTGTCAAAACTTTTTCAAATTTGTCCCCACAGCATTATAAAATATGATAATAATCTATCCCCAAGTGTCACCCAACCCTCCTCCCACCAATGCAGGTAAAATTTCATGGTGATTTTGGCAGGTAATCTATAGGAACTTCATAATGGACAATTACAAATTTTCATTTTGAAGTTTTTCCATTGTTTTGAAGCAATTGATATTTTATACCTGTTCATCTGTATCACTTGGACAAACTTCTACTAGTTCGTAGTCAAAACAATTACAGAAACCCTGTCATTTTTTACTTAATTGCAGCATTAATAAAGGGATGACCACTCAGTATCTCCCAATGCCCAGTTCTATCCATGCATTATATATAACTGGTATTAAATAGTAATTGAGAATAATTGGAAATCAAATACTGTACATAAGTATGTTGATAGATAAGTATCGAGAACTAGACTGACATGTGAAACAGTACTTCAGAATCTGATACCCATGCATTCTCTTCTTTTAAACATGGCAAAGATATCAAACTATATGAAGGATGAAGTCCACAGATTTACTTATGGGTTATCTTAAGCACGGGGCTTCCCTGGTGGCTCAGAGGTTAAAGCATCTGCCCGGAATGTGGGAGACCCGGGTTCAATCCCTGGGTTGGGAAGATCCCCTGGAGAAGGAAATGGCAACCCACTCCGGTATTCTTGCCTGGAGAATCCCATGGAGGGAGGAGCCTGGTAGACTACAGTCTGTGGGGTCGCAAAGAGTCGGACACGACTGAGTGACTTCACTTTCACTTCACC
>NW_011494706.1:3631291-3664858 GCF_000754665.1 Bison bison bison
AAGTACAAACAAAATGTCTCTCTGTGGCCTAGAGGAAATAATTGCACAAGACTCCAAGATGCAAATTCTCTTGAGCAATTTCTCCTGCAGTTTCAGCAGGTCATTAAATATTTAGCACTTGCTGTTTGCATGGGGCTTCCCAGGTGACACAGTGGTAAAGAATCTGCCTGCCAATGCAGGAGACATAAGAGATGTGGGTTTGGTCCCTGGGTGGGGAAGATTCCCTGGAGTAGGAAATGGCAGTCCACTTCAGTAATCTTGCCATGGGAGAATCCCACGGACAGAGGAGCCACAGCCCACGGGGCCACAAAGAGTCAGACATGACTGAGTGGCTGAGCAAGGCATGTGTGTTTGCACATTTAGATCTCCTGAGATAGGTTTAACACAGCACATAGCTCTCACTGAAGAACGTGAACTTCTACAGGAAAATCTAGTTCAAAGGAAACCAGTCTCTACTGTATTTTCTTTCCCTTATTTACCTCCATATTCTTAAACACAAGGTTTAAAATACAAAGAAACTAGGAAAATTTATATATGTGTGTGTATACAGGTAAACATATTTACCATGAAGAAGACAAGCACAAAATAAAGTTGAATTTCTAAACAGCTGTTTCTAGAGTCAGAAATCTAGTGTGCACCAGGTCCAAGGGAAAGGTGCAGACACCCCCTCAAGAGAGTGAGCCAGACTTGCCTTTGAGTGTTTAAGTGTCTACTGCGGAGGCATGGGTCAGCAGTGGTCTGCCGCAGTGACAGGGGCTCTGGCTGCAGCAGACCTGGGAGGCAAGGCATGTGGCATAAGTCCTTTTGGAGGAGGTCGCCATTAGCTCCACTACAGAGCTGCTGAGCAGATGACCCACAAACTGGAGAACAGTTACACCAAAGAAGTTCTCGCACTTTTGTAAAAGTTCTAGGATCTACAACAGACTTCCAAACCTGGGGATCCAGCAGAGGGACTGCAAAACCCCAGGGAATTTGATTTTGAAGGCCAGTGGGATTTGATTACAGAACTTTCACAGGACTGGGCAAACAGACTCTTAGAGGGCACAAGAAAACCTTGTATACACCAGGACCCAGGAGAAAGGAGCAGGGACCCCACAAGAGAGGGACCCAGACTTGCCTGTGAGTGTCCAGGAGTCACTGGTGGAGGCGTGGGTTGACAGTGGCCTACTGCAGGGTCAGTGGGCACTGACTACAACAGTCCTGGGAGCCCAGCATGCTGGCATAAGTTCTTTTGAAGGAAGCTGCCATTACCACCATTACTCCCACCATAGTAAGGGAGGGAGGGAACACAGCATCCCTCATCAGGAGAAAACTGGATTAAAGATTTACTCATCATGGCCATGCCCACCAGACCAAGGCCCAGTTTTCCCTACAGCCAGTCCCTCCCATTAGGAAACTTCCACAAGCTTCTTATCCTCATCCATCAGAGGGCAGACAAAATGAAAACCATAATCACAGAAAACTAACCAAACTGATCACATGGATCACAGCCTTGTCTAACTCAGTGAAACTATGAGCCATACTGCGTAGGGCCACCCAAGACAGATGGGTAAGGTGGAGAGTTCTGACAAAACATGGTACACTGGAGAAGCAAATGGCAAACCACTTCAGCATTCTTCCTTTGAGAATTTCAATGAACAGTATGAAAAGACAAAAAGATACGACACTGAAAGATGAGCTCCCCAGGTCAGTAGGTGCCCAATATGCTACTGGAGAAGGGTGGAGTGGCTGAGCCAAAGTGGAAACAACGCCCAGTTGTGGACGTGCCTCATGGTAAAAGTAAAGTCCAATGGTGTGAAGAACAATATTGCATAGGAACCAGGGATATAACGTCCATGAATCAAGGTAAATTGGAAGTCATCAAACAGGAGACAGCAAGAGTAAACATCGACATTTTAGGAATCAGTGAACTAAAATGGATGGGAATAGGTGAATTTAATTCAGATGACCATTCTATCTACTACTGCAGGCAAGAATCCCTTAGAAGAAATGGAGAAAGCCCACATAGGCTTTCTCAACAAAAGAGTCTGAAATGGAGTACTTGGGTGCAAAAATGACAGAATGATCTCTGTTAGTTTCCAAAGCAAACCATTCAATATCACAGTAATCCAAGTCTATGCCCCAGCCACCAATGCCTAAGAAGCTGAAGTTGAACAGTTCTATGAAGACCTACAAGATCTAGAACTAATACCAAAAAAAGATGTCCTTTTGATCATAGCGGGTGGGAATGCAAAAGTAGGAAGTCAAGAGATACCTGGAATAACAGGTAAGTTTGGCCTTGGAGAACAAAATGAAGCAGGGCAAAGGCTAACAGTTTTGCCAAGAGAACGCACTGGTCGTAGCAAACACCCTGTTCCAACAACACAAGAGACAACTCTACACATGGACATCACCAGATGGTCAATACCGAAATCAGATTGATTATATTCTTTGCAGCCAAGATAGAGAAGCTCTATACAGTCAGCAAAGCAAGACTGGGAGCTGACTGTGACTCAGATCATGAGCTCCTTGCCAAATTTAGACTTAAGTTGAAGAAAGTAGGGAAAACCTCTAGACCATTCAGGTATGACCTAAATCAAATCCCTTAATATTATACAGTGGAAGTGAGAAATAAATTCAAGGGATTAGATCTGATAGACAGAGTGCCTGAAAAAATATGGATGGAGGTTTATAACACTGTACAGGAGATGGTGATCAAAACCATCCCCAAGAAAATGAAAAGCAAAATCGGTTGTCTGAGGAGGCCTTACAATTAGCTGAGAAAAGAAGAGAAGCAAAAAGCAAAGGAGAAAAGGAAAGATATACCCATCTGAATGCAGAGTTCCAAAGAATAGGAAGAAGAGATAAGAAAGACTTCCTCAGCTATCAATGCAAAGAAATAGAGAAAAACAATACAATGCAAAAGATTAGAGATCTCTTCAAGGAAATCAGAGATACCAAGGGAACATTTCATGCAAAGATGGGTACAATAAAGGACAGAAATGTTATGGACCTAACAGAAGCAGGAGATATTAAGAAGAGTTGACAAGAATATACAGAACTATACATAAGAGATCTTCATGACCCAGATAATCACGATGGTGTGGTCACTTACCTAGAGCCAGACATCCTGGAGTGAGAAGTCAAGTGGGCCTCAGGAAGCATCACTAGGAACAAAGCTAATGGAGGTGATGGAATTCCAGTTGAGCTATTTCAAATCCTAAAAGATGATACTGTGAAAGTGCTACACTCAATATACCAGCAAATTTGGAAAACTCAGCAGTGGCCACAGGACTGGAAAAGATCAATTTTCATTCCAATCCCAAAGAAGGGCAATGCCAAAGAATGCTCAAACTACTGCAGAATTGCACTCACCTCACATGCTAGCACGGAGAAGGCAATGGCACCCCACTCCAGTACTCCTGCCTGGAAAATCCCATGGACGGAGGAGCCTGGTGGGCTGCAGTCCATGGGGTCGCTGAGGGTCCAACACGACTGAGCGAATTCACTTTCACTTTCCACTTTCATGCATTGGAGAAGGAAATGGCAACCCACTCCAGTGTTCTTGCCTGGAGAATCCCAGGGACGGGGGAGCCTGGTGGGCTGCCGTCTATGGGGTCACACAGAGTCGGACACAACTGAAGTGACTTAGCAGCAGCAGCAGCACATGCTAGCAAAATAGTGCTCAAAATTCTCCAAGCCAGGCTTCAGCAGTACGTGAACCATGAACTTCCAGACGTTCAAGCTGGTTTTAGAAAGGGCAGAGGAACCAGAGATCAAATTGCCAACATCCGCTGGATCACTGAAAAAGCAAGAGAGTTCCAGAAAAACATCTATTTATGCTTTATTGACTATGCCAAAGCCTTTGACTGTGTGGATCACAATAAACTGTGGAAAATTCTGAAAGAGATGGGAATACCAGACCACCTGACCTGCCTCCTGCGAAGCCTGTATGCAGGTTAAGAAGAAAGTTACAACAAGACATGGAAAAATGGACTGGTTTCAAATTGGAAAAGGAGTACATCAAGGCTGTACACTGACACACTGCTTATTTAACCTATATGCAGTGTACATCATGCAAAATGCCGGGCTGGATAAAGCACAAGCTGGAATCAAGATTGCTGGGAGAAATATCAATGACCTCGGATGTGCAGATGACCCCACCCTTATGGCAGAAAGCGAAGTGAAACTAAAGAGCCTCTTGATGAAGGTGAAAGAGGAGAGTGAAAAAGTTGGCTTAAAACTCAACATTTAAAAAACTAAGATCATGGCATCCAGTCCCATCACTTCATGGCAAATAGATGGGAAAACAATGGAAACTATCACAGACTTTATTTTCTTGGTCTCCAAAATCACTGCAGATGGTGACTGCAGCCATGAGATTAAAAGACACTTTCTCCTTGGAATAAAAGCTATGACAAACCTAGAAAGCCCATTAAAAAGCAAGGACATTACTTTGCCAACAAAGGTCCCTATAGTCAAAACTATGGTGTTTCCAGTAGTTATGTATGGATGTGAGAGTTGGATCATAAAGAAGGCTGAGTACCAAAGAATTGATACTTTTGAACTGTGGTGTTGGAGAAGACTCTTGAGAGTCTCTTGGACTGTAAGGAGATCAAACCAGTCAGTCCTAACAGAAATCAATCCTGAATACTAATTGGAAGGACTGATGCTGAAGTTGTAGCTCCAATACTTTGGATACCTGATGCGAAGAGCTGACTCATTAGAAAAGACCCTGATGCTGGGAAAGATTGAAGGCAGGAGGAGCAGCGGATGACAGAGGACGAGATGGTTGGATGGCATCCCTGACTCAATGAACATGAGTTTGAGCAAGCTCTGGAAGATGGTGAAGGATAGGGAACCCTGATGTGCTGCAGCTCATGGGGTCACAAAGAGTTGAACACAACTCAACAAGAGTCAGAAAGTGTTATAGCTTGGTAGCAATAATGCCTTTCACATGGTATGTACAAAGCATTGTGGAAAAGTTCTGTGTCTATATTAGCCAAGTCAAATGCAGAGTTGAAGAAAGTTGGTCAAAAAGTTCCCTTAAAAAAAAAATCAAACTACTTTTTTTCAAGGCAATCAGACCAAGAAGGCAATAAAAGAGTTTCATTTTCCTGTATAATTTGAATAAACTACCACAGTTTTGCACACACACAGAGCCCTTCTTCCAAAATGTACACAATGGCTAGATAGCTAGCTACATGTTGTCACACATCTGGAAGACTATTTTAAAACACATTCAAAATGTTTTCACTACAGGATGCCAAGCATCTGGCAATATAAACTTCTCTTAGAAATTTTTCTTCTATAGAATTCAGTCCTGTGTAGAGAGTCATTGTTCCAGATTTTGAACTGCATGTTTTATTTGTGGAATTGATATACATATATATGTATGCAAAATCCATATACTTGCAAAATACACATATATGCAAAATACATATATATGCAAAGGCAAGGTTTTCCTTGTGATTTTGATTTAGGTAGACTTAGCTTAATGATGTTAACAGAGTTGCCATTGATTTTTGCATGACTTGCACTCCTCTCTAGCTGTGTCCTCCCCAGCGCCCCAAAAGCCCCTCAGTGGCCTCTATTGGTCAGTCCCTCCCCAGGAACACTCTCTCCCAAAAGAACAGCCCTCACTCACTTGTCTAAATAGTAACTGACTTTATTGGTTTCATTCCTCAGCAAGGATGAGGAAAAGCGAGGCTTCTAGCTTTGCCCTCTAATAGGAACCAGCCTTAGGAATACCTGTGGTTCACCAACCATCCCCACACCATGTGCAGGATCCTGAGGTAGGAGGTAGGTATTCTTCATGTGAGGTCGCCTCCCTCCTCGGGCGAGCCAGCTCAGATTTCCAGAGGCCTTTTCCACAAAGTAACCTAACCATCCCTAGCACAGCTCCACTTGCAACCTTTCACACTAAGCCTTAAGTCGGGTGACAGCATGGGGAGTGGGGTGGGGCGTGGTGTTCTGGGTAAAGTATGCACCAATTATTTCAGTTCTGTAGATTTTGAAGACCTCAAATCACACCTTCTTGCTGGTGATCCAGGAGAAGAGCAATCAACTCCTCACAGGCAGGGCACAGACCATATTCATCCTTGTGGCCTTGGCACTGAGCGTGGCGCTAGGCGTGCTAAGTATCTACAGAATTGTTCTGGATAAAAATGCAGACTGCCCCAGCATTGAAGTAAAGATGACTGTATTTCAAACTCGAAATCAAATCAAGCAGGTAGTCAGGTTTGAACCTAAGCAGCGTTCACCATTTGGGTAGTTATGCCACGAATAGCAGACTAACAGGACGGGTCCGCCAGAGCTACCTGGCATTAGGGTGTCACTGGTAAAATGTAAAGACTATGTATAAGGAAGTCTGCAGACTCCATGGGGTACCAGCTTACCTTACCTAGGATTCTTTGACACAAAGAATACACACTTTGGGGGGATAATCATTTCGTCTCCTTCTTCATGGAACATGCCCTGACCTGACTGGCTTTGGTTCTAGAAGTCACTGGGCTCTTCGGGGCTCTGGAGCTCAGCTGCAGCCATGAACCTGCATGTGGTTGTTAAGCTCACTTTGGAGGGTGCGAGGTCATCCCTAAGGGGTCTGATGGGGTCAGGGTGTAGGGGAAGGCAGTGGGACCTCAGTGCTGGAGTTCCAGCAAGCTGCCTGCAGTGTCACAGGCAGTCCCTGCAACCTTATTTACACACAGGCTTGCAACCTCCTCTAGAAGCTTCCAGAAAAAAATGGGAGATGCTGAAGAACTCAAGAAATCTTAAATCACAGATGCGATAAGAATTATAGAAATATAGTTTATACTGTAAACAAGACCTCATGTAACCAGTCTGGTGTGGCCTAGGAAAACCTGGATTGGATAGATAGGTAGGTAGGTGAATTAAAACACAAAAATAGGGAAAACGAATTTGGTAACATCAAGCAATGTAACATATTGACACTTTATAATATATTTAATAGCATAAAATATTGTTATTGCACTTTAAAATATTCTAAATCAAGTATATAAGTTTCATGTTCCTCTGAGCTGAAAACAGACCTGAGAAAAAAGTAGAATGGCTTTTTAAAGGGTTAATAATTCCCAGGTGAGGAATGTGTTTTAATTCAGAATTCCTCAAGAAAAATTAGCCTTCTCTGTAGATTTTACAAATAACAGCCAATGCTGGCTAATATTTCTAACCTGTAGTCAGTTTTCTGTTGATGAAAAATCAGAATCAGGGATTATTACTTTTACAAAGAATGTTTAGACATCCCAGTGACATGATCACTATATAAAATAAAATTCAAATTATCTGAGTTTAAACACTGACTTTGACAGTTAGTAAAATCATTTAATTTTCTGCTATGGAAACTATTTTAATAATTTTAACCACTTCTTAGATTATATCAATTCTTTGAGATGAAGTACGACGGAGAATGAAAATAATCTTTGTAAATTGAGCTCCATTGCAAAAAAAAAAAAAAATGATTTCCATTCTTCAGTAGAAATATTAACGGATAACCTTTCGAGTGCCTTTCCTTGTATTTCTCTTCTGCCTCTGCATCCCCTGCTTTCTACAGCTCAAAGAAAGCCTAGCTCATGAAAACAGATTCTACTTAATGATCCCCTTCCCTCTGCCTTCTCCCATTCTCTTTCATTCACATTCCCAACTTTGCATCTCTGTTCTCATTTTCCCTTTTTCTTTCCGGGGAATGACCACCTCAAAGGATTAATTCAGAACATGCAGCAGAAAATGGTAACAAGAGTGGGCAAATCAGGATGTGGATTTAAAATCAAGAGGTATTTTAAAGGAGGAGAGTTACTCAAAGTAAACATATGTTAAGAATATGGGTTTGCTGTTCATGACATACCTGCTGCCTGTCATCCCACCCTCATCGGATCAGCCTTCAAGGGCAAAGCATTCCCTAGTGGAATAATAAATAGAGCGGCTGGAGTGGATATGAATCTGAGCAGCCCAGCAAGCTGCCTGTCCTCTTGGTCTGACTTCACTGTTGGAACACAGGTGGTCACTGAACCAGATCAGCTAGTGAAATGGATCGTGGCCCCTCAGGCTCACTGCCAGAGAGAGAGAGAACACAATTCAGGCTCCAAGTAATCAGGCTTTGGGAATAAAAAATTCTAATACAGGTCTTACTGAGCTTTTATACCAAACTGTTTTAATTGACACTGCCTGTTTTCCAAGACATCATCTTTCCTACTTTGATGCAAGTGAACTAGGCAAAAATCCACTGGTCTTTTTAAAAAAATATGCTGGTAAGATGCTTAACAGCTGACCTGCCATCAATCAAGGGGTGTGGCAAATTTATTCTATAGATAAAAACACAAAGAGTTGCCCTATTTCTGCACTTTCATTCTTCCCAATGTACTGTATTTTGCAGCTCTCTGCTGTCTCAGAATTATGGTCCCAAACATTATTGATATGAACTAGTTACACCTATGGAGAGGGCAATGGCACCCCACTCCAGTACTCTTGCCTGGAAAATCCCATGGATGGAGGAGCCTAGTAGGCTGCAGTCCATGGGGTCGCTAAGAGTCGGACATGACTGAGCGACTTCACTTTCACACGTTGGAGAAGGAAATGGCAACCCACTCCAGTGTTCTTGCCTGGAGAATCCCAGGGACGGGGGAGCCTGGTGGGCTGCCATCTATGGGGTCGCACAAAGTCAGACACGACTGAAGTGACTTAGCAGTAGCAGTCACACCTATACTCATTAAAGGTTTCAGGGGGAACTACATAGAATAGCAATACATGATTTGTTTGTTCATTTATATCCTTCCTTGCTTTAGAGGAGTTTTGAAGGTGAGAGCTGTGATATAAGGTATTTATGGGCTGAATTCATTCCACTGATAGGAAGGATTCGATAGTCTTGGGTCTCTCTGGAGAAGTTTCCATGATATGGAAAACTTATCCATAAGCATTTTGAGGGAAATACTTTTAACTTGGTTTTGAAATAATATGGGTCTGCGAAGCTCAAGGGACTCCTTTCCCATTTATTTTGACACTATTCCTAGAACACGAGACCTACCTAGCTAGCTGTGATATTATTGCAGACTAATAGAGGCTGACTGGTTTCCCTTTATTCAGTGAAAAATAATCCTTGCTAATAAATGGATAGCGTGGGGGAATAGTTTCTAAGTCCCTCAAGGATTTCATAAATGTCCATTTATAAACCATCATACACAAACAACAGAAACTTCTTAACTCTTCATCAAAGAAGTCAGGCCCCCAATATTTGTTTACTAGTTCAGGTTATCACATACAGAAAGGAAAATACATTAACACCAAGACTAAAAATGCCCCATATCAGCAGATATTATATCAGAGGATCTGACATATATATATATATATATAAAGATTCCTCTTTCTCCAAGTTGGTGATGTTTTATAGAACCTGGCTCAAATATCCGTCATACAAGGGGAGAACATACTGTAATGTTCCAAAGGCAGGAGTTTTGTGTTCAGCCTGTCTCTGCAACTTTCATTATTCAAAGTGGAAAATCAGGTGAAACCCAGTTCTGAAATTTAGCAAGTCCTCACCTCACAATGTGACCAAGAATATTAAAGAAAATGCCAAGAAACAGGCAGAGGGCATCGCTCAAAAGTGCAGCTTGGCAGGAGCAGGGGTGTAGAACACAGGTACAAGCAGGTTGGAGGGAACAGGTAGCACTTCCCTAAGCACCTTCCTCCAAGGGAAGTCTTCTCAAGAGTTTCAATGACAATGGGTTGACACATGTTGTCAATGCCTTTGACGACACCATGTGAAAGGAAGCAGGTGAGGATGAAGATGGAAAGACACATGAGAAGGGGTGGGGGAGGGCAGATAGCATTGTACTTTCCTACTCCCAAAGCAACCCAAAGGCGCTGCCCTACTCTGGGGCTTGCTCCCTTTGACATTCCAAGGTGATTCTGTCTGTGATGAGCAGTCCTTTAGGATGGAATATTATTCTGCTGCAGAACTGGCCAGAGAGGGGGTAGTTTGCCTGGGACAGGAGCATGAGCCATGTTCAACAAGGCAAGACGATGACTGGGCAGGGGAAAAGGGAACCATTCAAGAGAATTCAAGCATCGAAAAGGCAGCTGGTCCAGAAAACCATGAAGGTTTCTTCAAACCCTGAGGTTCTACAGTTCTATATATGAATAGGTCCTATGGAAAAAATATTAATTCATATGAGAAATAAAGAGCTTCCTTGGTGGCTCAGATGGTGAAGAACCTACCTGCAATGCAGAAGACCTGGGTTAGATACCTGGGTCAGGAAGATGCCCTGAAGAAGAAACTGGCAACCCACTCCAGTATTCTCACCTGGGGAATCCCATGGACAGAGGAGCCTGGTGGGCTACAGTCCATGGGGTTTCAAAGAGTCAGACACGACTGAGTGACTAACACTTTCATATAAGAAACAAACAGCCAAAAAACAAAACGAAAAGCAAAAAACAATCCTTTCCCCACACAACACAGCAGAACATGGTTAGTCTATCTTAGAATGGTAATTGGACTTAGCTGGGGTTTGCCTTTCCATTTATTTAAAAAAAAATGACTAGACGATGAAACGAAAATACAATCCCTGGTTACAAATATTAAGTGGGTGTGGATGTAGAACTCTGGATCAGTAGTTAAGACTGGCTAATACAATGTCTCTGCTGCTGAAACTAAATTAAATTAATTACGGAAACCTCCACGAACCCACAAAAGCTCTGCTCACAATACCTGACCACGCTCCCTCACATTCTTGTATGTGTGTATACTTTGTGGCTAAAGGAGCACATTTGCCTTGATTGTGGAGCTCTTTCCAGACCTTAAGAGCTGCAATTCTAATTTTTACACTGAGAAAATGCTCAAAATGTGTTCCCTTCTGGGGGAGTGAAACTCTGTGCCTCTTTCAAGAGGCAAGCCCTTAGAAGCCCATCAACTGTTGTTCAAAACCTTCAGGCTCCATTTTTGTAGCATCTTTGTCCTGTATTTTCTGAAAGGCTTTGAGCCCTCGGACGAACATTCTTCTAGTGGCAATTTTAACATAGCTGAATGCTTTCATTTGTGCTGCAGGTAGCATACACAATAATAGCCATCATTCAGTGAATAGTGTTCCCATATAGAAGTTCTCTTCCAAGAGTCATTTTCCAGCTGCCCCGCTGCAGGATCAGAGGGTGGGACACTTGATTTTAGACATGTGGAAGGGGACAGTAGGAGCTGGGCTTTTAGCGACAGAGCTTTCTGGGGCCCTGGGGAAAGTGTTATAGTTCTCGAGCCAGAGAACAAAGAAAGCATGCCACCTCACCGTTCAGACAGAGCCCCGCTAAGACTATGAACCACACACATGGCAAAATACTTCTCTAAAATGTAGACCAAGAGCACTTTCCTTCAGAAAGATATTCACTGGAAGGACAGGGGCTGAAGCTCCAACGTTTTGGCCAACTGATGCAGAGCCAACTCATCAGAAAAGACCCTGATGCTGGGAAAGATTGAAGACAACAGGAGAAGTGGGTGGCAGAGGATGAGAGGGTTGGATAGAATCACTGACTCAATGGACATGAGTTTGAGCAAACTCCAGGCGACAGTGGAGGCCAGGGGGACCTGGCGTGCTGCGGTCCATGAGATCGCGAGGTGTCAAACATGATTTAATGACTGAACAACAAGTTCAGGGAGAAAAGCTGAATAAGCCAAAGGGAAAGCCTTGGGTATAAGCTGCTTATCTGCTATTGTTAGCAAGGTGAGGGGATCCTGGCCATACTTTCTGGGCTCTAAGCACATTTTGGCCCCCCTTCCATCATGCTCCAGAATGACTTTTCCCATTTTTCCCTCCCCGTGCTGCGTCTGTAACACAACCACTCTGCGTAGTTTATCTCAGGAAATGACAATTGGCTGTCGAATCCCATACAAATTGATTGGATATGACAGCTTAAAAGAATAAATATTCTGCAGAGAAGAAAGTTTTTACTTAGACTCTTGTATTTTCGATCCCTTTTTAAAATCCCTTCTTGCTTAATTTTGTTATTTCAATTAGATCATTTAAAAAATCAACACATCACATGCCAACCTCCCCTAAGAGCAATCATAAGATTTGATGATTTTTCTGATACACAGGCTAGGGTTTCAAATTTGCATTATTTTATCTACCAAATTAACTCTGAATTCTAAACCAAACTAATGCTGCCATGTGTTTTTAAACATCTCTAATCCAAACCATCTGGAGAGGCATGGCTTTGCAAAGGCAACCCTTCCAGGACACTCTGTGGATTCTGTCACTGCTTGAGGTTTTGGCAAGCCATCAACATTACGATAATTCTCTTTTATGAAATATAGCTTTTGACTAGGATTTGAGAGTCTTGGGTGTGTGCACGCAGGCACTTGGGTATACTTTTGCTCTTGTCCCTTTCTCTTTTCAGAAGATCATATTTACAACAAACTTAAAGAAATAAAGGTCTCTGTTGTATACAAAGGATAAAATTAATTTTAACTAGTCAACATTATGTTAAGAACACACCTCTCTGTACATAGGTACTGGAAGTACTCCTTAAACAAGTTAAAAGAAGAAAACATATCAACTTTAAAGAGCAGCAACTACCAAAAGTATAAAGTGATTATGGCAATAATGATTTGTAGATGTAACATATGAACTCAGTACATTTAAGAGGAGATCATAACTAAAAATCAACTAAGCTAAATCCTTGCCTAAGAAAGCAGCATCTTGTTTAATTTTTTGGCTACTAGTGAACATATTTAAAAAGTATAAATAAAAACAAAATCAGATATGAGCATGCTAAAAGCAAACTGTGGACCACTTGTCACAACGAAGGCTAAAGGAACTTTCCCTGGGGCTTCCCTGGTGGTTCAAAGGTCAAGAATCCGCCTGTCAATATGGGAGACGTGGGTTCTATCCCTGATCTCAGAGGATCCCAATGCTGTGGAGCAACTAAGCCCATGTACCACAACTACTGAGCCTGAGCTCAAGAGCCCAGGAGCTGCAACTCCTGAAATCCCTCTAGTGCCTGTGGTCTGCAACAAGAGAAGCCACTGCAATGAGAAGTCTACGTACCACGACGAGAGAGTAGCCCATACTGCAACAAAGATGAGTGAGGCTGGTGCACTGGGATGACCCAGAGGGATGGTACGGGGAGGGAGGCTGAGGGGGGTTCAGGATGGGGAATGTGTGTATACCCATGGCAGATTCATGTTGATGTATGGCAAAACCAATACAATATTGTAAAGTAATTAGCCTCCAATTAAAATAAATAAATTTAAATTAAAAAAATAATTTAAAAACTTTCCCTGGAAGTAAAGATGCTCATTCTCCTTCCACAAATTCTTTGATAATAATGCTTTTAGATAAGCTCAAAACTTAATATAACAAATGGACAGATCCTCCTTTTTTGCTAGGAGCCACTGCCCAAAATAAGTTATAATGATGTGACTGTTGGGAAATATGACTGTACCTGTATTTATTACAGCCCTTTCATCCAACGGTATGAGACAACCTAAAGACATACACAAACTGGAAGGTTTCACTGAAGCTCATAAAGGGGGAAGATGTCTATTCTTTACAAACAGATGGGCTGAAGCCCAGACTGAGTGTGTTTAGAACAAAAAGATGCCAAAGCAATGCAGAGGCGCCGCCTCAGAGGTGGCCGCAGCCCAGAACACCCTTGCAGGGGGCAGGGGGCACTAACATGGTCTGGAGCCTCACCACAGTCCATCTCTGGCTGCTGTTTCCTTTCCTGAGTGAGATCCTCCACCCCCACACCTCTGAGGGAGAGGGGTGCCTCTCTGAGACTTCTCTTTCCTTTGAGACCCCCTGGTAGAATTTCAACCTGCTTCTGCCTATATTAAAATACTGCAGGATAAAGGAAAAGCACAATCTGAGATTTACGGAGAATGGATGCCCCAACCAGGGGGACTGGAGCCCAGGTCTTCAGGAGACACAGCTCCTAACAGAGATGCTAATCTGGTCTCAGATGAAAGTAGAACATGCGTTAGCCTCATGGTCTTTACTCTCGCTCCAGGGTCTACAGAGTGAGCTCAGCGTGGCAAAGGGCCAGCACATCTCTACGGAATTCAGTGCAGCCACATGAGCTACGGTGGGCTTCTTTACTAGTGGTAAAGAACCTGCTTGCCAATGCAGGAGACACAGGTTCAATTCCTGTGTTGTGAAGATTCCCTGGAGGAGGGAATGACGACCCACTCCAATATTCTTGCCAGGAGAATCCCACGGACAGAGGAGCCTGGAGGGTTACAGGCCATGGGGTTGCAAAGAATTGGACACGACTGCACACACACGCGAACTATAGAAGAGACCAGTGGGTACTCTTATGAAGCCTGTGCCTGAGGCAATCCGTGTGAGTAACTGAGCCGTGAAAACCGAGGCATCTGTACCTATGTGGATACGGGGGAAGCAGACTAGCAGGGATCCTACCGCAGCCATGTGTGGCAACACAATAGTATCAGTTACCAAAACACTGAGATAACTTTGTACTTGTTAGAAAAATGCTTTTCCCCACATCCTCCCAGTGCTCCCCTGCTACTAGACCCCTGCACCCTCCCTCGTGCACCCTTCAGTCAGGACCTCCCCCTTCAGCACCTAAAGGTGAGATGCCTAACACAAAGGGGGCCCTAGTCCATGCTCTCTGGACAGTACCATACAGATTGTTACATACTTAGAATTTCAGTCCTGAATAGTAGATAACTGACATTCACAGGTTACTTTGGTGCCTAACAGTGAATCCTTTATACATACTGCCTGCTGCCTGTGCATGCTCAGTTGCTCAATTGTGTCCAACTCTTTGCAATCCTATGGACTGCAGCCTGCCAGGCTCCTCTGTCTGTGGGATTCGTTAGGCAACAGTACTAGAGTGAGTTGCCATGCCCTCTTCCAGGGGATCTTCCCGACCCAGGGGTCAAACCCAGGTCTCCTGCATTGCAGGCGGATTCTTTACCGCTGAACCTCCAGGGAAGCCCCAGCTGTTTCCTGTGCTGTGCTCATTCGCTTCAGTCATATCTGACTCTTTGCAACCTATGGACTGTAGCCCGCCAGGCTCCCCGGTCCATGGGATTCTCCAAGCAAGAATACTGGAGTGGGTTGCCATGCCCACCTCTAGGGGATCTTCCCAACTCAGGAATCGAACCCATATCTCTGGCATCTCCTGCATTGTAGGTAGTTTCTTTACCCACTGAGCCACCTGGGAAGCCCCAACCGTCTCCTAGGACTCGGTAAATATCTCATCATTTAGTCATGAAACAAGTTTAAATGACTGGGAAGGTGGAACTTTGTAACTGCCTCAGGTTTCCTCTTCACTTGGCTCTTGTATATAAAAAGCACACAGGGGGATCTAATGAGAGGAGACGGCCAGGTGATGGGAATCAGGGCATGGTGGGGACTGGGGCCAACTGAAGAGTTCTTGTGGAGAGGGGATGGCCTCTTCTCAGCTCTAGCCTATTGTTGCTGTGAGGATCTGGCCATAGTGGGTGCCCTGTAAATGTATGAATAAAGGAATGAGTGAATGGATGAACATGTAAGGTGAGATTTCTTTGTAAACTACTCAAGTAAGGAAAATAAGAACACCAAAGTGTAAGCTTCCTTCAATGAGATGGCCTATAGTGCAGTAATAGAGAAACAACCAAATTTAAAGAGAATACTTTTGTCTCTTCAAAGCATGTTCACCTATTACTATGGGATTATGTTTTCCTCAAAGTCATATGTTGGAGTCCTAAAACTCAGAGTGATGTTATCTGGAGATGGGTGCTTTGGGAGGTAATAGGTTTAAATGAGGTCATAAAGGGGAGGCCCTCGTCATGGTATTAATATATGTGAAAAGCTCGCTCACACTCTGTCTACGTGAGGATGGACCTAAAAGGCAGTCCCCTGTAAGTCAGGGAGAGTCCTCAGCAGAAACCACAAGAGCTGGCACCTTGATCTTGAACTTACCAGCTCCAGAACTGTGAGAAAATTGTTTTATGCTTTTTAAGCCACCCAGTCTGTGATACATTATTATGACAGCCTGAGCACACCAACACACCTATTATCTCTTTTGTATGTGTGCTCGGTCATGTTCAACTCTTTGAGACCGCGTAGACTGTAGCCCGCCAGGCTCCTCTGTCCATGGGATTCTCCAGGCAAGAATACTGGAGTGGGTTGCCATTTTCTTCTCCATATTATCTCTTTTATCCTCACAATAATCCTAAGAGGTAAACAGATGTCCATTGGCATTCAAGCCAGACCCCTGATAACACTCATTTCCATGAGACCAAGCTCTTGGGACCTCAGTGAACGGCCAGGGGGCAGGGTGGGGAGGACAAGCAGAGTTACAGGCTGGAAACCCCACTCATGCTGTTTCCAGGAGCTCACTACACAGTACCAGTGATTCCTGGGCAATTCCTTGATGAAGCACAACTGCAGAAAGCCCAGTTCAGACCGTTTTAGCACAGTGCATGGCAAGAAGAGAGAAGGGCATTTAGGGGACGGAATAAAATCTTCAACATTGAGTTCTATGCCTCCAACCGATGTGCACATCAATGGGGCAGAGCAAACATTAATAAATCTTAGGTAGCTTTGTAATAATACTAAATGTCAGCTTGATCACTTGCAATATGACATGGCAAGACAAAGGAAACAATTTAAAAATAAGTTGTTCAAAGATGGACTCTCTTTTACAGCATCCCTTGCATGTAATAATAGCTCGCTTGGTCACTTGTCAAGTATACAGCTCCTTCAATGCTATTTTTAGATGAAGAATAGCCCCTGATACTATCTCTTTGTTATAATCCTGCCGACAACTAATAATCTCCCTAGATGTATCCTAATGATCAGTTTTGCTTCTTCTTACGTTAATTTTTAGCAAAGATTCTAGAAAGCAGGCAGATAAAGAATGAAAGCTGGCAAGGCAGTTTCTCTGCTGCCAGCTTCCTGGGTTGAAACAGAAAAAGAAAAGTCCCTGCTGTTTGATTTAATAAGAATCAGTGTCTAGCTCAAGCCTCTCTCGTCGGACCAGTCATACTCAATTGGCATAAAAGAAGAGTTTCCAAGTGTCTGCATTTCATTTCAGCAAGTACACGTAAATTCCCGTGTGAAAGTGAAGTGAAAGTCACTCAGTCATGTCTGACTCTTTGCAACTCCATGCAGTCCATGGACTTCTCCAGGCCAGAATACTGCAGTGAGTAGCCTTTCCCTTTTCCAGGGGATCTTCCCAACCTAGGCATCGAACCCAGGTCTCCCACATTGCAGGCAGATTCTTTACCAGCTGAACCACCAGGGAAGCCCAAGAATACTGGAGTGGGCAGCCTATCCCTTCTCCAGTGGATCTTCCTGACCCAGGAATCGAACCAGGGTCTCCTGCATTGCAGGGGGATTCTAACCAACTGAGTTCTCACCATGTGCTTTTTCCTAAAGACACAAAATAGCACTGCTGTGCTGCTGCTGTTCTTGTCTGATCCTTATAACCTGAATCTTTTATGCAAAAGTTTAATTCTACCTTTGTGTCACATGAATTCCTTGCTGCTGCTGCTGCTAAGTCGCTCCAGTCGTGTCTGACTCTGTGCGACCCCATAGACGGCAGCCCACCAGGCTCCCCCATCCCTGGGATTCTCCAGGCAAGAACACTGGAGTGGGTTGCCATTTCCTTCTCCAATGCATGGAAGTGAAAAGTGAAAGTGAAGTCGCTCAGTCGTGTCCGACTCCTAGCGACCCCATGGACTGCAGCCCACCAGGCCCCTCCGTCCATGGAATTTTCCAGGCAAGAGTACTGGAGTGGGATGCCACTGCCTTCTCCGACGAATTCCTTAATTACCCATAATTATGTACTTTGAAATGCATCTCACAATCTATACAACCAACGATGCTGGTTTGCTCTTTGGGGTCTCCCCATCCTGCATTGCCTTTGAAAACTGGGTCTTACATTTGTCAGCACGTCCTTATCCATGGAGTTCATTCTCCAGTCGTTAAGCACCTAATATGTGCCCTTACTTTGTCATCCCAGGAATTCATATTGAATACATAACCCTAGTTGTCAAATAAACTTTTTTTTTTTTTCAAATTTATTGGGATATAGTTGTTTTCTCTTCATTCATCCCTTCTCTTTTCTGACCTCTACAGAGTAACAGGGCTTCCCTGGTGGCTCAGTGGTAAAGAATCCGCTTGCTAATGCAGGAGATGCAGGTTCCATCCCTGGGTCAGGAAGATCACCTGAAGGAGGAAATGGCAACCCACTCCAGTATTCTTGCCTGGGCAATCCCAAGGACAGAGGAGCCTGGAAAGCTACAATCCATGAGGTCACGAAAGAGTCAGACATGACTTAGCGACTAAAGAACAACAACTGAGCAACAACTACTTTCCACATTGAAAAGCTTAGAAAATGACATAAAAAAAAAAAAGTAGTCAGGCCATAAGGAAGTTACCCTCCCTTAATTAAAAAAGAATCCTTAAGTCAAATTCTAACACTTTTCTGGTCATAAAATACCTTGGGAAATTCTTTTAAATGAATGTATATCTTTGTGTCTATAGCTGTTTTGTTATTTAGATTACATGCCACAGTCTGGGCTAGGGAAGGGACAAAAGTTGATGGGAGAAGAAATCAAGTTTATTGCAATAAACCTCACAGCTTCAGCAGAGTTGGAGGAAGTCTCCTTTCTATGACGTGACGACAATGCCTCACCAACTGCCCCATGGTCACTCGGCAGTGTGGTCAGCCAGGAACAGAGCTGCCTGTCCACTGTGTCCACTCCCCCCACCAGCAGCCCACATTCCCATCACTCCTCCCAGGGAGATCTGCAGCCTGGGAGAACCTCATGCAGAACCAGACGCTGAACGGCTAAAGCTGTCACTGCAATCTCACCTGTTATCTTTATAGAACCTTAATGAGAAGAGAAGATGAGGAAAAAGTCAGTTGAGGATTTTAAACATGGGCACAAATGAGGTTAGTTGGTATGAACCCCACTTCACATTCTGCTTCCCCCTCCAACCCCCAAATCAGGAGCGATTTGGGTCTATGTCAATTTCAGGTCACTGTCAGATAATCCTCAAGAAGAGAATGCCAAGGACAAAGAAACCAAATCGGGAAAAAAAATAAAAGTAAAAATAAAAACCTCTGACAAAGCCAAGCCTCTAAATATAGCTTTTCCACTTTCCTCAATGCAGCTAATTCTAAGATATGTATTTCTGATTCTACTCATTCTGTTTTAAAAGAGAAAGACCACACCAGGGTAAGCAATGCAGGGTGGTCAGATGCATAACCTAATGACAGTGTGGGGAAGCCACTACAGAAGACAGCAGGAGCACTGCCAGATGGCGTGGCGGGGACCAGGGACTGACTGCTACGCAGAGTCCACTGATGTTTTCCAAGTACGGATGGCTCTTATTGAAATGAAAATAGAAAATGTGGAACCAGAGCCCATACTAAAAATTCAGTTTAGTAACGACAGAATACTGCCCACGAAAGTAGAGGGTATTTGGCCTTGCTATTTTCAGAGAGAAAGGAGCCTTCCTCCTGCAATCTTTTTACCATCAGGATAAAAGCCTGTCAGTCTTCACAAAGGAACACTGAACTGCTGTCTACATCTTGTGCATTTGTTTTCTAGTGCCCCAAATGATGTTTTTCTGAGTCATAGGATTTGTTTGCAACTATATACACTTGCCCAAAACACGGAGAATCGGCAGAGATCAGCAAGAAATGGCCAGCTAATGCAATTATTCCAAACTGATAAAAAATACAATCATAAGGCACTCGCAGCTCCTCCCTACCCTCAGCCCCCTTTCTTATTACGCAAACTAATTTTGAAATTATTAGAACACCACAGGAGAATGTGGAAACAAGTTCAACCTACCCAATTTCAGTGAGAGTGTGTCTAGAGAGGACCAGCTGTAATAAATAAGCTCTACTAATGATTAGAGAAGGAAATGGCACCCCACTCCAGTACTCTTGCCTGGAAACTCCCATGGACAGAGGAGCATGGTGGACTACAGACCACGGGGTCGAAAAGAGTCGGACATGACTGAGCAACTTCACTAATGATTAGAAGTGGCGTAACAAAGACAGTGAGGAGGGTTTGGTTTCTCTCATGTCTCATCCCTGGGTTGGGAAGATCCCATGGAGAAGGGAATGGCTACCCACTCCAATATTCTAACCTGGAGAATTATGGACAGAGGAGCCCGATGGGCTACAGTCCACGGGGTTGCAAAGCATCAGACACAACTGAGCGGCTAAGACTTCTACACGTCACTATTTTTAGTTCTGTGGCCACTCCAAATTCCCCCTGAACTACCATGGCTACTTCACGGCAACCAAACTGTCCTGTTACTTCTTCCCTCCACCTCACCTCCACCCACCAAGTCATGTGCACCTTCCCTGGCTGTCCAAGTTAACCCTGCTTTGGTCTCCCAACACCTCAGCCATACTCAGGATCACAGCACTTCTGTTTTCTTTCTGCAGACACTGTTACTTACTTGGTGGTGATTCAAACTTCATCGAGATCAACTATGGCAAGATGGGTCACTATCCCAAGAGAAACGGTACTGTCCAGGGCATGCTGTGTCATGTTCAACATGGCTGAATCCCCTCCTGGAAAAACTCTTGCTCTTCTGACCACCACAGAAGCAGATCCCAGCAATGAGTGAGCCAGAGGGAATAAGTGTCTGTTGGCGGGGAGGTGGTGGGGGGGCGTGGTAAGAAGGGGCAGGGATTTGGGTAGGAAATTTCTCAAATAGGATCAGGTGGCAGGGCATCAGAGGAGCAAAAGCAAGAAATTCCTCTCTAGTTTGGGTCAAAGGGGAAAAAAGAATGATGGGCATACATTCAAATGAAGAAGCCAACTAGTCTCATCACTGATCACCCGCTTTATTCTTCTCTCCTCTACACGGCAGGAGTTTTCAACTATTGCTGCATATTCAACTCGCTTGGAAGCTTTCAAAAATGACTAGACTACACCCTAGACTAATAGTTAAATCAGTAGACTGTTCTTTTACATATGTCACATAACCCCAAAGTTTCAAAGGACTAGGAGTCTCCCCTTTCTCAGTAAGAATGGTAGGTAAAGCTAAGAACCCCCACCAGTTTCTGGTCACCAGATGAAGTGCAGATAGTAGCAGGAATTTGGGGGAATACAGAGATATCTTCGTATCTTTTGGTAGGATATTAAGAGCACTCTGACTTGAAAAAAAAATCAAGAGCATATCTTCTAGAACACATACATTGGAGCATTTAAAAAGCAAGTAAAAATAAGGTTAAAGGCATTCTAGTGAAGCTTTTCATAAACGATCCCAAAGATAGCAGGAGACGAAAAGAAAGGATGTTCTTTTCAGTCAATGCTAGCATTAACCATTGTGTCAGAAAACACAAAATTTGAAAATTCCAGTTAATTCCAGAAGGTTTCTTCTGGAATTTGTGTCTTCACTCAACTTATTAGTTCCCACTGACCTGTTACTCTGCAATGCTGTGAATGTTAAGCACATTCTCAAATTGTTATTGTCACAGGCGACCTACTGCTAGTTAATATAATAATAAACATTTTTTTGATGATAAACATTTTGTACACTGACCAAAACAATATAGTGTGTCACTTCTTAAAGTTAAAAAAAATTCAGTATATGATTTTATACACTATTCAAAATACTTCAAATGGTGCTTTTTTTTTTTCTTTTAAATGTGCTTCTGTTTATCCCATAATCCTTTTAGTATTTTCTCGGTAATTCAGCAAAAACTCTTTAAACTGAATAAAATTAGGATTTTGAGCTTCTATGTTTACAGAAAGAGCATATCAGACTGACAAATTTGATAATCTTAAAAAGAAAGAAAAAACTGTTCTCATTTCAAAGGTTCAAGAAATAAAGGTTATTTACTAGGCAGACCAGGACTTCTTGTTGTTTTTATGATAGCAAATTAGAAAAACATGGTCAGAGTTAGAGGTTACTCAATCAGGTTGGAGCTACTAGGACCTTTATTCCAGCAGTCCTTGTTCCTCAAATTATATCTGATAATGTTCTGAAGTCTAAACATATTTTAGTTCAAAACGATACTCAGCTCTTAGATATAAAATGGCACTAAGTTTTCAAATATCAACAGGTTTACCCAGTCTCCTCAACTGATGTATTTGTTTACAGAGCAAGAGTGGCAGATTTGTAATATCTGAGGAGCTGAGACTCTGAGCAAGAATGCTTGCTTGCATCTTCCTGTGCGTAATCACAGGAGAGGGGCATTAATACAGGGGTTGGTGCTGGCCACTACCAGGGCCTATTATTTCAGCAGAGCCGTGGCAACAGGGCAGTTGTTACATACTTTCAGCCTGTTTTGTGTCGACTGGAGGAGTGGACCGATGCGTCAGCAGACACAAGCAGTAAAACATCCCAAACTAGCTGCAAACCACAAACAGTATCTGTATTTCTCAATGATTCAAAAAAGCGGGTGATAAACCTTCCCCTAAACTGGCTACCAAAGTATTATTATCTGTGAAGTAAGATGGTGCCCGTCCACTTAAAACTGGCGAAATCGCACTGAACCGCATTTCAGAGCGAGGAGGGAACTTGAAATGCTCTTGCTCTTGCGGATGTCCACGTGGGTGGGCAAACATATGTTCCTGCTAAGCAGAGGAAGTGGTACACCCGGATTTCTTCCTAAGTGCGAGGCCTTTATAAACTCATGCTCATGGCGCTGTTTTAAATAGAAAGAAAATGACACACAGTCCCCAACCAGGCTTCCTAACTGTTTGGAGAGGGTGGCCACTTTCCCAAAACATTAGGTTACTGTGGGGGAATTTTCCAAAATTGTCAACAATTCCGTTTTTAAACTCAGTGCTTCTTCTCCACACGGAACAGATGCAAGGCAGCAGGAGCTATATTTGGCCTCACGGGAGATGTCAGTTATTTTTGCAGTGCTGACTCCTACCTGACAGTGGAAGACATACTCTGGTGTGGTTTTCTTAAACTTCATGTTCCAAACCAAGGCTACTCCATCTGGTTCATGCGGAGCATCTTCGTTGTTGTTGTAGGAAGCGACCATCAGCTCAGGGTACTAAATGGAAGAAGTCACAAGATGCGTTATGCCAAGATGACAACACAGGGAAAGATTCTTTTTCCAACTTGAAATGGTACTTGCTTTTTAAGCTGTGGCAGACTTAATACTGGGGCTTCCTGGTAGCTCAGCTGATAAAGAATCTGCCTGCAATGCAGGAGACTCTGGTTTGATTTCCGGGTCAGGAAGATCCCCTGAAGAAAGGATAGGTTACCTACTCCAGTATACTAGGGCTTCCCTGGTGGCTCAGATGGTAAAGAATCTGCCTGCAATGTGGGAGACATGGGTTCGATCCCTGGGTTGGGAAGATCCCCTGGAAGAGGGCATGGCAAGCCACTCCCGTATTCTTGACCTGGAGAATCCCATGGACAGAGGAGCCTGATCTACAGTTGATGGGATCATAAAGAGTTGGACACGACTGAGCGATTATAAGCACAGCACAGCACATAACTTAGCACCAACTTCGTGTCTCAGCCCACTGCAATCTGGTTTCTACCCGCAACATTCCACATGTGCTGGCCATAGTCACCAGTAACCGCCACACTACTCACACTGCTGAACCTCTGCGGTATCTGACCTTTGGGCGGCTTCCTCCTCTCTCCTATGCTGGCTTCCATCACACCTTTCTCTCCCACTCTTCTGAACCACTGTTTTTAGCCTCTACAGTTCCTTCTATTACCTATGGGGGGCTGGGGCTGTTTTCTGTCCTCTTGTTGGTCTCTGTTTACACATTCTTCCCTGGTGATCTCATCAATAGCTTTAATTAGCGTTCATATACTGACAATGTTCAAATATTTATCTCTGGGCTTGATCTCTCTCTAAGGTGTATATTTTACAGCTGCTGCAGATTTCTCAAGGCTGTACATAGACACATCAGATGCAATGCACAGAAAAGTGAGCTTGCTGCCTTCTACAAAAACCTATTACTCTTCCAACGTTTCAACATTCATCACATTAGGACTTTGACTATCTGGGCCAGACACTCATGTTCATTTTTACTCCTCCCTCTTTCTTCTCTGTGTGCTGTTTCAGTACTTCCTCAATACCTTTCAAATGTATGCTTCTTTCTATCCTTAAGGTCAGAGCCTCCTAAATGAATTTCTTGTCTGGATGAAGACAACAGCATTTTAAATGACTTTCTGCTTCTAGGCTTGCCAGGCCCCACCCTCACTTACTCCACTCTCCATCCTTTGTCAATATGACTTTACAAAACATGTATTTGACTAAGTCACTTCTCTGCTTAGAATAGCTTAATGGCTCATCATTACTTTCAAGATAAAATCTAGGTCATTTAGGACCCTTCATGATCTGTTCTTGGAGGAGGAAATGGCAACCCACTCCAGTATTCCTGCCTGGAAAAATCCCATGGACAGAGGAGCCTGGAGAGCTACAGTCCATGGGGTTGCAAGGAGTTGGACACGACTGAGCAACTGAGCACATGTTTTCTGTTAGCTTCTACTTTTCTGCCTAATCTCTTACAACCTACCCTCTTTCCTCCCAACCCCTAGCTATGACCCAGCCTCACTGGGCTAGTTCTGAGGTTCATAGGTACAGCCTCTGTACCATGAGTTGACACTCACTCTCATTGAAAAGCCTCTCCTGTGTTGGTTACATTATTAACTTATTCATTAAGACTCCATGTAGGCATCAAGTCCTCCAGACAATCCTACCTAATCATTCACCACCCCTCATTGTCTCTCATCAGCCCCCTTAGCATTACGTATGTCCTCCTATGAAGGCACGTGTCAAATTGTATTATGGCTTTTCCCGGTCTATGCCCATGACTAGACTGTAAGCTCTTTGTGTAGGGGCTTGGTTTTATTGACCTCCGAATCCAGGCCTAGTAAGTCCTAGCATGAGAAACTTGTGCCAAAATCTCCTGAATTACAAATACTCTTTTTTATGTTAGTGACCCTATGCTCAGCAGCAAGATCCTATCTTTAATCCTTTGTTAAATAATGCCAACAATTAAAAGCTCAAGTAAAAGAAACTCAAGTAGTAAAATAACTAAGAGGACTCTATAGCAAGTAGAAATACCTACTCACCATACATGAACTCTATGTTCAGCATTAGAAATAAATAGGTTGAATCTCAGCAGAGGTATTTTTGAGTTAGAGTACATTTTATGAAAACGTCATTCCTACCCGGGATTTCCATAAGGCAGCCCCATTAAATATACTATCAGGATTATAGCTGATCATACCACTCTCTGCTCATGGGTAACTTAGTTCTTTTCCTTCTTATTCACCATACTGTATATATGTAACATAAGTTTCTCAGTAAAAATTTGAACATCAGCTTTTTTTTTTCCTATCAAAAATAATTAAGCCTGAGTCTATGTGTTTTATTCATTCTTTGAACTCCCCCAGCTTAAGAAAGCTGCAGAGAGTTACAACTTGCCAGTTGGTACAGAGGAAGCATAAGCCTGCAACGAGACACATGTATGCAGCCACCAGGGGAAGTAATCATTCTTTATTAGAAAACACTCCTCAGCGGATGAATCAAAGGCCTATTAAGAAAGGCCTTTGATTCAAAGCCCATTCAAAGAAACTAACATCCAGATAAACACAGAAGTCTCCAGACTGTCCATCTGAAGTTTAACTATGTCACATGTGAAAAGGCAGCTCTATAAACATCCACACCACTACCACAGTGGCCAATGAGCAGCCAGATGCGTCTGGAATAATATCCCACAGCTTCACATCTGGGTCTCATCGCTGGCTCCCACTTTAAAAAAAAATCTTAAATTATTGGGCTTAAAAACCCCTTTAGAAAACAGGGAGAGTGTTCTTCAAATACCAGTGAAATGCTCTTGGTGTAATTTTTGTAACTGGGATCAAAAGGCATAAAGATACTGATTAACTCTTAAGTCATGAAAGTGTTTATGATTTCAAAGTCTCCTCTAGTATGTTTGTTTGAACATGACTAATCAATATTTTATTTTCCAGCAAAAAGTAGTCATTCTCTGCATGATTATTTAAGTATTAAAATTATTATTTTAAAGAGAATACCAACTACTGGGAAGTTTGTGATTATTCACAGGGCTGAATTATCTAATAATTAACCTAGGGGAATTTTACTCGGAAATTGCCAGATCTGCTCTCAAGCTGTTTGTTCTTATAAAAAAATAAAATCTGACATTTACTAGCGAGGAAGGAACCAACATGCTTTACGTGTTCATTATGCATCCAGCAAGGGGCTGGGTGACATGTTCACTCATTTGATTCTTGCAGTTCTCTAAAGTAAGCAACGGGTTTTCCCATTTCTACAGACAAAGCAGCCCAGGTAAGAAACTGGGTAAGGAATTTGTTCCAAGTTAAGTTGCTAATAAATGACAAAGTGAGATCCTGCTTGAAGTCTATTTGTTTCAAGACCATGTCTCTTACACTGTGGCATGCCTCAAGTGGCCCCCAAGCATATGTAAGGCACTGAAGTGTATTAGTCACTCAGTCATATCCAACTCTTTGCAACATCATGGACTGTAACCCACCAGGCTCCTCTGTCCATGGGATTCTCCAGGCAAGAATACTGGAGTGGGTTGCCATTTCCTCCTCCAGGGGATCTTCCCAATCCAGGGATTGAACCCAAGTCTCCTGCATTGCAGGCAGATTCTTCCACCAGGGAAGCCTATGTAAGCCACTGGTGATAAGTAACACGTGGGACAAGACAGAAAGCACACTGGTAGATTTCAGGAGCTGGGGGTGGGGAGTGGGGAGGGGCAATAGGGACTTAGTGTTTAATGGAGACAGAATTTCAGTTTAGGAAGGTGAAAAATTCAGGAGGTGGATGATGGTGAGAGCTGTACAACAATGTGAATGTACTTAGCGCCACTGAACTGTACAGTTAAATATGGTTAAAACAGTACGTGTTACATTACGTGACTTTTACCACAATGAGAAAACATTAAACAAAACGCAGGACAAGAATATTAACAGTAACGTGCTCTGCTTTATAGGCGCTCACCATTTAGTAGAAGGTGAGTCATGCGTATGAAAAACTGCAACACAAATAGAAAAGCAGAGCAAGCTAAGATGGAGACAGGAAAGGAGTTCTGTCAAAGCACAGAGGATAAAATAGCCACTTCAGGTGGAATGTGGTTATGCCAGGGAGAGATATTGAAAAGGACTTCTGAGAAGAAATGAGATTGCCAGGGCCCTGTCAACGGGAAAGTGATTAGGAGAGCAGAAAGAGAAGAGTATAGACAAGGGCACAAACATTGATGCAGGAGATTTCTCTTGGATATTGGCCTGGTTCACAATCATTCTCCCAATCCTTGGAAACTACCTCAATACACAGGCGTCAAACTTCCCAGGGATCATTCATTCACCCCAGCTCGGGCAATCACATTCTCTACCTTGGTCGCTGTAAAGTTTGAACTGAGACACAGACTCCCTGGGTTGCAAATGAGTCAGGTAATGACAGCATCCAACTGGTGAAGCCTCTCAAGCTGCCCAGATTTATACTCCTGGGTCCCAGCTCTTTGTCTTTTCCGGGGATTCCCTGAGTACCCTAGTGACTAGAATACATTTCCCTCTCTGCTGAAGGTAGCCAGGGGTAAATTTTTCTTAACTAATGCAATGGAGAACACATTCAGAAAACACTTAGGTTATAGCACCTGGCTGGGAGGCAGGTTAGGCGAAGAGATGAAAAAGATTAAAGGGCTGGAGATGCTTCAAGACATTCCCACGGAAGTCACTGAATACAGGCTGATGATTTTAGACTTTATGCTGGGAGTCATACTCTGCAATTGCTAATATTTCTAATTAGACCACTACTTTCACTACTATGCCACATTTATTGAGCACTTTTACTATACTGCTGCGAAGTCGCTTCAGTCGTGTCCGACTCTGTGCGACCTCATAGACGGCAGCCCACCAGGCTCCCCCATCCCTGGGATTCGCCAGGCAAGAACACTGGAGTGGGTTGCCATTTCCTTCTCCAATGCAGGAAAGTGAAAAGTGAAAGTGAAGTTGCTCAGTCGTGTCCGACTCCTTGCGACACCATGGACTGCAGCCCACCAGGCTCCTCCATCCATGGGATTTTCCAGGCAAGAGTGCTGGAGTGGGGTGCCATTGCCTTCTTTACTATACTAGACACTTTATTAAAGTCTAAGTTTTTAAAGTATATTCACTCATTTAATACAATAAGCACGGGACTGAAGTTTGATGACTATTTTGGGAATGAGGAAACTTAAGCCAAGAGAAGTCAGGTGACTTGCTCAAGGTGACATTGAGAGCAAACAGGTAATCATTACAAATAGTAACCTGGAAAAAGTATGTAATGATTCAACAGTGTAGAGAATTGAGGCAGGAAGACCAGATAGGAAGCTATTTCCTGATACAAGCAAGAAGAAGATGGCATGACATAAAGTGGGTATCGATTCCACATGTAAGTAGATTTGAGTTGGTGACAGTGGGGGTCTTTTTGCTACCATAAATTTGACTGGGTTTGGCAATTAAATGAGCTATCAAAGATTACTTGAAGGGGGGCGTGGTTGAAGGGGAAGTGGGGGAGGAATAGAGGGAAGTTGGTGCCAGCAGATGTAAGCTATTATGTATAGAATGAATAAACAACAACATCCTACTGTATAGCACAGGGAGCTGCGTTCAATATCCTGTGAGAAACCAAAATGAAAAATAACAGAAAAAAGAACACACACATATATGTATAACTTTGCTGTACATCAGAAAGTAACACAACATTGAAAATCAACTATACTTCAATAAAAAAGATGACTTGTGTTTGCATCCTGAATGACTCCAAGGTTAGAGGATGCAAGTCACATGTGAGAGGAATATATAGGGTGGGAGGAAGATCATAAATCTGGTTTTGTTTACAACTGTCACATCTGTCATGTTAAATGAGGACAGTATTATTGACTCCCTCTGTTAAACAATATTTGATGAACAGCAAAGTTGACATAATTCCTCAAGTGCCCAAATGTCCTTCAGGAGCTAATGACTGGTGGCTATTTTGCAAATATTGCAAAGTTACAGTGTTCTTGTTTAGAAGAAGACCAAGGAGGCCTTTAATCCAGGAGCTCAAAGCGAAGCTATGCAGGAATCTTATGCTTTCTTCCTCCTGCCGCCCCCCTCTTCCATTCTGTTGCACCCATAAGTACACACGCCTCTACTGGACTCGAAGACTATGCCTCTGGCCTTTTCCTCTTTCTGAACATCACTGGATTCCATATAGATTTACTCAGAAAGTCTCTTCATCCCGTAAGTATGTAAACTTGGTCCTTAGAACTCCACTAAATTGTTACGATGTAGGAACTAGGGGTTCTTTGGTGTTGTGTTCATCAAATTCCTTTATTATCCTTTTTTAAAATTTATTTTTAATTGGAGGATAATGGCTTTACAATGTTGTGTTGGTTTCTGCCATACAACAACATAAATCAGTCCTATGTATACATTTAGCCCTTTCTTCTAGAGCCTCCCTTCCAACCCCGCCCCGCCCCTTTATCCTCGCAGAGCCTGGAGCTGAGCTCCCTGTCTTATATAGCAGCTTTTCCGCTAGCTACCTATTGCATACATGGGAGTGTATATATGTCAATGCTACTCTGGAACTAAGGATTCTCATTCCTTTTTCTTATGCTCCATATAAAATACAGTCTTCAGAATTGCAAACCCCTTCCCCACACTGCAGATGACAGATTACACAAAAATGGGGGAAAATCGGTGGAACTTCTGCCCTTTCCAGTTTCACTTCCAGCAACAAGAACGATACGCAAGATCCTGTGTGGAGACACATCTACCCGAGGGCAACAGGGAGATGTCCACCCCATGCCGAGGCCAGGCGGGGACCAGCCCTACCGGCGAGGGTCCCACCACCTGCTCCAGGAGCATTACCAGCAGACCCGGGGACTCAGTAAAAGCTGCCCTTGAGGAATGTGTCCCATAAGGTTCCCGTGCAATCTCCAGACTGTGAACAAGCGAAGAAGCCGCACTAAGTGTTTCCTCCACCTTGGATCTGATTTCCGCACACACGACCAAGCGTGCTCACAGACCACCCACGTGCTGGCTGGCAGGAAGCGGCCGGGTGCACCCCTGCCTGCATCGGCCTCTGCACAACTGTGCCCTGCATGCTCTCTTGTTCAGATGTAAGAGGAGAGTCAAGAGGAGAGAACACTCGCCCACTTTGCGGCTGTTGACAGTCTGGTTGCGGGGGATTACATTCCTCTTCAGTGTTCTGTTCCCCAGCACGATTACATGAGGCTCTTCACATCATCCGCTTCACTGCTCTGCCGGGAACACTCTCTTCTCCCCTCCCTTTCTCTAATCCCAGTCTTCTAAGACACCCTGTCCAACCAGAGGCACAGACTCCGATCTCCACTGAACCCTGAAAGCGCTTGCTATCAGCCCTACGTCATTCAGCACTTAGAACCTCTTTGACTTTTCAGCCCGCCAGGGTTATCTGTCCCTGGGATTCCTCAGGCAAGAATACTGGAGTGGGTTGCCATGCCCTCCTCCAGGGAGTCTTCCTGACCCAGGGATCAAATCTGCATCTCTTATGTCTCCTGCATTGGCAGGCGGGTTCTTTACCACTAGCACCGCCCAGGAAGCTTGATGTTACGAGGGTGAAATAAAATAATGCCTTCAGAGTAGCTGGCACAGTGCTTAGCATATAAGAAGCACAAATTAAAAGCTAGCCATGGGGACTTTCCTGGTGATTCAGTGGTTGAGAATCTGCCTTCCGATACAGGGGATGTGGGTTCAATCCCTGGTTGGAGCACTAAGACCCCACGTGCCTGAGAGCAACTAAGCCCACATGTTGTAACTCAAGACACCTGTGTGCCTCAACTACTGAGCCTGCGCCCGTGCTCTGCAACAAGAGAAGCCTGAGCATTGTGACTAGAGAAGCCCGGGAACCACAGTGAAGACCCAGTGAAGCCAAAATTGAAAAAAAGAGAAAGAAGCTAGCCATGATTACTATTCCCAATAAAAGCACAGATTAAAAGAAAGTAGAAAATGTGCTGTGTATAAGTGCCCAGTGTTTATCATTCCTAGCTCCCTCACTGCTGTTACATCATTGTCATTACTGGAGGGAACATGGCACGATCACCCAGAACACAGGCTCGTGAGTTAGATCACGTGAGTTCATACCCTGCCCGCACCACAGTTCACTGTGTGCCTCGATGTGCATTATTTAACTTCTCACTGCTGGGTCAGTGACACACCAAGTGAGTTGGCCATTCAGCAAACTGGCTTTTGGTGAATCTGCCTGCTTTCCCTAGGAACGTTATACCAGGGAGTTCAGTGCTTTCGTTAGGAATGCTACACTAGGGAGTTTAGTTTGCCTTCTTTTTTTTTCTCTTACAGGCAACAGGGAGTTCTAATCCAGGGAGTAAAGTGATCAGATCCGTATTTTAGAAAGATTATTTGGCTAGATGTCTAGACAGAAAACTATAGGTGGACAAGTTTGGGTGTAGAAAGACCATGAGAAGACTGGCAATACTACAAGCGTAAGATAATGAATAAAGGAGTAGAGAAATGGACAGTCTGGGTGACAGAGTAAGTCTGGGAGATAAAGGAGAGGAAGTTTTTAATGTTAATGATGAAAGGTTTTTTTAGGCCCTTGGGTACATTGTGATGGCTTTAACTCAGAATTGTTGTTTTTGTTCAGTTGCTAAGTCATGTCCGACTCTTTGTGACCCCATGAACCGCAGCATGCCAGGCCTCCCTGTCCTACACCATCTCCTAAACTCATGTCCGTTGAGTTGGTAATGCTATCCAACCATCTTGTCCTCTGTCACCCCCTTCTCCTCCGCCTTCAATCTTTCAAAGCACCAGGGTCTTTTCCAATGAGTCAGCTCTTTGCATCAGGTGGCCAAAGTATTAGAGCTTCAGCTTCAGCATCAGTCCTTCCTATGAATATTCAGCGTTTAGTGTAGGCAAAACGGAGAAGGCAATGGCACCCCACTCCAGTACTCTTGCCTGGAAAATCCCATGGACAGAGGAGCCTAGTGGGCTGCAGTCCATGGGGTTGCTAAGAACCGGATAAGACTGAGCAACTTCACTTTCACTTTTCACTTTCATGCATTGGAGAAGGAAACGGCAACCTACTCTAGTGTTCTTGCCTGGAGAATCCCAGGGACGGGGGAGCCTGGTGGGCTGCCGTCTATGGGGTTGCACAGAGTCGGACACGACTGAAGCGACTTAGGAGGAGGAGCAGCAGCAGAGTAGTCAAAAAAGGACTTCGGATGTGTGGAAATGAGTTAGTGATGCATCTGCCATTCTATGGGACACCTGAATGGATCTGTCTCTTTGGGGTGTAACGTGGAATTCAGGAGGGATCTTGGGTGGGGATAGAAAAAGGCTGCCCATGTGATGGTTGAGTCAGCAGCAGTGGAAGAGATCTCTTCCCACAGAGACAGCATCCAGAAGAAGAGAGACTGAGAGCATGACCAGGAGGATCACAGGGTAGAAGAGGAAAAAAATAAATCTTAGGGGAGTTCAAGAACTAGAAGAGAGTCGAGTTGTAGAACTCAGTGGAAGGAGAATATTTTTAGAAGTTTGCAAAGCTGGGTGACAAAGAGAGGTCAGGGTAGATGAAGGCTTAAACATATCCACAGGATTTGACAAATAGGAAATCACTGGCGACCTTAGTGAGAGTGGCTTCATGGAAAGAATGGCCTGGCTCCTGGGCTGGTACCTGGCACAGAATAAGTACTCAATGGATATGAATAACACAGTGCAAATTTAAACTGAAACTTCAGCAAGATAAGAAAGAAAACCATAGAATACAAGAAAATTGTGGGTCAGTGAACACATCCAAAGTAGCGAGGCAATTCTCTCTTACTTATTGTAATACAAATGCCATGAGAACACAAGTCCAGTTTGTCCCGAACCAACAACAATTCTTACCTGGAGAGACCAGTCCATACAAGTGACGACTCGATGCTTGGACCAATGCTCATCGTAGAACTGACGATTGAAAGAAAGGTTGGCTCCAGCCTGGACGTCCCTAGGAGGGTTGAAAGATCAAAGACAAGTAAGATGCTTCAAAATGGGGTTCTATCTCTACTGCTCATATTGAAAGAACGAAATGGCAAGAGCATGGCACACAATACTCTGAAGCCAAAGCATCAATTCAGAGAGCAAACGCTGATCATAAACGACCACTAAAGGTGGTCTCCTTCATGCAAAGCTCTCTCTTACCTGGCCCAGATGAGGTTTCCACATGTTGTTCCAAGCCTGGTGTGAAATGTCAAATTTGTTTCAGGTTCCCATCCTGACCAGTTCTAAAGCATTCTCCTTCCCCTAAAAAGTTCTGCCTTGAAGCAGAGTTTACAAGAAATCTCCCAGCACACTGGGAGATTCTTTGACATCAGTGTCAACTTATCTGGCCTTAGACCAGAAGTGATACGCATGTTCCACTTTACCTATAATTGCTGTTTTACCACAGCAATAGCAAGTGAAAAGTTCTACCGCGAGACAGGCCTGCTGAGGGGCAGGCGGGGTGAGGGATTCACCAAACACTGTAGATACTTAACACAGACGGGCCGCAGTCCATGGGGTTGCTAAGAGTCGGACACGACTGAGTGACTTCACTTTCACTTTTCACTTTCATGCATTGGAGAAGGAAATG
>NW_011494706.1:3664988-3696240 GCF_000754665.1 Bison bison bison
TGTGGTTTTTTTTTTTTTGGCTGATAGTCAACTGGCCACAGACCATCCTCTGAAGAACTCTGCACTAATCTTACATTTGCTCCACAAGACTGCATGTTTAAGTTGGGTCATACTTGTTCTGCATCAGCAGTTACTGGATCCACATAAAAAGCTATCTAAGCTCCTCGGGCCTCAGTTCAGGAATTCCTCCCCACTCACCTTATTTTTCTGTTCTATTGCCTTGCACCCTGCTCCACTTGTCTGATTGGGTGACTTGATCTCAGGCTAAGTATTTGGGTTCCACAGAGCTAACTTATTACGACTTTTTCTCCCCTAGCTAACTCTTCCTCAGCTCCACCTTTGCAAACTCAGACAAGTAAGTACAGTGTCAGTCACTCAGTCGTGTCTGACTCTTTGCGACCCCACTGCTGTGGCCCGCCAGGCTCCTCTGTCGATGGGATTTCCCAGGCAAGAATCCTGGACTAGGTTGCCATTTCCTCCTCCAGGGGATCTTCCCCACCCAGGGATCAAACCCACGTCCTTTGCATCTCCTGCATTGGCAGGCGGGTTCTTCACCACTAGCGCAACCTGGGAAGCCCCAAGAGGTACATACACCGAAGATAATACTGTGCCCAGTACCCAGAGGGAAACAGGACTCAGAATATTAAGTGAGCCGGAGAGGAATGGCTTTTTAAAATTAAACAAATATAACATGTATATTCAAAATACTGTCTCTTTGATACAGTCTATCAATACTATCAACTGTTAAGAACATTTTCAGAACTCCTTCTCGAACCTGTTTACATGGCCTTGAGCATCTTCAGTGATGACAGGTTGGCCTTTGACAATGTATTTGAATTTTAGAAGTAGTAAAATGTCAGGTCTGATGAAAACGGCAGGGGATCTCATCTTTTTATATTGTTCCTGGCCAAGAGAAATTGGTGGCTGAACATCAGTTCTGTCTTTTTATAAAGCTCATAAAGTGCCTCCTATTATCCATGTGAAGATGGTTTACAATGTACATGTTGAAGTCACAGGGCAAGTTGTTTGGGGCCATAGGTTTATAGGCAAGATTTTTTAATCTGTAAATTTACGCCTGCACATGTGTTTCCTAAAAGGCATATATACATAAGCTTACGGTATCAAGACAGGAAAAAGTTGCCAGTCTCTGTTGCCTTGCACATCAGTTAAGGTTCTCCTGGATCTCATGTTTATTTTCCTCAGCTTCCTGTTTGCTTAGACATCAAAACTACATCTCCTGGATATAACGTAAATCTCCTCTTACTGCTTATAAGGATGTTTTCTCAGAGGACAATGTACATGACTCTACCAGTCTCTATCACCTGGACTGTCCCCCAGATATCAAGTTCAAAAGCATTTCACCGAAGCACATGATAATTACAGGGAAACTCTAAGCCAGAAATCATAACCAAAGCCCTTAGTCAGAGCTGTTCAGCAAGATCAGCTCTGGAATTTCAGTCTCTTCTGATTTGTCAGGCTTGCAACTTGCCTACTCAAAACATAAATGAGTTTAGAAGCAACAGATAACTTATCACAGTATTTTTATTTTAACTGCACACAAGAAACTAACCCGTCTTTTTCCTCCAATTCTCGACCACTGTAGTCAAAGAAGATATCGGAGTCTTCTGCCAGGGCTCTTTCAATTACCCGTATTGTCCGATCAAAAAAGATGAGAAACTCCTCTGAGTGAAGGATCTGCTGTTTTTCTTCTTCTGTCAGCTCCCTTGGAGGAGCTTTTTTATGTAAAAGAGATCATTGGGAAAGGAAAAAAAAAAGGAAAGTTAAAACATTTCAAGAGGAATCCAACTCTTGAAAGACACTGCTTATCAGAAGAGAAATAGGACACAGTAAAATAAGCCATTGTTAACATTAATTCTAAATTACTCCTAAACTCACACCAAAGGTTTTTTGCATTGCCAACTTTACAAAAAGATGTCATATCTGGATTAATTACTATTTTGAAGAGTTGAAAAAATACTACAAATGAAGATGATTGTGTGTTTTAACAATCCCCTCTGAATGTTACTTTCTTTTGAACTGAACTTGAAAAACAGCTCAAATAGTACATAGTAGAGAAATCTGTAAAACCATGTATGCTGCTGCTGCTAAGTCACTTTAGTCGTGTCCGACTCTGTGCGACCCCACAGACAGCAGCCCACCAGGCTCCGCCGTCCCTGGGATTCTCCAGGTAAGAACACTGGAGTGGGTTGCCATTTCCTTCTCCAATGCAGGAAAGTGAAAAGTGAAGGGGAAGTCGCTCAGTCGTGTCCAACTCTTAGCAACCCCATGGACTGCAGCCCACCAAGCTTCTCTATCCATGGGATTTTCCAGGCAAGAGTACTGGAGTGGGGTGCCATTGCCTTGTATATTAGGTTGTAAAGCTGTGGTTAAGCGGCACATACCAAATAATTAAGAACTATCTATAGTACACTTCCCTGGTGGCTCAGAGGTTAAAGCGTCTGCCTGGAATGCAGGAGACCGGGGTTCGATCCCTGGGTTGGGAAGATCCCCTGGAGAAGGAAAATGGCAACCCACTCCAGTAATCTTGCCTGGAGAATCCCATGGAGGGAGGAGCCTGGTAGGCTACAGTCCATGGGGTCGCAAAGACTCGGACATGACTGAACGACTTCACTTTCACTTTCATAATACGATTCAGATATGATTCAGATAGCACCTTGGCTCTTTCTACTGATAAATTCATTTTATTTTAGATAGTTGCTTGATAAGGTTGATAGACTGTTATATAAATTCCCCTCAAAAACTAAAGCATGTCCTTGCAAACCCACCTTTACCCAAGATATCGTCTGCTTTTAAACAAACACATGAAACAAATAAATGCTATAAGATACCTCACAATTGTTTTTATGCCTTACTTTCCGGCATGATTAACCATATAAAGCTAAATCTGAAGATACAAAATGAGGCCAAGAGAGACTAAATACCTAGCGATATGCCACAGTGTCTGAAAGTCAGCTCACCTCGGAGTCAGGATTAGGTTACAGAAACTATTCCTTCAGTAGCAAAGTTTACATAAACCTATAAACAAACAAAGCACTAAGAACTCCTCCAGAATGAGAAATCCCTAAGGGCAGAAACTGTCAGCTGAACCTTTGTGGCTCTTCAGGAACTCCATTTCAACTTTCGTGCAGAGAGACTTCAATAAGTGTTTGATTATTCTTCAGTAGGATCAGAAGCTCCTAAAGTTTAAACTTCAGGAGGAGGGTAGTGCATTAAAACCATGGGGGTCCCTGGGTGGAATCACTCACCCACAGGCTTTCCCAAACACTTCCACAACCATCCCCATAACTAGGACCAATGTCCACCTGGCTACATGGTCAGAGGGATCATTTAGGTGCAGTCACCTGCAGCATAAGGTTTTATGAAAGAGTTATTTGACTTGACTAATGGTATCTTGAAGCCATTGCCCTGGACAAGGACCTACTGTATAGCACAGGGAGCTATGCTCAATATTATGGAACAATCTAAATGGGCAAAAAATCTGAAAAAGAATAGATACATGTGTATGTATAACGGAATCACTTTGCTGTATACCTGAAACTAACACAACACTGTTACTTAAGTACACTGCAACATAAAAAGTTATTCCCTGAAAAAAAATGGGGAGACCAATTGGGAAGATACGGTAATAGTTCAGAAATGAAACAATGGGGGTTTAAACTTAACCAGTGAAAGTAAGGATGGAAAGAGAGCAGATTCTTGTACAATTTATAAGAACTGGTGACCCACTGGATAAGAGAAATAAAAGAAGGGGTAGGAAGTCTTTTTGCAGAGCCATGGAAGTAGATCTCAAACTTGTAATGTTCAGAATGTCTCCCCGATTCTGGCCTACTCTTCTCTGCCCCAAATCAAAATGAAAGAGGGTCTAGACAGACTCCAAAGTCTGTATTTGAACAAGAAACGTGAATGATCATGACGTAGTCTGCTCGCACCTTATAAAATGCTCTCCAGGTGATGTTATAACAAAAACATGATTCATCCACTAAGCAGAAGGTAATCTCCAAATACAGTTCACCCCAGTGATTCTAAGAGGCAGAAGGATTTCTTTGTTGCTGAAATCTCCAGAGCCCCAAATACGCCTGAGTATACTGGGACTCTATAAGAACCTTCATCAACATCTGCTGAGAAACGCCACACAGACACTGGTTTGACAAATAGTGAGGTAGGCTGTGTGTAAACCATTAATAACCAGAACTCTACAAAATCAACCTGGAATCCGAGAGCTACTATGCCATTTGCTAACTTGGATTCTTCAGTCAGTAAAAGCTCTCTAAGCAGCAGTGTTATCTATAAAACGAGGCAATGGTACCTAAACTTTAAGTCTGCTTTAAGAGTTAAAAATAAACACA
This sequence comes from Bison bison bison, assembly GCF_000754665.1. Taxonomy (NCBI): domain Eukaryota; kingdom Metazoa; phylum Chordata; class Mammalia; order Artiodactyla; family Bovidae; genus Bison; species Bison bison. The sequence goes on from NW_011494706.1 coordinate 3,669,356, forward strand.
CTAGCAAGTAGTTGCATGCATTTGAAGTCGCTTCAGTCGTGTCCGACTCTTTGTGACCCTATGGACTGTAGCCCGCCAGGCTCCTCTGTTCAAGGAATTCTCCAGGCAAGAATACTGGAGTGGGTTGCCATGCCCTCCTCCAGGGGATCTTCCTGACTCAGGGATTGAACCTGTGTCTCCTGCAACTTCTATACTGCAGGTGAATTCTTTACTGCTGAGCCACTGGGGAAGCTCAGCAAATAGTTGAGCATTCAACAATCAGTTGTTGTTCAGTTGCTCAGTCATTTCCAACTCTTTGCAACCCGATGGACTGTAGCACACCAAGCCTCCCTGTTCCTCACTATCTCCCAGAGTCTGCCCAAGTTCATGTCCATTGAGTTGCTGATGCCATCGAACCATCTCATACTCTGCTGCCCTCTTCTCCTTTTGCCTTCAATCTTTGGTCACTACTGTTACATAAATAAGCATCAGTTCAATTCAGTCGCTCAGTCATGTTTGACTCTTTGTGACCCCATGAATTGCAGCACGCCAGGCCTCCCTGTCCATCACCAACTCCTGGAGTTCACTCAAACTCACGTCCATTGAGTCGGTGATGCCATCCAGCCATCTCATCCTCTGTCGTCCCCTTCTCCTCCTGCCCCCAATCCCTCCCAGCAGCAGAGTCTTTTCCAATGAGTCAACTCTTCGCATGAGGTGGCCAAAGTACTGGAGTTTCAGCTTTAGCATCATTCCTTCCAAAGAACACCCAGGGCTAAACTAGAATACTACGAGGTCAAGAAGAATGTTTTATTTTAAAAAGCTTCATTTGACTTTAGTCACTGCTGATGAATGACTTGAAACACACTTGAAATTACACAGAGAAATAGGAATTTTTCCCCATTATTCCTGTTTTTATATATAAAAAATATCTATTCTATTTTGTTTATCTTCTGGAGTTACTTTTATTCCACCTGTATCTTTCCTTACAGGTCTATTACTTTGAATAAAAAATAGTTCCTGTGTAATTTTCTGTAATTTTTTTCCCCTGTAGTTTATTGTCATTTTTATCTCAGCTTTAAAGACATACAACTTCTTCTCTAAAAGAAACCTAAACGGCTGATCAAAGTGTATTTGCAGAAGCCAAGTTCAGGTAGGTGAAGCAGTAGCCTCTCCAGATATTATGTTTGACAATACAATGTTTGGGTTGAAACTAAACTGCTACAGAACCAAAACAAAGAACATATGTTATATTAAGCTTTGATGTCCAACAGAGATCAAATGACATGATTTGTTAGCAGAAAATAACAGATGAGTACTTTTTAAAAGTCATAAATAATATTCAACTTAGGAGTTAAATAGAGCCATAGTTACGTTTGATAAAACCCCAAACCTCTCATATTTAAAAATCTTTAAACTGATGTTTTATTACAATGTAATGAAAACATAATGGCCTATCCAGGAACCACAAGCAATATCAGTATTCAGGAGATAAAACCTCTCCAGACATTGTATTTCACGAGAAGAAAATTAGTGTATTAATGCAGTCCACAAAATTTTAAATATAAGCATAAACAATTTGAACCAGAATAGTATGACTCTAGGATAGACCTCAAATTCTCTCTGAAGTCTCTTTCTTCAGTTTTCCCCTATCCCTGGAACCTAAAGAATTGTTTTCAACATCTTCACTGCATGAAAAGACAGGAATTAATTTAATAGCAACAGGCATACCAGAGAAAAACAAGGACAACAATAATGTTTGATTTTTCTTACAAGTTAAGCAGAAAGGGCTATTACAGCAGGTTTTGCTGTTTGTTTTTGCAACATGGAGTATTTCTGCCAAGAGCTAACAATATTTTATGCATTTAAAGTGATCTTTCTTAAGAAATAAAGATTCTTCAGGAAAAGGAGACCATGTAGATATTACTTTCATATAATCCAAATAACAGGACAAATTTCAAACTTACCAAACTTTACCTGAAGTTACATTCAGCTTGAATAAGAAGTATGAAAACAAGGCACTAGAGTCATAAAATTCAAAGTTTAGAAAACCGCCCAATTTCTATGAATTCATAGCCTGAAAAACTTAAGTATGAATTTTATTTTAGGGTCTATTTTGTATTCTTTTTATTACTAAAATACTAATTTGTCTGGGTTTTGGATATGACAATACTTTTTTATGTGTTTCTCATATTGATCCTATTCTATTTGCTATGCTTTTCTTATTGACCTGAATGTGTATTTTTTCAGTTTCTTTTTGATTTACTCTATTTACTATACACTATATCTTTTGATGTCTAGAGTTCCTGGGTTTTTGGTTCTCTGTAAAAATGTAAAATCCATAGTGAAATCCACAATTTATATTGAATATTTTACAACCTCATTTTAGGTCAAAAGTAATTTAAAAAAATCTCCATTTCAGAAATGCTTTTTCCAATGAGGTAGCTTTAAATTTCAATATAGAAATTATATCTTTTAAATAGTTTTCCAAAATATATCCAAAAGGTTAAAAAATAAGTAAGTAAACCCACATAACTTAAATATTAAATCAGATTAAGTAGGCATGGTGGTTCTTGGAGAATTTTACAGTGAAATCAGTTCAAAAACAAGAGTAAGAAAAATCAAACTGAATAAAGAACAATGCCCTTCTCTGAAGTTAATGTGAGGTTTATGAGTTAATGTGCAATCGCAAGAGCTAAGTTTCTGATTCTGTTGTTTTAAATTTCTAAACATGAAAATACTAGGACTCTCACATACAGAAATTTCCTAAAATCTGATTAAAAGCTAAAAGGTACTTGCTGCTTTTCCCAATTCTTTTGTGAAAAAACAAGTGGGAAGAGTAATAAATTGAACCCACATTTCTTTACTGTTTAATGCATTTTGATGTCACATGAGTAAAAATGTCAAAAGCTAGTGAGCACGGATTTTTTTTTTCCCCATCTTCCCCTCAGCACTTTTTTTTTAATTCTAAAAAAAAGGCCAGATTTCTCAAAAATGTGTTCCCTGGTTTAAAACCGTGTATGTCAAGTTTCAGCCCAGAGCAAATGTTTATGGCTAAGTAATAAATCCCTGAAATTCAGGGTTCCTATGGAAGTGCTGACACAGCCCTGCCTACCATGCAGCTGTGTGAATGGCGCCATGATCGTATCTGCTAGAGATTCTTTTAAAAGTTTGCAAAATACTATCTTGCTTTAAAAAAAAATAGCCAGCAAGAGTTTGATGCCAACATAAACATGCTTTTAACCCATCATGTGCTAATGTGCAGAAAAGCCATTAATAGAGACTAAGATGCACAGCATGGCAGTAACAGGAAATGTACTTTCAAACTTCTTTTGGACTTTTAACAGGACTTTAATCAATTCCATGAAGCATGAGCACCAGTTAAAACTGGAGGGCGTTTTTGCTCAGAACTTAAGAAGGAGGTTGCAGTGCTTTGCCAGAGAAGACAATTTGGAGATTGGGGTTGAGGGGCAGGAGGGAATCTGTGCCAAGACACAAAAAATATACCCTGGCTCCTTATCACTCAGTACATCTTAAGGATATTTTGGTAAAAAAAATAGTATTTTAGTAAACTCAGACTTATTTTGTCTCTTGCTACACCTGTGTTAATGATATTCTATTCACCAGCTTAAATATATACACATGTTCTTGAAAGTGAAAGTGTTGGTCACTTAGTCGTGTCCAACTCTTTGAGACCCATGGACTGTAGCTTCTTGTCCATGGGATTCTCCAGGCAAGGAACTAGAGTGGGTATTCTCTTCTCCAGGGAATCTTCCCAGCCCAGGGACCGAATCCGGGGCTCCCACATCGCAGGCAGATTCTTTACCATCTGAGCCACCAGGGAAGCCTAGCCACGTTCTTAGCAGGAGTTTAAATGTGAAATTGCTTCAATCAGATCCTTTTACAATCTCTCAGAAAAAGTAACTTGGGCCCTCTGTGAATGCCACTCTTAAAGATGCTGAATCTACTACCTGTCTACAGCCATACCCTAGAATTTGGCCGTAAAAAGCCACCTCACGCCTGGGCAGGGTGAGGTGAGTCCACATGGCCAGTACATACCCACTCTTACAAAGTCCCTGGGGACAACCATGTGTGCCAGTTACAGGCAAATGGAAAATTTAAAAATTGATGTATGACAGAAAGCAAACCAATACAGTAAAGGAATCATCAATTAAAAATAAATAAATATAAAAATAAAATAAACTGAGCTTCTAATTAAACTTTTGTTGCTCTAAACTTGGGACACTTAGTAGGAAATGTGCAAGAGTCCAGTCTCACAGATACTCCATATCTGAGTAAGAATGACGATCTCAAATTCTTTTTCTCCTTAGGCTGAAAATCTCAAAAAGCCCACAAAATTAGATGTTTAAGGAAACATCAGCTATAGTATTTCTGGCCTACCCCTTTCTATCCTTTTTACATTCCTGCTTTCTTGTGTTTTGAAATCCAGTGCTATTACAGGAGGAGGGCACCATGGGGAAGTGTATAGGCTTTGGCATCAGCTCCAAGCAGAGGCCAGGTACCTATACATTATGTATACAGGGTATGTTTTTAAACCTCTCTTTTCCTATTTCTCTATAAGATAGAGACAATAAGGAACCCAGTTTATATTGCTTCAAAAGGGTGTTGCAAAGGGTGCATAATATCTTTGGAGTGTTAAGGACACAGCCAAACACCTAGTAAGCCCTTACTAAATATTAGTCATTGTTATTACTGGAGCAAGTAGAGGCTGCTCCTGATCTGGGCAGAGCATGGAGAAGACACTTATAGCATAGTCAATAGTGATGATTGGGCTTCCCAGGTGGTGCTCGTGGTAAAGAGTTTGCCTGCCAACGCAGGAGACAGAAGAGACGCTGGTTCGATCCCTGGGTCAGGAAGATCCCCTGGAGGAGGGCATGGCAGCCCACTCCCGTAATCTTGCCTGGAGAATCCCATGGACAGAGGAGCCTGGTGGGCAACAGTCCACAGGGTCGCACAGAGTCAGACAGGACTGAAGCGACTTAGCATGCATGCACCACAGTGATGATCATGGTTAATGTTTCTCCATAGAGCGCATGCATAAACCTCAGAATTCGTTGACAAAATAATTATATCTGCTTCTTTTCTTTCCTGTTATTACTGGGAACATAGGATGGAGTCAACTAGGTAACATGTCAATTGATAACAAGTATCTTGTTTTACTGCTATTTAGTAATAATTTTACAGGAATTTTGCTGGGATTGTGGATGACTTGTATTTTATTTGTTTCTGTTGGTCAAAAACTAAAGGGACTCAGTTTATATTGCTACATGTAATGTACTGAACAATCCCAGAAAACCCTCCATTCTGGAGGCCTATATTAATGTTTTTACTTACCTCTATACCCCCTTTTGTTGGTTACAAAAACAAAAACAATAAAACGATGACTCGATTTCTCTCCCACACCGTACCTTCCTTCACCTCCTGCTTTTTGTCTTCATTTTCCTGTTCTGAATCCTGGTCCCCTTTAGGTTCCACCATTTCTTCATCATCCTCATCCTCTAGAACAAAGAAAGAGAAAAATGCATTATATTCTTGCCTTCCAATCAAAATCTCTGGTTGCTGGTGGGAGGTAGGGGCAGAGGGTAAAGTTCTAATCATTCAGGGCAACTTCTAAGTAAATCAGTCCACGATGGATGCCCGAGATATGTGCTCATGAATATATGGATACATTATCTCCAGAAGGGGTCTCTTTGAAAGTCCCCCCACCACGCTGCTGAGAAACCGCTCCAAGTCAGCACCTGCTCCATCTATCCCCAGGCCTCCCCCGCCACATGGATGTCTTGGAATTGCATCTCTGACCTCTGAAGCGTCTTCGGAGATGGGCCAGGAACAGATCTTAAACTGTTTCCACCTGCGGCACATTCTCCGCAGGGGACACCTGCTGTACAGACCACTCATTTCCAGTTTCATCCTCACCCCGTTGATTTGGTTTTGACCTACAGGAAAGGGTTAAATACAGGTCTGACCCCAGGTCAAATGCCATTGGCAAGGAAACAACCAGGACAGGGCCCCCCAAAGTCATTGCCATTGACCTGGGAGAAAACAACTGACCTGAAATGGCATTTACACATTCAGAGCAGCTCGTGCATTAATGTGAATTTAATGAGTGCTAACAAATGGTACCAGTCAGCCACCACCACCAGATGTTCCTGTGCCCTTCCTGCCCTATGCAAATGTGCATCCCTTGCGTCTCTTTCCCCTGAAACTGCCTTTCTTGGAGATTCCTTCCATTGCAGAGTGCTTGAAAACATCACTCACAGGGTAGAGGGTGGGGGCACAAGACAAAGTATCATGACCACGTCCAACTTACAGGAAGAAGACAATATAAACAAGTAAAACTCACTTCTATGGTTTTTAAATATATTACCTTCACTCTTCAGGATCATATTCACCACAGGTTACTGATTCCTTTGGTTCAAGCGGAGTTTAAAAGAAATGCCTCCACTTCCTCCACACCCCTTCACTCACTCATATATTCAGTCATTCAACAAATATTTGCAGACTTTCTATACATTAGAGTCCTATTTCCATCACAACAAATCCTGACATTTATAACAACTCAAACTTTCAGCTCCAGCCATTTAGAGAACGTATTATACAGTGCACGTTTAAATGCCCAAACAAATGTAGCCTGAAAAGCAACTCCAAAAGTTATGCTGTATTTAGCAAGTGATTTGTGGAGGGAATATCCATCTTAAAAATATGGATGTGTGAAGTACAGTATTACAATTTAGATACTGGAAATATCTCATTTAAATTTTCAATGGAATATAGCAATCTATATGCAGCTGTGTAGATTGTGAAACCAGACTCATTTCTTTATAATCACACTATATACATATCAGAAGGAAACTAAGATGCCTTTGAGGGAAACTGTCATTTATTATTAACACTTAACACATTTATTACTAATACATACCTGTGAGACAAAGACATTCACTTAAAATTTTGATAAGTACACTGAGTTACCCAGATATTTAGATGAATAAACCTTTTAACATGTTAAACTATAAATAACACATCTAAATCTTTATATGTAAAGATATTACCACTACCTGTCTGTTAAAAACCAGCTTGGAAAGTCCTGAGCAAAATATTCACCTTGACGTGTTATAATTTCCTGAGTCAAAGATCAAACACAAAGCCCAAGGAGGCACTAGCAGGAAGGAAGTTTCTCTTCTGGTAAACCTTCGATGGAGAGGCAGTTTTCAAAAGACCAATAAGCTGGGAAGGAGCTCTATCTCTGAACCTTCTAGAGACCTTTATCAAGTCCAATGGGTCCCAGAGCCATTCCCTGGAACTTCTAAATAGAAGTAAAATACAACAGATATGAAGGTCCCAAATCCCATGTTATGGTTGAATTTATATTCCCCTCCCCAAATTTATATGTTGACTTCCAAACCTCCAGGACCTCAGAATGTCAATCTTATTTGGAATTAGTGTCCCTGCAGGTATATTAGTTAAGATGAGGTTGTGCCAGAGCAGTGAGGGCACCGGATCCAGCATGACCAGCGTCTTCATAAACGAGGGGAGATTTAAACACAGATTCACACACAGGGAGAACACCATTGAAGATGAAGGTGAAGACTAGAGGGCTGCCTCTACAAGCCAAGAAGTGCCAAAGTCAGCCAGCAAAGCACAGAACAGATTCTCCCTGACAGCCATCAGAACCAACCAGCCAACACCTTGGTCTTGGAATTCTAGCTTCTAGAACTGTGAGACTTTCAATATTTACTGTTTAAACTGCTCAGTTTATGGGACATTGTTATGGCAGCCCTGGCAAACTAATAAAGCCAGTGACGTGCCTTAACTTCTATGGTTTTATAATCTAGTAGAAGAGATAATGAGATACACAATTGTGGTTGTTCAGTCACTAAGTCCTGTCTGACTCTTTGTGACCCCATGGACTGTAGCACAGTAGGCTTCCCTGTCCTTCACCATCTCCTTGAGTTTGTTCAAACTCACGTCCACTGAGGCAGTGAGGCTATCCAACCATCTCATCCCCTGTCATCCCCTTTTCCTCTTGCCCTCAACCTTTCCAGTATCAGGGTCTTTTCCAATGAGTTAGCTTTTTGCATCAGGCGGCTGAAGTATTGGAGCTTCAGCTTCAGCATCAGTCCTTCCAATGAATATTCAGGATTGATTTCCTTTAGGATGGACTGGTTGGATCTCCTTGCAGTCCAAGGGACTCTCAAGAGTCTTCTCCAACACCACAGTTCAAAAGCACTAATTCTTCAGCACTTGGCCTTCTTCATGGTCCAACTCTCACATCATACATGACTACTGGAAAAACCATAGCTTTGACTATATGGACCTTTGTCAGCAAAGTGATGTCTCTGCTTTTTAATACTCTGTCTAGGTTTATCATAGCTTTTCTTTCAAGGAGCAAGCATTTTTAATTTCGTGGCTGCGATCACCATCTGCATTGATTTTGGAGCCCAAGAACATGAAATCTAACACTGTTTCCACTCCCCCCCCCATCTATTTGCACAATAATCACACCTAAAGCAGTGATGAATGCTTTACTTGCATCATCTAATTTATATATCAGAACTTGGTACCACCAACCTAATTTAATAGGTGAGGAGACAGAGTAATTTCCCCCCAAGTCTTCCAACCATGTCCAGCTTCACGTTCTACCTGGTTCTGTGTGTAACGGGATCTCTGATCTTTAACCAGTTGGTGCACTGCCTCCCTACCCACAGCTGTCATGAAACAGAAATGTCGTGGAGAGATGCCTGAAGCGCAGAAGGTGTGCTGCTCAGCTGCAGTGCAAGCAGGGGTGTGTGGAGGCTCTTGGAGGTGGACATCGCATGGAGAGCTCTTTTGATTTCCAGAGGTCACCACACACAGCACACAGGGCATGTATATCAAGACTATGAGGGTGGAACTTGCTTAGTTGTGTCCAACTCTTTGGGACCCCATGGACTGTAGCCTGCCAGGCTCCTCTGTCCATGGGATTCTCCAGGCAAGAATACTGGAGTGGGTTGCCATTTCCTCCTCCAGGGGATCTTCCCAACCCATGTTATCCATCCACTCTGCATTCTTACTTACTCTGTGGAATCCACTCTCCTGAGACCTGATTCAGCAATACTTATTACAGGCCTTGCTGTATTCCTTCGGAGAGACAGATTCACAACCTGGGTGGTAGGGGCATTTCAAGGCACGAAATCGGTCTGAGTCCAAGGCTGGAGTCTACCACTTGCTAGCCCCTCACTTAGCATAATTCATAGGAACTCTCTGAGGCCCTTTCCCTCATTTGCTGACTTGGGATAATAACCTTTTCTCAAAACACAAATTTATCATAAGAATAAACAGATAAAATTACTAATGTGAAATTGCTTTTTAAACCACCAAGAGAGCTGCAAATATCCATACAGAGAAATCTACAAGCAAGTGTTGCCTGCGCTTGTATGTCAGCAAACATTTGGGGAGCACTCAAAGTGCGTTATGGGCCAGGCAGAGGACAGGGACCCTCCCCCCCAAAAAAATCTGTGCTCATGCCATGGTGCTTCCGTGAATGAGCAGAAAGAAGCTGAAAGCAAATAAACAAACAAAACATACACTGAGTCAGGTAACTAGGAGGGAGACAGAGAATGCTGGGAGGGGCACTGGGCGTGCTGATCAGGGGAGGAAGAGGCGAATTTTTAAACAACGTGCTCAAGAAAGGCCACGCTGAGCAAAAACTTAAAGGTGTCCAGGGCTGAGAAGTGAAGATTTCAGAGAAGTAAAACCAGTAACCCATAGGTTCTTCCACCTCCCTCCATAGACCCAAAGGGGAGAACAGCTCAAGTTCTAAATTACTTTAGTCCTGGTTCCACTGAATATAGAAAAAAACAATTGTGCTTTTATTAGAATCACCAAGTTTTTTTTTTTTTTTTCATTAAGAAGAAAATTACTACTATTATTTCTTTTTGAAAGCAATGCTCTTTTATTGGTGGATTTTTTTCACATTATTTAAAGAGGTTTTAAAAAGCAAAGCAAAAGCAAGTCTTTTGTTTTAATTTTGGAGAACCACCTAGTCTTTAGGCTCACTTTTTTTAGTTCTTAAAATGAAGTCAGTTTCACCAAATGACTTTGAACTGGACAGCTTTAAACAACATCAAGCTCCTATCTTTCGCAGACACAAGGATTTTTAAACATTAACTCCCGAAAGAATTAAAAAGAAACATCATGACAGAAAGTGGCCACTTAGAGCTTTTTGGAAATATATTATTCTGTAAGGGCCTGGCTATAAAAAGGGGTAGGTTTGTAATAGAAGTGTGTTAGTTTATTTTTGAAGTAGGTGGGGAAATAGCAGGTTATCTAAGTCTTTAAATAGAAAACACTTCCCCAGAGAATATGTTTTCAATGAGTTTTTAAAAACCCCAACAAATATTTATTGTGTTTATAATATGTGCAAAGTCCCATAATGAGATACGGTAAATAAAAGAGAAACAATTTTTAAAAAACAGTACTGTTTTAAACTGGTTACAAACCAGTTGTAGGCATTAATTTTTAACGGCCACAGAATTCTTTGTCTATCAGCTTTTTAAAGACAGAAAGTAAGTGTTTTGGTGGATTTGTTAAGGAAATAAAACACAAGAGACGGGCTTGTCTCTCTGCATACTGATATGTTTGCCTTGCTCAGCAAAGACAGTATATTTTTCTTTAAGATTCTGGTTTCCTTTCTGGTGCAACTGGAATTACTTCTGTTGAAACCATTTTCAAAACAGTTAAATAACTTTAAAGAAAAGGATTTATGTAGAACTGCTACGGACTACGGATATATGAGTTGTGCCACGAGTTCATACCCAGCTACATTTCCTTTGTGATTGGGGGGGGCGAAAATTACCACACATGTGCGGTCTCTGTACCAGGTACGGTGAGACATTAAGCTACTGGCAGAAGTTAATTACCTGTCAGTCTACGAGACTAATTTCAAACAATGGCATCTTTTAGACATTATTTTATTCAGCAGCTAAATTCTACCCTCTGCAGTTGTTGCTTTCTTTCTCTGTAGCTGGAAAAAAGTTTGGTAACTACTGTCCTCCTTCCTTAAGATATCCTTGAGGTCTAAACACGAGTAATTTGCACATTCACCGAAATTGAATATAACACACTTAGTCCAGGGCCTGACCCTGTATATGAGCTCCGGAAAGGTAAGTTTCCTCCACTTGGTGGTGAAGAATGAAGCCAATGTTACCAGTCTGAATATGCCACAGTTGTCTGACTATTGAGCTGCTCTGATGGCCTTCTCTGGTGGCTCAGATGGTAAAGAACCTGCCTGCAATGCAAGAGACCTGGGTTCAATCCCTGGGTGGGGAAGATTCCTACAGAAGTGAATGGCTACCCACTCCAGTACTCTTGCCTGGAGAATCCCATGGACAGAGGAGTCGCAAAGAGGTGGACACAACTGAGTACTAACACTTTAACTTTCTGATGACTTCACAAATCTGAGACTTTGGGACAGAAGTGCAAGGAGCCGTTTGTCATTGTTGGTAATACAACACCAAGACCCTTTTCTGTCTGGTGGTAGGGGGTGTTTTCCTGGCAGCACTGCTGCGTTGGTGCCTTGCTGGGACCCTACTTTCTCATCCTGAAGCCCCAGAGAGACATTTCCTGCTCTCCATTTCCTGGTGACCAGCACACTGGCAGGATCTGGGCAGTCAGACCGAATGCTCCTAACTGGACCTTTGTCTTTGGGGCCAAGAGGCAAAGCCAAGAGGGCACCGAGGATAATGAGGGGCAGCGTGCAGCCAGCCAAGTCTGACATCCTGGCCAGACTGCTCCAGAGATCCATGGTCTGTCTGGGTTCCCTTGGTCTTGCCCCTTTCCCAAGCCTGTTCCTTTGCCTCCTGTTGATTCTGTGAGCACCAGATTTCCTTCCAATAAATCTTACTAGAAGTGATGTCAGCACCAGATTTTCTTCCAATAAATCCCCCTGGATTCAGTGCCTGCTGCTTGCAACCAGAACCCTGAGTGACACGGGGCAGCCCTCTGTGAAGAGAAGGGCTTGTGTTTTATGAGGCTGATGGGTTCTTGCTTTCCCCAGCTCTCTCAGGACCTGCAAAAACCCCAGGATAAGAGGGTCTGAATGCCTGCCCCGAGTCCTTGATGCCCTGCTCCTGGCTTTTCACAAGGGGTCTGCAGGTTCATGGAAGACGGCTAAGTCTGGTCAGGGGGAGACAGACAGGAGGGAGCATAGTGGGCCATTTCACTCCATCCTCCTTGACTCCAAATGGCACTCTGTTGCTGACGAAAGGGGGACGCACAAAGCAATCACCGTAGGACTTCGAATCGAACAGGCCAAAGTCATATACTGCTAAGAAAATTGATTGCTGCTAATTAAACTGTAACACAGCATCAATTCTAATGTGAAAAACTGTGAATGTTGGAATTGATCAAATAATTAGTGGCTTAGAAATGAATAGAACACTAGCTTCCAAAAGATAAAAGGGATGATGGCAAGAACATTGAGTCAATTCTAAATCAAACTTACTACCATGTTACTGTTGGTGAAAAGACTTTGAGAGATTAAAAAAAAGGGTCTTTCTTCATTTGTTTGTTTTTTGTGTGTTTTACCTCTTTTTCTTTTTTTTGGCCATACCACAGGGCATGCAGGATCTTAGTTCCCTAACCAGGGATTGAACCCATGCCCCATGGCATGGAAGCTCAGAGTCCTAACCACTGGACAACCAGGAAAGTCCCTGTTTCTTTGTGTTTTAGATGTGTTGCCCTTAACTTAATGTCAAATGCCCTAGCCACTTTTATACAATTCTATGTATAGCCATTTCAGATAGGGATTCTTTTTATAATATATTTTACATGTTCTATAGAAAACCAGAGTTAATCTCTCAAATTAAAATTTATTAAAAATAATTTACCTTAATGAAGATATTCTTTGCAGTTCTGTCTTTGGCCTCATCTTTTCTCATGTCAGATGTCACTCTGGATAATATTTACATTTGTCTTTACTGGTGGCTCAGACGGTAAAGAAACCACCTGCAATGCAGGAGACCCGGGTTTAATCCCTGGGTCGGGAAGATTCCTGCAGAAGGGAATGGCTACCTACCCCAGTATTCTTGCCTGGAGAATCCCATGGACAGAAGAGGCTGGTGGGATACAGTTCACGGAGTCAGAAAGAGTCACATTTCACTTCCATCATCACTCATGAATGGGTATCTCCTGCCAAGATATCCCCTCTAGGCTCCAGATTCTGTGTTGTACATTTCAACGCGAATGTCCCCCAACGTGTTCACACTCCACATATTCCAAGCAGAACCCCCACCTTCTGCTGAGAGCTCCTTTGACTACATTCTCCATTCCCCGCACCAACTGCACACCTTTCACATATGGGCTCACAATTAGATATCACAGTACTCACTTTAACTCTTTCAGCAGAGATTATAACAAGGCGTCTCTACATTTGTTCAATCCTTCCTCCAAAAATCTGTCTTAAATCTGCCTCTGTCTTTTCTACACTGCCCCGATCCAGGCCATTACCATCTCTCACCTGGAGTATTATAGTAGTATTTTGACTGGCCTCTCTAAAACTACAAGTCTTGCTCTGTGTTTCTAGTAGTTTCATTTTTATTTTTAAAAAAACACATCTATGTATCCTTTCCCCACCAAAAATATTCTATAGTTCCATATACATTGCAGTATAAAACCCCACAACTTCTTATTTCTTCCACCTCAACCTGCACTCTGAACAACACACAATCACCCAAAACCCCAGTAGGTACACACCTCAAAGGCACTACACATTTTTTTCTTTCTACCAGTCTTCCCTCCAGTGTCCAGGAGGTGATCACTACTAATTCTTCATGATGCAACTCCAGAGCTTTAACACCTCGTCCCAAGCAGACCTATGGACACCTTCCATTGTTCTCCCTTGGATCTCCATGATAACACAGCCAAGAAACCACTTGAAATTCGGTTCTGCATTTATCTCCACAACCAGAAGAAAAGTCCCTCAAAGACCTACTCTTGATAGTACCATCAATGTCAAGTTCAGTTCAGTTCAGTTCAGTCGCTCAGTCGTGCCCGACTCTTTGCGACCCCATGAATCACAGCACGCCAGGCCTCCCTGTCCATCACCAACAAACACTAGCAAAAGCAAGATGGGTGATGGTTCTGGAAAGCTAGTTCAAACAACATTATATAGCTCCTTAAACAACAGAACAAGTTTGGACTTCTTTCTGGAGATCAGTATCCCCCTTTTGAATAAACATCTGTTGTTGTTTCAGCGCTGAGTCATGTCCAACTCCTCTGACCCCATGGACTGTAACCCACCAGATTCCTCTGTCCGTGGGATTTCCCAGACAAGAATAATGGAGTGGGTTGCCATTTCCTTCTCCATGTGAATAAATATACATCTGATTTAACCCAAAAGTATTATTTAAATTTTCAAAAGGAATCCAAGACACTGGAAACGCCAAATATGGCTTTTGAAACCTCACTCCTCTCCTTCTTGGCCAGCTCTTTATGCACATTCTGATACACCTAAGGGGTGGCCTGACCCTTGATGAAAATTGTTGCTGCCACCTGACCCTGCAGAGAATCTGGAGGCATTTAAAAATGCAAGAGACAATGTTTAATTTTATTTAAGAATACAGAGGCAGTATGGAGCTGGAAGGGAGTGGGAGAGCCTGGAATGAGGGAGGCAGTCAGAAGGTAAGCTATAGCCCTAATCCAAGCAGCAGATGATGAGAACTTGGCTGGGGATGGTTGACCGCCAGTAGGCGTGATGAGCTGACCTGTGAATGCAGAATGTGTTTGCATAGCAGACAGTGAGGGCTCTCGTACAGAACTCACTCAAGTCACCCTATCCTTGGACCGGCTTTGTGGACGGGTTGCCAACTTCACCGGGAGTCCAAAGAGAGCCACCTCCTGATACGTATCACGGCAGCCAAAATAAAGTATAACATGCACCGCTGAATGCTTACACAAACCAAGGTGAGCGCCTCGGTGCTTTCAAAATATGCAGCAAAGACATATTTTGTGGGATTTTCAGTAAGCACTTTGTTAAATATACTACATGCTAATATTTAAAAAACCTTCGCTTTCTGGTCTAGAAAAATCTGGCCAGAGCAAAGAAAACATACATTTCTCATCATACAGAGCACTCCTGTTAACACTCTAGGCCACATCAGTTCTCTCCTAAGGCTCTAACATGACAGTACTTGGAAAGTTTACTTCCTGATGGAATGTCACACAAGGCCTTGCAAATGGGAGGAAATGAAGGAAAATATTTAAAGCGAGAGAGGAAGCCAGAGAAGAGTACTTTTTAGCAGCTGTTTCTGAAACCTATAACTGTACTGATACACGAAATGTGTGCAGCAAATATGGGCTGAATTGAGTGGACATGGATTAGTCAGCTTGCATACAAGGTCAGAGATCAGGAGGAGACTTCCCTTCTAGAGCTGTCCAGGCAGGAGCCCAGGGATAACCTCAGCCTTTGATGTTTGGGGCTGGGAAAACTTGACTGGTCTCTATTTCCATACATTTTCCTCTTTAAAAACCATCAATGGCCTCCTATTTCCTAGGCGAGCTCAGTGTTAAAGGCCCATAATTAGCTAACTTCGACTGAATTCTCCAGCACTATTCAGAACAGAAGAGTCCTTGATTCATCTGTACATGCAATTTGTTGCCAGAAACCACCCCCATCTTTCCTCTCTTGATTCTTTTATACTTTTCAGGCCTCCATCTACTAAGCTTCTGCAGGAAGTCATGGTGTCTTCAGCCATGATCAACTGGATGAGCTAATTCATACTAACAGACTAGAGAATGCTCACCCCAGTGAATTAATCTCTAACGGCAACCTGCAATTCTTGCAGGACCTAGAAGGGAGAGAGATTTTGAAAGAGCCAAGCCACCCCTCAAAACAGTCCTCTGTTCCGGAGTCTTGGAAGCAGAAGCATTCATTGAACAACTCCAGAAAGAACACTGCCATTGTGCTCTGTGGGAACAGAGCCTCCTTGACTCGTCCAGGGCACAGGCTCTATGTCTATTCTTGGCAGTTTTATTTGTATAGAGGTGTGCGTGCAAATACATACACACACACACATTCAGGGCAATAATTCAAAATACTTGAAAATGCAATTCTCTGCTTCTTGGAAGGGGAGAAGGGACTCCTAGCTTTCTTTTCCAGACTTAAAGCCGTTTTGCAGCCCACTTTTGATTCTAGACAATCCCATACCCTTCCCTTTGTTTCCTCGATCACGTGCAAACCTGTGCTTCCTCTTTTTTTTTTTATCATAGATTGCAGTTTTTTAATGATCATGTGTATTTTTTTTTTTTTGCAGCTGGATGCCTTTATTTATTTTTTTAAATTTTATTTTATTTTTAAACTTTATTGTATTGGTTTTGCCAAATATCGAAATGAATCTGACAGGAGCATGGCTTGTGGAAAAGAAAACTGAGCTGCAAGGACAGAAATGTCATCATACCTAACTTTAAGCAGCAACCACAGATATGTCCCAGAAAAAGCAGACCCCAAGGCCTCCAGGTATTAAAATGGTTATGGCGTTAACTAGTGAAGACAGAGTAAAATACGTAGATGCCATTTAGAAACACTATTTTGCTTGTAAAGAAACTGTAAGGAAAAAATGGTACCTTCCATCTTTGAGCTTGTCGAGTCTGACATTTAGTGTCA
Organism: Bison bison bison; assembly: GCF_000754665.1. Classification (NCBI taxonomy): domain Eukaryota; kingdom Metazoa; phylum Chordata; class Mammalia; order Artiodactyla; family Bovidae; genus Bison; species Bison bison. The sequence continues at coordinate 3,685,992 of NW_011494706.1, forward strand.
GGGCAGTTGTCACGTCCATCCCTGCATGCAGAAGTCAACATGTTCTCTAGCACTCATCTTGTTTTTGTCTTTTTTGGGGGGAGGTGTTTTTTGTTTTTAATTGAAGTATAGTTGATTTCCAATGTAGAGTTAACTTCTTCTGTATAGCAAAGTGAAGTGACTCAGTTGCACAGATACACACATTCTTTTTCATATTCTTTTCCATTCTGGTTTATCCCAGGACATCGAATATATTTACCTGTGCAGGAGCACGTTGCTGTCCATCCATTCTATACGTGATTGCTTGTACCTACTAACCCCACATTCACAGTCCATCCCTCCCTGACCCCTCCGCATCCCCTTGGCAACCACAAGTCTGCTCTCTATGTCCGTGGGTCTGTTTCTGCAATCTTTTTGTTAACAGGATCAAATGGTGAATTCTGCCTCTTTGTATCCCCTTCACTTGCACCACTCCCTCTGTCCTCCCTACTTCTCCACCTCCTTCTCTTTGGTAAAGGCCACCATGTGGCTTACCGTCAGGGTCTCCTAGCTGGCATTCTTAACTCTAGCTGCTCTCAATGCCTGCCCTTGCTACCAGCTCTTGAAAATTCCCGTGCCATGCAGAATACAAGTTGGATTCCTCGGCCTCATCTCCAAGTCTTCTAAGTAAGAAGACTTGAAGACTTCTGACTCTAAAACCACCTGTATCCTGCCGACCTGCCTCCACCATACTCACCCGCTCTCACCCCCATCCACGCACACACTTCTGTCACTGACCCTGCAACACTGCACAACCACCACAGTCCCTCTGTCCTTCAGTTCCTGTGGCTCCCTCAGCCAGACTCTCTCCCTCCCTTCCTTCTTACAAAATACGAGCACCTAACATGTGTCAGGCACTATCTCAGGTGCCAGAGATACAGCAGTGAGCAAACAGATGAGGCATCCTGCCTTCGTTGAGCTTGCATTCCAGGGGCAGGGACAGAAAACAAGATAAACAAAGAAAGCATAGAGTAGGTTAGAGAGTTGCGAGCACTAAAGAGAACAACAATACAGGCCAAGTGGTGAGTATTACAATTTTACACACAGGTAGCTTGGGAGGTCCTTACTGAGAGGTGGCATTTGACAAGAAGACTCAAGGAACAAGCTCTGTGGGTAGCTGAGGAAAGCATTCTAGGTAGAAGAAGCAAAAACACAAGGGCAGGGTTTTGTCTGGAATGTTCAAGGCTTTGAATACCTTTGTATCTTCCCTGCATGTAAAATCCAGCTATACTTCAAGATCTGATTCAAATGACCCCAGGTCCCCAAATCCTTCCTGTTCACCCTTGTTAGAAGGGATGTCTTCCTCATTCAACCCTTCACAGCACTTGAGTTGAGACTGTCTTAGCAATTTTCTTTACCCAGTCAAAGAACTATCGTGTTTTAAAGTAGGACATTTATCATTCTCTATTTTACTCAGGAAATCAACTCTGAATATTCACTGGAAGGACTGACGCTGAAGCTGAAACTCTAATACTTTGGCCACCTGACGTGAGGAGTCAACTCATTGGAAAAGACCCCGATGCTGGGAAAGATTGAGGGCAGAAGGAGAAGGGGATGACAGAGGATGAGATGGTTGGATGGCATCACCAACTCAATAGACATGAATTTGAACAAACTCTGGGAGATAGTTAGTTCATGGGGTCATAAAGAGACTTAGCAACTGAACAACAGCAACAAATTTTATGTACTATTTTAAGTAGAGTACATCCTTGTGCATTTCTGAGCTTTCTTCTCCATCCAAAATTCTGAACTTCCTGGGACTGGGATACATTAACTATTCACATTTATATGCCCCAATATGGGTGTTAAGAAAATGTTCTTGGCTGTTTTTTAAAAGTTAAGAATGTCATTTCCCCCAGGGTTCTGAAAAGCATATTTTCTCAGTGGCTTCTCCAACGTTTTAGCTGGATCACAAAACTCTTCATTCAATTTCCAGTTTTAAGGTTCCTTTCCTTGATTGCTAGGTCTTGTCGTCATTGCCAGCATCTCTTCTCTAAACTTACCCAGAGACTCCCTATACTCACTCTGAGGCTCCCCGTCCTTTATTTTGTTTTGTGTCCTGGTCACTAGGTAAATGCTCACTACCTAATGTGTGCTCAGATGTGTACTAGGCATCACGGAAAAACAACAGTTATCCATTTATTGAATCACATACGTTAAGCTTTGTGGTAAAGGTTATATTTCATTAGCCTGTTTAATCCGCCCAACAACTCACCAAGGCAGACATAATTAGTTCTCTCTAGCTCAGCGGTTTCTAACCTTTTTGGCATCTGGGACTGGTTTCATGGAAGGCAATTTTTCCACAAACTGAGGTGGGGGATGGTTTTAGGATGATTCAAGAGCATTACATTTATTATGCAGTTTATTTCTATTATTATTTCATAGTAATAATAATAATAGATCATTAGGCATTAGATGCCAGAGGTTGGCGACCCCTGCTACACATGAGGTTTTGAAAGGAAGGTGATCAATAAGATTAGCACTAGAGGAAGAACGGAGCCAAAATTCAAACTCATGTTTTGCAACCCCTAAACTCCCTCAACTTGCTACTAAATCATACCAAGCTTTGTAAAGGAAGAAAAGGGACCTGTGATGGATATTTTGGACTTTGACCACCCAGAATCCACCACGTCAAGTCTTTGGCCAACAGCCTTTCTATTCTTCCTTGGCGGACCCATCCCTCCCCACTCTCAGCTAAGCAAATCCTTCTTAAGATTCAAGGGGAAACTCTGTATCTGAAGCAGTGACCAATGACACGAAAGCTCTGTATTTCTCTCTGGACTATCAGTAGAGTGACCATAAAATCTACTGTCCAAATTGGGATACTTCTCAGAGGAAATGGAGGTGCAGTGAATGTTTAAGCATGATATGGTGAAGGGAGATATGGCAGATATGGATGAGGGAGTCTGGACAATCCAGGATGTGTGGGCACCCCTGCCGCAGGGCAGTGGGCTGCTCTCTTATACTGGACTATGCGACTGTTCTCGCCAAAACAGGACCCATGCTTGCTCTAACCACCAGGGAAGTGGATGCCTTTCCTTCATTGGGTTGGGTGTCATACCCAACAGGGAACTAAAGCTGTTCTGGCTCCCTATATGGAACTTGACAAAGAAGAAAGAAAGAAAGAGCATGGCCAAGAGTGGTAACTAACAGAAATCTAAATTGAATAGTAACTGAAGTCAGCATGCCCCAGGGGAATCTAGAGTCTAGACTTATATTTGTTAACAGCAAACAAATGTTCTTTTGACTTCAGTAATTTGAGGGTGGTTTCTCTGTCACTGGCAACCAGAAAAGTATGAATGATCAGGAGCTAATAACTACTGACTAAGTGCTCTGTACTCTTTGTAGTTACTCTGCATTTTCTGTACATGATCTCTTTTAGCAAGGACATTAGCTGTAAGGTAGTATGGGGTTCGGAGAAGGCAATGGCACCCCACTCCAGTACTCTTGCCTGGAAAATCCCATGGATGGAGGAGCCTGGTGGGCTACAGTTCAAGGGGTTGCTAAGAGTTGGGAACGACTGAGCGACTTCACTTTCACTTTTCACTTTCATGCATTGGAGAAGGAAATGGCAACCCACTCCAGTGTTTTTGCCTGGAGAATCCCAGGGATGGGGGAGCCTGGTGGGCTGCCATCTATGGGGTTGCACAGAGTCGGACACGACTGAAGCGACTTAGCAGCAGCAGCAGCAGTATGGGGTTAAGTGCACGAGTCCTGTTGCCATGCTGCTCAAGTTCAAATTCTGATTCTATCATCTAGTTGTAACCATGGGCCACGTACTGAACCCCTTGTGCCTCAGTCTTCTCATCCTCTGATTACAGAGTTGCTCTCCTTGGTTAATGATGACTCTTTCAAGGCTTAAGATACTTAAAGAACATTTTCATTACTATTGCTAAGGAAACTAAGATACTAAAGAGGTTAAATAATTTGCTCCAAGTCAGACAGCTACTAAATTATAAGGCAGGTTTCTGAGGCACCAAATTCCACTCTGTTTCATCTGTGTCCACACTGTCTCCCAGCTCCCTGAACTAAGCAGGAAGAATGGAGATGTCTCAACGGGTTTGGAGGCAAGAACAAGCATAGCCAGTGGAGACAGAAGGTCGTGGAAGGGGCAAAGCTGTGTTGGAGCACAGTTGAAAACAAAGCTGCCCCCTATATTCACTCACACAGGCCCCAGCTTCCTGTGCTGAGCCCAGCTTCAGTATAGTTTCAGCACAGTGAATGGTTGCTTCACAATCTGCCTATAGTTTCAGAAGCATTCCCACCTACTTCCAGGAGGTCTACTTGAAGCAACTCGTCTCCTCCAGCCCGAGGCCAGGAATACAGGATGCGCCCTGCTCCATCTCGTACCGTGTGGGTTCCTCTGCCCTTTGCCAACCCTGCTTCAACTGAGCTAGTTACTTTGCTTTTCTTGATCTTGCCAAAAACTCACATGTCTCATGGCTTTTCCATCTGCTGTCCCCTCTGCCTGGAATACCCATTATCCAAATGGTCATGTGTCTTTCTCACGACTCTTTTAAGAGTCCCTGTTCAAATGTCAGCTCGTCTGCGAGGTCTTCCCGATGCAACCTATACAACATGCTGCCATGCCTCAGCCCATTCCGTACTGGCACATGGTGCTCGCTTTCCCCTTACTTTGATTTTTTTAAAAACTTTATTTTATTTTATATTGGAGTATAGCCTATTAACAATGTTCTGACAGTTTCAGATACACCACAAAACTGTCTCTGCCATACATACACTTCATTACTGTCAGTGTTAACTGCTCAGTCAAGTCCAACTCTTTTGTGACCCCATGGACTGTAGCCCTCCAGGCTCCTCTGTCCATGGGATTCCCCAGACAAGAATAACGGAGTGGGGAGCCCTTCCCTTCTCCAACATATACTTCATAGCACTGATAACTATCTGATTGAATGTACATATGCATGTATGTATGTATGGCCTGCCTCCTACCACTTAGAATGGAAATTCTACAGCGTCAGTGACTGCCTCTTCTCGGCTCTACCCAAATCACCTAGAAAATAGCAGGGTATGTGGCAGGTGGGCAATGAATACTTGTTGGATGATGAGATGACTGAATGCACAAAAGGGCAGCAAGGCAGCCTTGCATCTTGCAACCAACACCCATGTAATTCCTTAACCCCCAGAATGATGGCAGTCTCTGCTACAGAATTGGGGACTCACCGCCTCCACCTTGTCATGGATGCTTACAACCCCACAGGTCTGGTTCCTTCAAATGGGATTTTTCTATCTCTTTAGCACTTTGATTCTCCAGAAAATGAAAATGAGTGCTTTCTGCTGAACTTCCATTTCAGCATTTTCTCTTTCTGGTGTCCACCCCCAGCCCAGAGAGAACTGATCTATTTTCCATCTGGAAATACATCAAAATTCATCACGGTCCAATTCTCAGGGAAGATCATTAGCACATTTGTTTGCTTTTATCCTGGCATTAACAACTCTATTTGGGGCTAAATCATTTCCCCTGGTTTCAACGTCAAGTTTTCCCATTGGCTCAAATACGAAGTCCCTTGTCTGTCAATGTAATAATTTTCTATTAATTATGAAAGAAGAAAGCAAGCAGTTTGAGAGTCTTAAGGGAAGCATTTGTCTAATCCAAGAAACTGACTTTTCCAGCTACTTGGACTAAGTACAACTCTCAGTTGTGGTCAGATTCACAGATTTCAAAGTGCCCCCTTGTTTTTACTTTCTGGTCAGTCTAGACAGACATGGTTCATTCCTTCATTTTTCAAGCTGTTGAAACATCAAGTTGGTCAAAAGAATCTGAATCTCTAGAGACTGAACCGAGCAGCGTTTCACCAGAGACTTCATAACTTTCTACCGAATATCCCTTCAAACAGAACCACCTCAGTGGTACTAGGAGAGATTTCACTTCAAAGGCTCTGTGTGAGCATGAGCATGAAACTGTGACAACAAAAGCAATGACCATTATTGTCCCATCCCAAAGGGAGCTGGAATCCAGTGGTTAGAGTATGCAGTCCTGATTTTTTTTTCTTTTGCCTGGTCTCAGCTATTTCAGTTTCAGCTGGGTATCTTTACCCAACCTAACTGTCTCCTTTAAATACCAAGCTTCTACTCCTTGGACACATGTTCTTGAGAAGCTACCATGTGCAATGCATTGGCTCCATTGTATGAGGCCACAGAAATAAGTCAACAGAGATGCTTCAACTCAAGAGCTTGGCATCTGGGTAGAGAAATAACAACTGTATGTAAATATCTATATTGGAAGGCAGAATGCTTGGATATCTGTTCCAGGGAATCCCCAAGGGGTAACGTTAACTTCTTAAGGGAGAGTATGAATAGGGACAGAGGGAAGGGAGGCAGGTTTTTTCAAGGAGTTTATTTTCAGCTGGGTCATGAGGAGTGATTGGATCTTCAGAGGGACACAGAGATGGGAATGCAGGGTATCATTCCAAGAAGAGGAGAGGGCATGGACGAGTACAGAACAATGGAAAGATGGCAATCGCAGGCAGTTCAGTAGAGGAAGGAATGGAAAAACCTTAAACACCAGGATAAATACCTAGCTAAGCAGGGTCACACACATTTGCTATTTGAGTCACACAGCTCTGCTGAGAAGAAGCACTGTGAATCCTTGTTGCTTTAATTCATGTCAAAAGAAGACTTTTTAAAGATCCTTGGGTACTTAGCCAGTGCTATGACTCAAGAGAACAGTTTTCCCATCAGAAAATTTGCAGCATATAAATTACCTACTTTTTCCTCCCAGAGATAGCATAGGGAAAACATGGTCTTATTCACAACCATTTGTTACATAATACGGCACTTGTGGTAAACCCACCTCCCAATGCAGAAGACGAAAGAGACACAAGTTCAGTCCTTGGGTAAGGAAGCTTCCCTGGACGATGAAATGGCAACCCACTCCAGACTCTTGCCTGGAAAATCCCATAGACAGAAGAGCCTGGCAGGCTACTGCCCATGGGGTTGCAAAGAGTCGGACATAACTGAACATTGAAAAATGAGAAAGATAGGTTAGGTCCTTGAAGATTTATTTTCTCATCCATAAAGCAGGGATCCTAATTTCTGTGCTACTTACATAACAAAGTTGTTGTCTGAAACAACAATATAATGGAGACAGAGATGCTTTGTCACTGATAAAATGCCATTAAGTGTTAGTTATTAAGGCAGGATAATTTGTAGTAATAATTACAGCTTTTTGATGCCCAATGGCCCACTCGGCCATAAAAATGTGCAAAGTAGGAAGAAGGTTATGTAACAGAAAAGGGAGACATTCCATCTGGAAGGGAGCTCTTCCAGAAAAGAAAAGGGAGACATTCTCATCACAGAAACAAAGGGCTGAGAAGATCCACAGAGACAACTATTGTTGGGTTGTGGCAGAATTTGCGGGTGAGGAGTTCAAACGATGGGGCTTCCCTGGTGACTCAGCAGAAAAAGAATCCACCTGCCAATTCAGGAGACGTGGGTTCAATCCCTGGACTGGGAAGATCCCCTGGAGAAACAAATGGTAACCTACTCCAGTATTCTTGCCTGGAAAAACCCATGGACAGGGGAACCTGGTGGGCTACAGTCTATGAGGTCGCAAAAGAGTCAGAATGACTGAGTGACTAAACAACAAGTTCAAACAACAGATCCCAAAATAAGGGTTCAAGCTATCAAAGTTCTAAGTCTTGTTGACAGTAGAGTGTGCATATACACTATGGATCATTAAGCATTTAGACTGAGGCAGTGCTTACTGCAGGCATGAGCTCGGTTTTGAAGGACAGGTGAGAGTATGATGACCTGTGAGGGTATGAAGGACAGGTGAGAGGGAAGAGAGTGTTAGCATCTGTATTATTTAGCTCAGGTGTTCTGGGCTCCCACTACAACTTACACTTCCCTCTTGAAGGGCACAAGTCCATGGGATTGCAAAGAGTCAGATACGATGGGCAACTGACAAAAGAGAACAAAAAACGTGGGGGCATTAAATTACATTCTCTTTGTACTCCCAGCTCTCTGTCCAGTGTCCGGCCCATAAAAGGGACTCCTCTCTTGGGTGTTAAGTCAGTCCAGGTACCGGATGAAGGAAGGTGTAAAGTCAGGAGAGGATGAATGCACATTCAAGGGTAAGAGAAGAAGAGCCATGTGAGAAGGGGGCAAGTAACAGGAATGATGGTGAGGCTGGACACTTTGTGACAGACAGCTTGGAAGCTGCGCTACGGCTGTGAGTTTTGATGGAGCAGACAGAACAGGGAAAGAATCCAATTTAAAATAAGTATTAGATGGGAGCCATGCAATGCACATGCGCCAGCTTCAGCCCTAGCTTTAATCCAGTTGTCAGGTGGACCAGCCAAGGAGAAAGAACCAAAATCATAACTGCCGTGATTTCAGCATGGCATTCCAGTGAAATCCATTTCTCCACAACACATGACAATCCCTACGCCTGTCCTTGGACACTGCTGAGGTGGCCTCAAGGTTTTAGAATGTCACCTCCTATTTTTGCCTCCTTCTTCTGCCATTCCATTTGACTCCTAGAGCTTTCACATAAACTCAGACTCCTAAACGCATACAGCTGGAAAGACCCATAAAGACCGCTGTGGGAATATTGTGAGATTTGAGGATGATATGGGTATACCACATGGCAGCATGCTCAGAAAACGAGATAAAAAGCCAGGTAAGCGGAAACTTCTTCTTTTCCGCCTCTTCCTTTCCCCCTTCTTTCTCCTCCCTCCCAATGATCTAGGTTAGCCTCTTCATCTAATGGGTGCGCTACGGCCGTCCATGTAGCTGAAGCCTCTCCAGGTTCACACAGCCAGTTAGCGGCAGAGCTCTGATTAGAACTCAGACCTGACAGCTCTCTCTCCAGTGCTCTCCCCGCACCTCACGTTGCGGCAGCAAGACTGTCCCAGAGAAAAGCCCAGCTCCAATCAGACTTGAAGGACCAAGGTGTTTTGGCCGTAGAATATCTGACATGCTCTCAGCGAGCTTCACCTGTCAAGATGGCCACCTCACGGATTTACTCCCCTCCTCCAATCCCAATTTATCTTTCAGAATGAAATCATTAAATTCCACAAAGTCATCAAAGCACCCTGTGGCTTCTGGCCAAGCCAACGTGGGCCATCAAACCCTCACTCCTAGAGTCCACGCTTGGCAGAGGGCAGTCTGTGAGCACACCATTAAAATTCAAAGATTCTTTAGGGGACAGGCTAATTAGACCAAATCGTTCAGACAGGTCTAGACGGTGCTGAGTAGGGTTTAGGATCTGGAGCAGAGCCGACTGTCGTCCCACAGGCTTGGCTGCTCCTATCGATTTGCAAAGGCACTTCCTTCCTTGCTTTGTGGTGTCGAGTGTTGGCCTTTTAAGGCAAAGTGAAACCTTCTGGCCCCACATTATCTGTAGCCATAGGAAAAACCAAGAAAAAGGATGGTTTTGCTCCAAGCTGACATGCTTGGAGCTCCTCAGGTTGCTATCACTGTTTCATTCCCCTTTACATTGAAGCAAGTCAATCAAGCTGGCAAACTGAGTTTTCTACACACTTAGGAGGGAGACAGGAACATGGAAGGCTGACGGGAACATTCCCACCACCCTCTCCCTACGGCCTTACTGCAGCCCTTCCATGCCGCTGGCTGTTGAAGTGATTATGGAATGTGAACCCTGACACACATCTCCTTGCCTAAAAACCCCAGTATTTCCTCATTCCTCACACAGAGAAATGCCAAATCTCCTAGTCTGGTGTATACAGTCTCTTGTGATTTAACCCTTGAGTAGTTTACTGTCCTTATATCTCACCACTCCTCTCGTGCAGGCTGTATTCCAACCACTGCATCTACATGCACCAGCCCCACGGGACAGAATATAGGAATGGTGGAAAGCACAAGCTCTGTCAGGCTGCCTGGACCCTGGGATGCTAGGCTGCAGAACTCCCAAGGGACACTCTTCACATTGTCGCTCATGTTAAAGGACACTTTTAAGGGCTAGGGATGGTTCTTCCTAAGAGTCATCTCATTTCAACCTTATAATAACCTACCAAGTAAGTATTATTATTAGTTAGTTAGTTAGTTCAGCCACTCAGTCATGTCCAACTCTTTGCGATCCCATGAATCGCAGCACGCCAGGCCTCCCTGTCCAACACCAACTCCTGGAGTTCACTCAGACTCATGTCCATCGAGTCAGTGATGCCATCCAGCCATCTCATCCTCTGTCGTCCCCTTCTCCTCCTGCCCTCAATCCCTCCCAGCATCAGGGTCTTTTCCAGTGAGT
>NW_011494706.1:3696340-3735366 GCF_000754665.1 Bison bison bison
ATCCTCTGTCGTCCCCTTCTCCTCCTGCCCTCAATCCCTCCCAGCATCAGGGTCTTTTCCAGTGAGTCAATTCTTTGCATGAGGCGGCCAAAGTACTGGAGTTTCAGCTTTAGCATCATTCCTTCCAAAGAAATCCCAGGGCTGATCTCCTTCAGAATGGACTGGTTGGATCTCCTTGCAGTCCAGGGGATTCTCGAGAGTCTTCTCCAACACCACAGTTCAAAAGCATCAATTCTTCAGCACTCAGCTTTCTTCACAGTCTAGCCCTCCTTTAACACGGGAGGAAGCCAAGCCAGAGAAGTTAAGTGAGTGGGAGCAAGTTCATGCAGTTGGTAAACAACAACTGGGATGTAAACCAGGTTGAATCTCATTTCGGAACTCGAGGAGTGTTCCACCCCGTCATGTAGTCTCATGGTTCTCACCTTCAAACTTACCATCTTCTTGGATTCTCTTATCTTTGGGATTGAGAACAAGCCACTGAGTCACCTCAGCTAGAAGCACAGGCTCCATCAGAAATGTGGCTTCTATGTCAAGCTCCTATCTCCAATCAGTTGATAGATTTGACCTTAATCTCTGAAAGATCCCCTAGCTCCTCCTCCCATTACCTCACTGCCAGGCCTTGATTTCAGTCCCAATTAATTTGCTCCCAAATTACTCCTGCTGCCTCCTAACCATCCCATCCCTGCTGAAATTCTGCTGGTGCATCTTCAACCATGGCTTCAAGTTCAGCACCAAAAGTCCTGCAGGATGTGGTTTGGACTCTCTCACTTCATCTTGTATCCCTACCCGATAGGATTCCCTTGCTCAGGCATTCAGAGCCTCTCACAGTTCTCCCCATTGTGTGGCTTCATCCCTCTGAATCTTCGCAGACATTGCTCCTTCTCTGAGGGTGTCTTTGCTCACTTCTTCTTCCAGTTAACTCCTATTCATCCTTCAAAACACAGCTTCAGCTTCACCTCCTCTAGAATAATTCTCTGATGTAGCTGCTGCTTCTCTGTGTAGAGCAACTTAGCCATGTATTATTGTAACTGATGACTGTATATCTGCCTCAACTATGCTCTAAACTCCTAAAGGAGGGTAATCATCTTTTATCTGTCTCTGATTGCCAGTGCTTGGTCAAACGCCTGGCACACTGTAGATTCCCAATATAGATTTCTACATGTTGAATTAATAGCCAAGTTCTTGAGGGTACATTTTAGGACAGAGTCAATATTAATTTCTACCCATGTATTTTGAAAATGATTTATCTTCAGATTCTCTACAAGGGAAGACTTGTTATTTGATCAGCTTAGAAAACTTATGTCTAGAGAAGAGTTTGCTTGCTTTGGTTAGAACTCAACTGTGTCTCGTACAAGTGAGTGCTTATGCAAACTTTCTGGTTATGACATAATGTATACATTCCTTAATCATTTTCCCAGAGACTCCTAGAAGAAAGTTACTGGATTTAACTAAGAAATGGTAACACATTGGAATCCTATGAGACTCTCCATATGGCAGTGGTTCTGAATCCAGGGTGACTTTGCCCCCCACCCCCTGCCCCTGGGGACGTTTGACAATGTCTGGAGATGTTTTTGGCTGTTGTCACATCTGAGGGCAATTGCTACTAGGACCCACTAGACAGAGGCCCTGGCCTAAACATCCCACAATCCACAGGACAGCCTCCCACAGCCAAGACTAAATCGGTCCAAAATGCCAGTGGTGTCCAGGCTGAAAAACTGTGGTTTATGAATCAGAGATACCAAAGGAACATTTCATGCAAAGATGGGCTCGATAAAGGACAGAAATGGTATGGACCTAACAGTAGCAGAAGATATTAAGAAGAGGTGGCAAGAAGACACAGAAGAACTGTACAAAAAAGATCTTCACAACCCAGATAATCACGATGGTGTGATCACTGACCTAGAGCCAGACATCCTGGAATGTGAAGTCAAGTGGGCCTTAGAAAGCATCACTATGAACAAAGCTAGTGGAGGTGATGGAATTCCAGTTGAGCTATTCCAAATCCTGAAAGATGATGCTGTGAAAGTGCCGCACTCAATAATCCAGCAAATTTGGAAAACTCAGCAGTGGCCACAGGACTGGAAAAGGTCAGTTTTCATTCCAATCTCAAAGAAAGGCAATGCCAAAGAATGTTCAAACTACCACACAATTGCACTCATCTCACATGCTAGTAAAGTAATGCTCAAAATTCTCCAAGCCAGGCTTCAGCAATATGTGAACCGTGAACTTCCAGATGTTCAAGCTGGTTTTAGAAAAGGCAGAGGAACCAGAGATCAAATTGCCAACATCTGCTGGATCATGAAAAAAGCAAGAGAGTTCCAGAAAAACATCTATTTTTGCTTTATCGACTATGCCAAAGCCTTTGGCTGTGTGGATCACAATAAACTGGAAAATTCTGAAAGAGATGGGAATACCAGACCACCTGACCTGCCTCTTGAGAAATTTGTATGCAGGTCAGGAAATAACAGTTAGAACTGGACATGGAACAACAGACTGGTTCCAAATAGGAAAAGGAGTACGTCAAGGCTGTATATTGTCACCCTGCTTATTTAACTTATATGCAGAGTACATCATGAGAAACGCTGGACTGGAAGAAACACAAGCTGGAATCAAGATTGCTGGGAGAAATATCAATAACCTCAGATATGCAGATGACACCACCCTTATGGCAGAAAGTGAAGAGGAACTCAAAAGCCTCTTGATGAAAGTGAAAGTGGAGAGTGAAAAAGTTGGCTTAAAGCTCAACATTCAGAAAATGAAGATCATGGCATCCGGTCCCATCACTTCATGGGAAATAGATGGGGGAACAGTGGAAACAGTGTCAGACTTTATTTTTCTGGGCTCCAAAATCAGTGCAGATGGTGACTTCTGCCATGAAATTAAAAGACGCTTACTCCTTGGAAGGAAAGTTATGACCAACCTAGATAGCATATTCAAAAGCAGAGACATTACTTTGCCAACAAAGGTCCATCTAGTCAAGGCTATGGTTTTTCCTGTGGTCATGTATGGATGTGAGAGTTGGACTGTGAAGAAGGCTGAGCGCCAAAGAATTGATGCTTTTGAACTGTGGTATTGGAGAAGACTCTTGAGAGTCCCTTGGACTGCAAGGAGATCCAACCAGTCCATTCTGAAGGAGATCAGCCCTGGGATTTCTTTGGAAAGAATGATGCTAAAGCTGAAACTCCAGTACTTTGGCCACCTCATGTGAAGAGTTGACTCATTGGAAAAGACTCTGATGCTGGGAGGGATTGGGGGCAGGAGGAGAAGAGGACGATAGAGGATGAGATGGCTGGATGGCATCACTGACTCGATGGACATGAGTCTCAGTGAACTCCAGGAGTTGGTGTTGGACAGGGAAGCCTGGCGTGCTGCGATTCATAGGGTTGCAAAGAGTAGGACACGACTGAGTGACTGATCTGATCTGATGGTATCCAGATCCACTCTCTCTTCGAAGATATCCGTCCACAATTGTGATGAAGTGGGTTAACACTCAGCCTATACTTCTTTCTCCCGGTAGAAGTGCTCATGAGTAGCGATATTTGATGTGGGTGTGAATGTGGCTTAAAGACCAAGGCCAGAAGGATGAGCTGTATGCTCTTGAGGAGAACTTCACTTCTTTCAGAGCCTACTCCTATGAATGTCCTTTCCAGTAAATCCCATGGTCAGCAAAAATATGTTGTTTCTCAAAATGAGCCTCCAGCTCTTGACCGTGGCACCCAGATGAAAGCTACATGTTGCAAGAGTCATTTCCTCATTCTGACACCTGCAGCTTGTACAAGCTAGTGGGCAGAGAGAAGACCTACAGGTTTGCAGGGTTTCAGCTCCCTCCTTCCTTGTGTTGATAGGGTCCCTATTCAAGAACTCTCAGATGGGACTGGAGCTCCCAAGGGTGGGATCTTCTAATGAAAAAACTCTAAAATCCTGAATCAATGAGTAAAGCAGCAGCAGGCAATAAACAGCTTAACAATTTATTCATTTGGGAAGGAGTACTGATTTTAGGGGCACTTATGTACAACAAAGAAATAAAAGAGGTGGGGGGGCGGGTAGGGCAAACAGACTGCCCTGAGATTCACATTCCAAGAGCAAGGCTTTAGGAAGTTGCCACCAATTCTGAAAATCTAAGCAGCAACTCCCAACTTCCTCTGACATGCGGAGGTTTTACAAAAAGGATTAATGAACACTGGCTACCTTCTGGTGATAAACATTTCATGTAATAAATGTTTTAACCTTTTCTCATAATATTTACAATAATTTGTTCATTATATTGCCTCTATTGCAAACCTATATTATCATTTTAAAGTTAAGGAAAGGCTTCCTGGTGCCTCAGACAATAGAGAATCCGCCTGCAATGCAGCAGATGCAGAAGACTTGGGTTTGATCTCCAGGTGGGGAAGATCCCCTGGAGAAGGGAATGGCAACCCACTCCAGTATTCTTGCCTAGAGAATCCTATGGACAGAGGGGCCTGGCAGACTACAGTCCATGGGGTCACAAAGAGTCAGACACGACTGAGTGAGTAACATTTTCTTTTTTTTCCCACAATCACTTCAGTCATGTCCAACTCTTTGTGATCCGATGGACCATAGCCCACCAGGCCCCTCTGTCCATAGGATTCTCCAGACAGGAATACTGAAGTGGACTGCCATGTCCTCCTCCAGGAAGGAATAGTAACAACCCACAATAAAGGTTTTCTGATTACGTAACAAGTCAGTGACCTAGATGGAGCTTAAACTCAACACATTTAGGACTACAGAACAACTAGATGAAGCAAATGAAAAGGTTAGTAATTTGGTATCATCTGTGGCTTACATGGTAAAGAATCTGCCTGCAATACAGGCGACCTGGCTTTGATCCCTGGGTTGGGAAGATCCCCTGGAGGAGGGTTTGCAACCCACTCCAGTATTTTTGCCTGGAGAATTCCATGGACAGAGGAGCTGGCAGGCTACAATCCATGAGGTCACAAAGAGTCAGACACAACCGAGAGACTAACACTTTCACTTTCTGAATGAACCAGAGCACTGACTTGGTCACTAAATATGTGTGTTTTAGTAGAATCTTGTAGTTCCAATAGCCAATTAAATGCCTATTCTTATCGAGCATATACTATGCAAGTCAAGGAAGATAAAGGTGGCTGAATACAGCTCTTTTCCTTGGAAAGCTCAGAGTTTAGTCAAGCGAAGCTAGCAAATAAGCATTTAATACTATATATGATCTACTGAGCAACTCAATATGCATGTGCCATGTGGACTCTGGTACTTGATCTGAGTGCATTGAAACGTGACCAGGAGCCCAGGGATGGAACTGTGACAAGGCTAAGAATTCTCCTGTTATAAGGTATCAGCTCTCATCATATAGAAATGTCTCCATTGTGCTGAGATACAGTCATGTATCTCAGTTTTTAATCAAATACTGTAATACTTTTCAAAGAGTAGTGCTGTTATTAGCTAAAGCACAAATCTTCCCAAGTTGGCCAAGTGTAATAAACAAGCACCACAGTAACTCTCAATAACAGGTACTCATTCCCCTCTCTCTGGCCAAAGCTCCCTGAGATAGACAAGGTTATATGAAAAGTGGAGCCAAAATTTATAGAGAAGAGCGGTGAGCACTAACGTCCTTAGTACACATTGAAGAGTGAATGAGGAAACTACCATAGATCATGTTCACAGTCATGCCAAATAATTATACATTTAATATATAGATTTTTTTTACTCTGAATTGAGCTTTTGTTCCCTTCATTTTAGCTGGTCCTGTCTGGAATTCTTAGGTGGACTGTGTTTCCAAAGGTGAAACTTTTCATACGTCTTTGGTCCTTAACTCTGTGCGGTAAAGGGCCAGGTTTAAAAATTTCCATTCTGTGTCAGACCAATCTTTTCATAAAATATAAACAGTGTGAATGATTGGATGTCACACTAAAGCTGAATCCATACAAAAATGTCTAAATTCAAGCCCTCAATTTCTTTCCTGCCTCCATTAGAGACTGATAACCAACAGCTTGTAAACTGGATCCTCTGGGAAGCGCATGTTACAAGGTGCTAATATATAGATATTCAAAGACACTTAAGACAGCCAAGAAAGCAATTTCTGTGAATCTTTAACAGGAAGATACAAAATCAGAATATCTAAGATGAAAACATGTTGAAATTTTAGTATCCAGCTTATACTGCCTATACCTTTTAAGTCTGATCAGCATAAATGTGCTGAGTGACCAAACACCAAGAGACAGTTCAGAGACACTCTCTACACCAGCAATGGCCAACAGAGATTTCCAGGACCATGGGAATATCTTTCTTGTGCTGTTCAAGGCAGTAGCCCTGAGCCCCATGTGGCAATCAGGCACTCAAGTGAGGTTAGTGTGAATGGAGGAGCCAGATTTAAAATTGTATTTGATTTTAATTACTTAAAATTTGAATAGCCTCACATGGCTCCCAGACTGGACAGCCTATTAGCTAATGATGATAGTAACAGAAATGTTTTTAAATGACAGATTTTTTAAAAAGAGGTGGCATGAAAAATCTTAAAAGAGAGGAACTGCTTCTCTCTAGAAGGATAATACTTTGGGATCCACAAACCCTTACACTCCCTAATCTGCCGCTCCCTGCTAGCCCTCAAGGTTCTGGCCCGATGACTGCCTTGGAGTTCATGTTTTCTTTCAGCATCCACAGCGCGATTGCCAGAGAAGTGAAGGGTGACCAGAGAGCACATGAACCCCTTTCCTTTGCAGCAGCTCAAATTAATGAGATCTCTGCTGCTCTCAAGACAGTGAAGGCGGCCTGGCCTAAGTGTTGAACCAAGGTGTTTGTGCCTGCATAGAATTAAGTCACAAGTAAAGCACTTATTTCTGACAGCAGATTTATAATAGGAAAATCTCAGCAGGGATAAAGAGTTGGAGACCCCAGCCACAGGCTTTTCATAAACTTTGCCTTGATTTAGTGGCTCAAACAACCAGCAAGAAAGGCAAACTGCAGAGGTAATCCTATCATCTTTTCTCCAACCAGCGCTACTCCATCTTCTTGGCTTCCTCATGCTGCTAATACGAATTCAAATCATCTGTGTTTAAAGTTAAACTCTGTGATTGACAGTTCTTTAGAGTCTCAGTCCTATTGAAGATTATTCTAGATATCTATCAGTTATTACTACAAGCACAGTATGATATTCAATGCCGACAGTGAAAATTGTTTTTAACAGTGTAATGTCTGATCTGTTTTGAAAGCGATTTTAAAATAAAGAACTAACCATAACCAGGTGGGGAAAACCCAAACATGCTTCTCTTTTCTTTCTTTTTTTGCCTTTTTTTTTTTTAGTAGGAGCAAGGGAATGGGGGAAGGAGAGAAAAGAGAAAGTAAAGCACATCCTGCAAGAAGCTGTTCTACTAACATAAAAAGAGAACAAAGTATTTCACTTTAGTTTTGCAGCATCTGTTACTTTATATATATATATATAAATAACTGAACAAAGTGCTTACAGTCATTAAAACTTTGGGGATTTTATTTCTAGGAGACGTTAGTGCGTATGCATGCTCAGTCACTCAGTCATGTCCCACTCTTTTGCAACCCCATGGACTGCAGCCCACCAGGCTCCTCTCTCCATTGGACTTCCCAGGCAAGAATACGAGAGGGGGTTGCTATTTTCTTCTCCAGGGGATCTTCCCGACCCAGGGATTGAACATGCGTCTCCTGCATTGGCAGGTGGATTCTTTATCACTAAGCTGCCTAGGAAGCCTACAGGAGATAATGCTGTTGTTCAGCTACAAAGTCCTGTTCAACTCTTTGCGACTTCACAGACTATAGCCTGCCAGGCTCCTCTGTCCATGGGATTTTCCAGGCAAGGATAATGAAGTAGGTTGCCACTTCCTTCTCCAGGGGATCTTCCCAACCCAGGGATCGAACCTGCATCTCCTGTGTCTCTTGCTTGGCAGGATTCTTAACCACTGCGCCACCTGGGAAATCACTTGTAAAAACTACTATTGCGCAAGAGATTATGAAAATGTATTCTAACATTTTGAGATCTGTTTTGTTCTCTGTACTGTCCTCAAAGCTAGAAAAGCTGGGTACAAGGTAAATGCAAATATCTGCAGAATGAATGCATATATATTGCAGAATGAATGCATGCATATGTAAAGACATGGACCAACCACCATAATTCATAACAGTATTTAATAAATGCCAGTGGCTGTGATCATCAATACAATTCTGTCCCATGGTGACCACAGCAGTTTTGTGGCCTGGCTTTAAGCTGAGCTCTGCTGGACAAGCAGACCCGGAAGGTCTGATGTGATCAGTCATTCCCTAAGCTTGTGCTCTGAACTCAGCCACACACAAGCCACTCCGCAAGGCCCAAAAAAGAAGAAAGGAAGACAGGAAGGGCAGCGTGATGACTGAAAGAAGGACCCAGGAGGAAGGCAAGGAAAGAGGAAACAGGCTTGCAAAGTGGAAATATACCAGAATGTTTGTTTTTTTTCTTTAAAGTTTATTATGTAGCACCTACAAATTTTAGAGGGCTTCCCAGATGGTGTGAGTGGTAAAGAATCCGCCTGCCAATGCAGAAGACACAGGAGAGGAGGGCTGGATCCCTGGGTTGGGAAGATCCCCTGGAGGAGGGCACGGCAATCCACTCCAGCATTCTTGCCTGGAGAATCCCTGGCGGGCTGCAGTCCATGGGGTCGCAAAGAGTCAGACATAACTGAGCGACTAAGCATGCACAAATTTTATACCTCCATTTACACAAAAAGGTTTTGTGCCTGGTAGAGAAATAACAGAGTATTTGCTTCCCAACAGGCTGCTTGCGGGAGGGGAGTGTAAAAGCCCTGAGCAGGGTGTGTGCACCCCTGGGCTTGCAGAAGGTTTTCAGCTAGAACCTTCAGGTCAGGCAGTAGAAAGAGGTTACTCAGGTTTTGCCAGTAAAGTGGGGATAAAAGGGGTGGAGGAGGGGACATCTGGGGATCCGGGCTTGAACGCACATCTTCGTCTTGATGAGGCACCTCCGTTGCTGAGTTCCTGGTGGCATTTTCAAGACTCCTCTAATCACTGGTTGTCACTCTCCGCCATTAGTGAAGGAAGGGAGTTGCAAAGGGGAGGAAAATATAAGCTAAAAAAATCTACCACCTTATGTCAGAAGTGATAAACGCATTAACAGCAATTGGGAACAAACCTGAGAGTCGGAAGGAGGAAGAGATTCCATCATGAGGAAAAGAGCAGAAGTGGGCGATCTGGGGGCAAATTGGCCTTAAAGCCACTAGCATGGGGGAGATGGAAAGGAGACAAGGAAAGAGGGAAATGGGGAATGCAAGGAAATAAGAAACGGAGGGAGGAAACAGTAAGAAAGACTCTTACACCCTGTGATCAGAGACTCATTCAGTTGGAGCTCAGAGCACACTTTTCAGAACCAAATAGGCGACCAAAGGCTTATGAAATAATGAGATCCTTCCGTGTTTGTCAATTTGCTTTTTTTTTTTCCCCCCATCTGCAAATAATGAAACATAAATGATTCTGAGGGAGACTGAAAGGAACACGGTCCAGGAGGCTGTGGAGAACCACAGAGAAACAAACACAGACAAGAAGTGTCAGGGCGGGGTCCTTCCCGACCTCCACTCCGGGCCGTCTCCAAGGCGAGAAACATGGAAGCACTTACCCCAGGAAGCCCTCGGAGGGGCAGCTCTTTGCAGCAGGAACCCACAACACAGAGGAAGCCTGCTGTGCAGGCGTGCTGTCCTCCCACTCGAAAAGAGATGGCCGTGCTGCCCTGGCACGGCAATAGCGCCCTTCTCATTTTGGGAGCTGGAGCCACTTGGAAAGCGAGTAAAGCATGAGCTTAGGACTGTGCCATAAGAAAGGATATGTTAAAATTAACCTCTAATAAAAAGGTTATCTTGAATGCATTGTTTGAATCTGCAACAGACAAGTGTTGGTAGTGGGGAAAAGGAAAAAAAAAAGAAAAAGAAAAACAATCCTTAGGTTCCAAGCAAACTTTCAAAAGCAAAATTCAGAGGATCCCATATCGATCCTCAGTTGTGCATGCTCAGTCGCTGGCTCGTGTTCAACTCTTTGTGACCCCGTAGACTGAAGCCCATCAGGCTCCTCTGTCTAGGGAGTTCTCCAGGCAAGAATACTGGAGTGGGTTGACATTCCCTTCTCCAAGGGATCTTCACAACCCAGGGATCGAACCCAAGTCTCCTGCATTGACAGGCGGGTTCTTTACTACAGCACCACCGGGGAAGACCTGATCCCCAGTTAGAATACTCCATGTTTTATCATAACTATGAGAACACATGCATCATTGCCTCTCCCATAGCACATCTCAGCCTTTGTAAATACTGCCCATGACCTTTAAAGTCTTAACAATCTTGTGAAGAGGAAAGCCAAGGCTGCTGTAGGGATGAGATGGAGTGAAGTCATGTTTTCTTCACCACAGATTTTGGGAGTGGGTGCTGGGAGGACAGCTGGAACCTCATTGAAGAAATATCAAATATGCTGCTTAGCAAAAAAAAAAAAAATCAATTTCAATTATATCACAAAACTTCTGGAACTGGTGCTGTCTACTGAGCGGAAAATAATGATAACAGTAAAGTGCTAGTTATGAAAACTTTAAAAGGTATAATCATTGTCACCAAAAAACACTGAACTATTTTATTCAACCCCATTCATTCTTAGCTCCACGGACCACTTTATTTTGAAGAGTTATGAGACAAGTCTGAGGGAGAGAAAGACTAGAAAAAACAGTGATGCTTTGCAACAGGTAAAGAATTTTTCACATACCCTGAGGTAGAGGTGATTTGAACCTTTATTATATCCTAATTATTCTCTATTGGGTTAACTGTTATGATCTTTATTGTTGGGCATTTTACTAGTTTGCTTTTGTTGATGTTTCTAGGCTGAACTTGGTCCTAATTTTTGCTTCTATTTAATGAGTATGGTTGCATTTGTACCCTTCCCAACTGACCAGTCTTGCTCCTTTACCCTTCACTTGTCTCTTGTTCTGAATCTGACTTGTTGATTCTGATTCTTAATTCAGTTGTGCCAAACTCTGCAGTGAGAACTGGAAGATGTCAGAACAAGACAATGACAAAGAAAATTTGTGGCTCATCATTCCTTACTGGCAACATACGCTCAGTTCAGTTGCTCAGTCGTGTCCAACTCTTTGCGACCCCATGGACTGCAGCACAGCAGGCCTCCCTGTCTGTCACCAACTCCCAGAGTTTACTCAAACTCATGTCCACTGAGTCAGTGATGCCATCCAACTATCTCGTTCTCTGTCATCCCCTTTTCCTCCCGCCTTCAATCTTTCCCAGCATCAGGGTCTTTTCAAATGAGTCAGCTCTTTGCATCAGGTGGCCAAAGTATTGGAGTTTCAGCATCAGTCCTTCCAATGAATATTCAGGACTGATTTCCTTTAGGATGGACTGGTTGGATCTCCTTGCAGTCCAAGGGACTCTCAAGAGTCTTCTTCAACACCACAGTTCAAAAGCATCAATTACTCTGCACTCAGCTTTCTTTATAGTCCAACTCTCACATCCATGCATGACTACTGGAAAAACCATAGCTTTGACTAGACAGACCTTTGCTGGCAAAGTAATGTTTCTGCTTTTTAATATGCTATCTAGGTTGCTCATAACTTTCCTTTCAAGAGTAAGCATCTTTTAATTTCATGGCTACAATCACCATCTGCAGTGATTTTGGAGCCCCAAAATATAAAGTCTGTCATTGTTTCTACTGCTTTCCCATCTATTTTCCATGAACTGATGGGACCAGATGCCATGATCTTCGTTTTCTGAATGTTGAGCTTTAAGCCAACTTTTTCACTCTCCACTTTCACTTTCATCAAGAGGCTTTTTAGTTCCTCTTCACTTTCTGCCATAAGGGTGGTGTCATCTGCATATCTGAGGTCATTGATATTTCTCCTGGCAATCTTGATTCCAGTTTGTGCTTCATCCAGTCCAGCATTTCTCATGATGTAATCTGCATATAAGTTAAATAAGCAGGGTGACAATATACAGCCTAGATGTACTCCTTTCCTGATTTGGAACCAATCTGTTGTTCCATGTCCAGTTCTAACTGTTGCTTCTTGACTTGCATATAGATTTCTCAGGAGAAAGGTCAAGTGGTCTGGTATTCCCATCTCTTGAAGAATTTTCCACAGTTTGTTGTGATCCACACAGCCAAAGGCTTTGGCATAGTCAATAAAGCAGAAGTAGATGTTTTCTGAAACTCTCTTGCTTTTTCAATGATCCAGCGGATGTTGGCAATTTGATCTCTGGTTCCCCTGCCTTTTCTAAATCCAGCTTGAACATCTGAAAGTTCATGGTTCACAAACTGTTGAAGCCTGGCTTGGAGAATTTTGAGCATTACTTTGCTACCATGTGAGATGAGTATAATTTGTGCAGTTTGAGCATTCTTTGGCATTGCCTTTCTTTGGGACTGGAATGAAAACTGACCTTTTCCAGTCCTATGGCCACTGCTGAGTTTTCCAAATTTGCTGGTATATTGAGTCCAGCACTTTCAAAGCATCATCTTTTAGGATTTGAAATAGCTCAACTGGAATTCCATCACCTCCACTAGCTTTGTTTGTAGTGATGCTTCATAAAGCCCACTTGACTTCACATTCCAGGATGTCTGGCTCTAGGTCAGTGATCACACCATCGTGAAGACCTTTTTTGTATAGCTCTTCTGTGTCTTCTTGCCACCTCTTCTTAATATCTTCTGCAACACAAGCTACTTATTTATATAAGATTCAATGGCACATATTCAACAGGTACATCAGTAAGCTTTTTCACTGATTTTCCCCAGATGAAATTATATTTTTTTTGGTCAAAAGAGTCAGATATGGATGAGTTAATGCAAATCCACTCATGTTAATGGAAACAACAAGTAGGGAGACAAACAAAACCAAACATCAAAAAATCCAGACTGTCTATGGGAACGTGAATAGAATTTGTATCCTACTGTTGTGTGAAAATTGTATAAATCTTAATTATGCTGAACTGGTTCACAATGATTTTCAGGTCTACTACCTCCTTCTAATTTTTGAGATTTTGATATTGAAACCCCAATGAAAAATCTTCTACTTAAAAAATAACTGTAATATATAGTGGAACTACATGTAACTTTGTTCTGTATTTTCCAAGTCTCCTATAAATGTGTTATCATATTCTCATAATTTGAAAAATTAAAATAAAAAAAAAACTCCAAATGAACCAAAGCAAAACTTTCAAAACGCCTGAAAAAGGTTGAGGAGCAACATCTTCATATTGGAAGGATAACTAGTGTTTATCATTATATGTCCCTCATGCTCTTTTAATAAGCATCCTTTTAGATATATAAAAGCCTCATAGGTTCCTTCCGTTTTCTACTAAACCATTTACCCCATTTCCTTTAGGGGACACTTCTCTCTATGAAAGAAACAGCAAGTTGCCTAAGAGTGTGATAAAGATTTGCCAAGGGAGAGAAAAAAAGGAAAGAATTAAAAATGAACATATCTAAAAATCAAGGATTTCTAAGATGCCAGTAAAGTATGTTGTAGGTAAGATAACTAGGAAAAAAACGAAGAAAGATGAGAGATTAATGGCAAACCAGTCCAAGGCCCTTTATGTATCCCCAGGCCAAAAGAAAACTAACAAGCCCCGTGTCTGTGAATTTACAGAAGACTTCTGTCCATTTCGACTTCCACTATTCAGGTCCACTTTGGTCAGGATGGATGTGGGTTTTGTAAAGAGAAGGGTATTTAAGTCAACAGAAAAAAAATACATCTCTATCTCTTACATTTACCTGCTAATTCTAGTTCCTGGCACTGGCTTAGAACAAGAACAAAACCTTACTAAATCCTCACAGGTGAGAGCTCCATGACTGACTTTCACCTTGGTGTTTAAAGGAAATCCAGTCAGGCTAGTGAACAGGCCTCCTCTACTAGTTCTAACAATCCCCTGGGATTTACTTTTCCCTTTTCCAGCAAAACTTAAGAATGTTTCTTGCAGGAAAGCAATTCCTCATTAAAAACCAGCCACTCTTGTGAGCCAGGCTTCAGTTAATGACCACTGAGAGCCAAACATCCAGGGCAGCCCAGAAACAGTCTAGGCACGTCCAGAGCAGTAATGGGTCATTAGTTGTTCTAAGGACTAGTGCACTTGCACGAGTGAATGTATAAATTCCAAAGGAAAAAAAAAAAAATTCCAAAGAAGAGTTACATGCTCACTATAAGACCAGACCCTGACATGGAACTCCAGAGCCACATTTTATGCCTTAAGCACACATACAAACACAAATTCTTTTACCTTGACCCTATTCTCCTTTTGGTTCACTTCAAGCTGATCTTTGCACAAATTTAAACCTTGTTTATTTCTCCCCAAAGTCCAAATTGCTCCTACCTTTCATCATCGTCTCCCATTCTTGCCTGCAATGGGCTACAAACCTTCCCATGCAGAGTGGGCTTGCAAAGACAGAGGAAGACCTAGGACCTGAGAAGAAATGGCAACCCACTCCTGTACTCTTGCCTGGAAAATTCCACGGACAGAGGAGCCTTGTAGGCTACAGTCCATGGGGTCGCAAAGAGTCGGACACGACTGAGCCACTTCACTTCACTTCTTGATCCAAAAGAAAACATTCGACAGATGTAAATGAAATTACATCATCATCCTATCAGTCTGATGCAGACATTAGCATCTGTATAAAATTAACAGCTATCTGCTATTAAACAATGGGAGAAAATATGTGCAAATGATGTGACCAACAAGGGATTAATCTCCAAAATTTAAAAACAATTCATGTGGTTCAATGTTCAAAAAAACAAACAACCACCCCCCCCCCAAAAAAAAAAAAACAGGCAGAAGACCTAAATAGACATTTCTCCAAAGAAGACATACAGATGGCCAAGAGGCACATGAAAAGATGTTCAACAATGCTGATTATTACAGAAATGCAAATAAAAACTACAGTGTGATAGCATCTCACACCAGTTGGAATACCCATCATTCTGACTACAAAGAATAAATGCTGGAATGGGTGTGGAGAAGAGGGAACCCTCCTACACTATTAGTGGGAATGGAAATTGGTACAACCAGTATGGAGAACAGTATGGAGGTTCCTTAAGAAGCTAAAACTGAAGCTACTATATGATTCAGTGGTTCCACCCATGGGCATATACCTGAAGAAAACCTTGGTTCAAAAGGATACACGCACCACAGTGTTCACTGCAATGCTGTTTACAATAGCCAAGACACAGAAGCGATCTAAATGTCCACTGACAGAAGAATGGACAAAGAAGATGTGGTTCATATGTACAGTGGAACAGGACTCAATCAGAAAAAAGAGTGAAATAATGCCATTTGGAGCAACATGAATGGCCTTGGAGATTATCATGCTAAGTGAAGTCAGTCAGGTAGAGAACGACAAATATCATATAACATTATATGTGGAATTTTAGAAAATGATGCAACTGAACTTCATTACAAAACAGAAATAGACTTACAAACTTAAGAGATGGATCTTATGCTTACCATGGGGAATGGGAGAGAGGGGAGAGAGATTGCGAGTTTTGGATTGACATGTATACACGGCTATATTTAAAATATTATATGTAACCAATGAGGACCTACCTATTTTTAAAAATAAAAAAAAAATTAATTCAAAATTTAAAAAAGATGTCAGTCAGTCAGTTCAGTTCAGTCGCTCAGTCATGTTTGACTCTTTGCGACCCCATGAATCGCAGCACGCCAGGCCTCCCTGTCCATCACCAACTCCCGGAGTTCACTGAGACTCACGTCCATCGAGTCAGTGATGCCATCCAGCCATCTCATCCTCTGTCGTCCCCTTCTCCTCCTGTCCCCAATCCCTCCCGGCATCAGAGTCTTTTCCAAAAAGCATGTGGTATATATATATGCGTGTGTGTGTGTGTATATATAGCTATATATATGTATACATATATTACCTACGTGTGTGTACATATAGATATAGATAGATAGCTAAACTGGACTATTACTCAGCCATGAAAAAGAATGAAATACTACCATTTACAGCAACATGGATGGGCCTAGAGAACATTATGCTGAGTGAAATAAGTCAGACAGAGAAAGACAGAAACTATTTTATCATTTATATGTGGAATCTGAAAAATAACACAAATGAACATATACACAAAAATGAACATATACACAAAACAGAAACAGATTCATAGATATAGAAAACAAACTTGTGGTTACCAAAGGGGAGGCAGGAGGTACAAATAGGAGTATGGGATTAACAGATACAAACTACTACATATAAAACAGATAAGTATCAAGGATTTACCGTACAGCACATGACTGAAGCTGTGAAATTAGAAGACACTTACTCCTTGGAAGGAAAGCTATAACCAACCTAGGCAGCATATTAAAAAGCAAAGACATCACTTTGATGACAAAGGTCTGTGCAGTCAAAGCTATGGTTTTTCCAGCAGTCATGTACAGATGTGGGAGTCAGACCATAAAAGAGGCTGAGTGCCAAAGAATTGGTGCTTTCCAATTGCGGTGTTGAAGAAGACTTTTGAGAGTCCCCTGGGCTGCAGAGAGATCAAACCAGTCAATCCTAAAGGAAATCAACCCTGAATATTCATTGCAAGGGCTGATGCTGAAGCTCCAATACTTCAGTCATCTGATGTGAAGAGCCAACTCACTGGAAAAGACCCTGATGCTGGGAAAGATTGAAGGCAGGAGGAGAAGGGAGCGGCAGAGGATGAGATGATTAGGTAGCACCACCGACTCAATGGACATGAGTTTGAGCAAACTCTGGGAGATAGTGGAGGACAGAGAAGCCTGGTGTGTTACAGTCCAAGAGGTTATAAACGGTTGGACACGACTTAGTGACTGAACAACAACAACAGGGGGAATTATAGCCATTAACTTATAATAACCTATAATGAAGTATAATCTGTAAAAATACTGGATCACTATGCTATATACCTGAATCTAATATATTATTACAAATCAACTATACTTAGATTAAAAACAGAAAAAACAACTCCTGAATTGGGTGCTTCTTCAACTCCCAGTCTCCTCACAACATTCTCCCTCAGCTCTCTTCTTTATTCGAGGTGCGCCAGTTTCCCAAAACCTGCCAGTCACTGTCAGTGTTAGTCGCTCAGTCGTGTCTGACTCTTTGTGACCCCAGGGACCGTAGCCCACCAGGCTCCTCTGTCCATGGGATTCTCCAGGCAAGCATACTGGAGTGGGTTGCCATGCCCTCTTCCAGGGGATCTTCCCGACTCAGGGATCAAACCCAGGTCTCCTGCATTGCAGGCAGATTCTTTGCTGTCTGAGTCACCAACCAGGGAAGCCCCCCTAAAAGCTATACTTGGATTAAATTATGCCTCCTCATTCAGGAAAAACAAGAGCAGTACTTCCCTCAAAGAGCTGTTGTGAGACCTAGATGAGTTAATCCAGGTTAAACCGTGGCACAAGCCTTCCTCACACCAGATACTCAATAAACGTCAGCTTTAATATTACACCTATCTGATGTACGGCCCTGGATACATATTGACCAAGGCAGCTGCCCCAAACTCATCCCTTTTCATTTGTAAGAAATCAAAGGTGTTGACTTAAGACCAAACCAGTGAACTTTTGAAGTTAATAAAGCCATCCCCACTGAGCCACTTCTGAGGGTGGCCTTGGGACCTCAGCATAGTAGCTTGAGAATATGCTGAATGACAGAGCACTGGTCTATCTAAGGACACTGACAGGCATGACACCTCTCATCTGTTGAATCCATCATCTGGCCGGCACAAAGGCCCTTTCAGATATTTGGTTTCAGCCTGACTTTTAGGTTAGCATCCCGAGAGTTTAGTCTGTTGGAATGCTGCCCTATGCAAGCATCATGCAGATGTGCTTGTAAACTGAGGTTACCCTATTCCTAAAGATCAGGATACTAGTGGTTTGATGGGCTTCCCAGGGGGTGCCAGTGGTGAAGACCCCACCTGCCTATGCAGGAGACAGAAGAAATGTGGGTTTGATTCCTGGGTTGGGAAGATCCCCTGGAGAAGGGCATGGCAACCCACTCCAGTGTTCTTGCCTGGAGAATAGCTATGGACAGAGGGGCCTGGAGGCTACAGTCCATAGGGTCGCAAAGAGTTCGACACGACTGAAGATGCTTAGCACACACATTGGCTTGAAACTCTCAATGCCCTTGAGAGACTTCTGAGAATTTCTGCAGTATGAAGGGATGGTCATCTCTGCTCCCGGCTGCCTGCCTGTGCAGAATTCTTACTCCCCCTATATCAGGGCTTTTCATTTAGTTCTGCCCTGATGTTGAACCTCAAATGGAACTCACCCCTTTTCTTTAATCCAAAAGAAGGGCTCCCCTGGTGGCTCAGTGGTAAAGCAATCTGCCTGCCAATGCAGGAGATGCAGGTTCAATCCCTGGGTTGGGAAGATTCCCTGGAGAAGGGCATGGCAACCCACTCCAGTATTCTTGCTGGAGAATTCCATGGATAGAGGAGTCTGGTGGGCTGCAGTTCATGGGTCAAAAAAGAGTAGCACATGACTTAGCAACTAAAGAACAACAGCCCCAAAGAAGCCATATAAAGGGACCTGTTTTGGAGAAGATTTTATTGAAGGCTTGAGGAGATGAAAAGAATTTATAATGCAGCCATGTAAGCCACTTAGAATTGCTTTCTGGTCTTTCCTATTCTAAAAGCTTCTCAGCTACTCTGTCATAATGCTTGGAGAATTCTTTTTCTGTGTTCTTTTCTCTCTTCTCTGCCTCTCAGGTGTAGACCTCCATTCTAGTCCTAAATTTCTCCTCCTCCTTTATACAGAACTCTTCAGTAGCCTTAGTTCCTGTGCCTGCCTAAACTGGAAAAGAAGAAACTGGAGAGTAAGATCAAGAATTAAAGGAGTATGGGATGGAGAATGTGGTCCACCCCTTTATGGAGGCATGAGTTTCCTAGGGATGGATGACAGGAGCTGGTCTGGAGTTATCTTGAGCATCAGTTCAGTTCAGTCGCTCAGTCACATTCGACTCTTTGCGACCCCATGGACTGCAGGAGGCCAGGTTTCCCTGTCCATCACCAACTCCCAGAGCTTGCTCAAACTCATGTCCATCGAGTCAGTGATGTCATCCAACCATCTTGGGCATATCTATCTATCCAGAGCATCCAACTATCTTGAGCATAGCTTCCCTCAAACCCTGCCAGTACAGGAGAAGATCTCAGCAGAAGCTCTGGGGTGGGCTAAGGGGGTTAGGGTTTGAGAAAGTCAAGTGAAGCATGTCTTCATGAAGTGGTTCAGAGATATCTTTACTGTATAACAGAGTTGCCTTGGTGTTTTCTGTAGTACAAATTTGGCAATGATTTTGGCCTTAGTGTTTTAAAAACATATGACTGTCAAGGAAGAGAGATTATAATGATACAGACAAGCACATCCATCAACGTGAACAGACATTTACAAAAGAAGGCATGGAAAATTGACAGAGCACTCATTCTGTGCTGGACTTAGAGCACACACTGATTTCATTTCATCCTCACGAACCATCCTTCACTGTGTGGTTATTTCCACTTTGGTCACAGAGGAAACCACAATACTGAGAAGTGAGTTAACTTGGGCTGTCCTTCAAAGATAGTAAAATCGCTACCTTCACCTGGCCTTTGCATCACCTCTGCTTTGCATCACTCCCTCCAGTGATCCAGGGCTGTCTTTGTTCCCACCTCCTAGTTTCTGTTCTAACTTCAGCAGAGCAATGATGTGTTTTTGCAATCAATCATATACAAAAGAGCACGCTGCTTCCATGTGGCTTTCTCCATCTCTATCTCCTTTACTCTGCTCTTTCTTCTCCATAACACCCACCATCATCTGACATATTCTGTATCTACTTGTTTTAACCTAGTTGTTAAAATTCTCCCCTTCCCTCTAACCAAGATGTAAGTTCCTTGAGGGCAAGGACTGTGCCTGCCATATTCACTAGAGTGTCCTTGGCACCTAGTATAGGGCCTGGCTCAGGGTAAACATTAACACTTATTAAATATTTATTGAATAAGTTAATAAATAGCATGGACCAAGACTCTTTCTGCTCTATGACAATTTACTTTCAAATAGTGTCCCTATAGTCTGTGAATGAGGTATATATTGAATATATAGCCGACATATATACACCTATATATATATGAATATATTGAACTTATAGAAGATCACAAGTGATGAGAACCACATCTTTTTCTACAGGGCTGATTTTGTGGAGAAGGTGGAATTTTACAAGGTTAGTTATTATCTATCTACATGTGTATTTCAGCATTTCATATTGTCATGCTTATGTGCTTTTCCAAACACTCTAATTTAAAAGGAAATAATCCTAGTGGTAGAAGAATATATTTCTGTGCCTCAGATATTTCTATATTTTGATGTGCTGGTGCTTTTTTAAACATGCACCCCACTAACTCTTCACTAAAAACAACGCAGCAAACATCTACCCCACTGTTGCTGCTCAGCTGGTAAGTCGTGCCTGAATGTTTGGGACCACGTGGACTGCAGCACGTCAGGCTTCCCTGTCCTTCACTGTCTCCTGGAGTTTGCTCAAATTCGTTTCCATTGAGCTGGTGATACTATCTAATCATCTCATCCTCTGCCTCCCCAGTTTCCTTTTGCCTTCAATCTTTCCCAGCACCAAATTCTTTCTCAGTGAGTCAGCTCTTTGCATCAGGTGGCCAAAGTATTGGAGCTTCAGCTGCAGCATCAATTCTTCCAATGAATATTCAGGGTTGATTTCCTTTAGGATGGACTGGTTTGAGTTCCTTGCAGTCCAAGGGACTCTCAAGAGTCTTCTTCAGCACCACAGTTCAAAACATCAATTGTTTGGCACTCAGCCTTCTTTATGGTCCAACTCTCACACCTATACATCCTTCACTGTAAACAGATGTGTTCATTTCTCATGTATTATGTGTCTCTTGGGCTACAGAATACTCAATGCATAATGTTAAGAAAAAGAATGGTGCTAACTTAATGCTTTGGCAATATACCTATTTCCCAAAAGTACCTTTTAAAATGAAGAAAAAATAAGTGTATTCTGAACTGAATTTACCATGTGAGATAGCCATCTTACACATGGCTCTTTCAGAACACTTACTTATAAAGGAGTACATTTTCTCCTTTATAATTAAGACTCAAGGAAAACAAATATGAATTTAAAGAAACAGTTTTTGCAACATTAGGAATCTTGAGTAGGGATCAAAAATGCTTTAATAGAAATACTTTATTTAGAAGACTTTATTATTAAACTGCTATGTAGTCTATAATAAAATAAATCCTTTCCAGAGATCATAAAATACAGAATAAACATTACTTTTCATTATAAAATTTTGTGAGCAATACCTCGTCCCTGCCCTGCTTCCAAACATGGGCAAATTATTTATAGTGGAAGGACACATGATAAATGCATCTGATTAAGATCTGACTTTTATCCATAAGGAACTTGTGTTAAAATATAACTATGTCGGTAAGATCACCCCTTGCTAATATTTCTCCTCCTACTATTATTATTTATGCTACTGCTACTACTTCTTGCTGTTACTGCTACTGACACAACCCACATCTCCCCCATCATCACCAGCGTATAGTTTACAAAGAGCTTTTAATACAGACTCATTAGATCCTTAAACCAGATCTATGAGATTTCCATACACACCTCACGATTCCTATTACAGATGAGAAAACTGGGCAGAGAGAATTGTAACTTGACCAAGGTTAAAAAGTAGCAAAATCATTATTTGAAGCTGAGTCTACTTGATGCCAAGTGACCTTATATAAAATGAGGATACCACAATAAAACTATTCTACATTCCAAAGCCATACATTGTCATATATGATTATTCTGCATTTTCCCTAATACGCTAACCACCCCCTTTCCCCCCAGTCTTTATCTTTTCACTATGAAAAGCAATCCTTTATTGCATTAGCTAAAATGCAACGTAGCCACAAGCCATCAGTTTCTGTCTTCGGAGACTCAGAAACTTTATCAAGTTCCCTACCACCATGAATGTTGTTAGAATTTGAGAAATAGGTAGTTTATCAGATTAGCCTGCTAAATTAAGTAGCAGTGAGCAAAGACACACAGCCAATTTGTTATGTGTAACATTTACCCATTGAGATAAAAATGTTCTCTGCCCTTCTAGGTTAACACAAATGAGAGAAAAATGTCATTGACAGCACACGTGATAAGAAAACATAACAGACTGTTACTATCTCACCAAGAGGGACTTCAGAAGTGGTCTAAGTTAAGCACACTTAAAGAAAGCCTCAGGAAGAAGAGGGGTACCTGAGTGCGGACAAGTAAAACTCCTCTCGCTGGAGCAGATGGAAACAATAAACCACAGTTCATGCATACAATGCAATGGTACATTCATCCACCAAAATGATGTTATATGGTCAATGTTTTTAATATGAAAAGATTGTACATTTACATTACTAAAAGAAAAGGATGTGTGTTACGGCGTACATGTGTTATAAATATATTAGTGGTGATGGCGGTGGCTTAGTCACTAAGTCCTGTCTGACTCTTGTGACCCTATGGACTATATAGTCCTCCAGGCTCCTCTGTCTATGGAATTCTCCAGGCAAGAATACTGGAGTGGGTAGCCATTCCCTTCTCCAGGGAATCTTCCCAACCCAGCGATTGAACCCAGATCTCCCGCATTGCAGGTGGATTCTTTACTGATTAAGCCACTAGGGAAGCATATTAGTGCATAATACATATTATAAATACTACACACACACAGACACCACCAATGTGTTAGCAATCCTGGAATGATTTGTGATTATGGTTACAAGCAAATGCTCTTTTTTGGTTTTCCCATATTTTCCATTTGTTCTAAGGACAAATGGATTGCCAACATAAAGAAAAAGTAAAATGTGATAAAAAATTTTGTGTACTTTTGTTCTAATATTTTGTTGAGCCATTTAAAATGTTTCAGATATGATGACACCTCATTCCTAGTTACTTCCACAGGCATCTCCTAAAACTAGCACATTTTCCTATTAACCATAATACCATTACCACACCAAGAAAATTAATAATACCATCCCAATATTGTCTCATACCCTATCTATAAGTACATGTCTTTAGCTGTCCCTCAAATATCTTTCATAGCTGCCTTCTTTTGGAACCAGGATTCAGTAAAGTTCCCATGCTGAATTTGGTTGTTGTGCCTTTTTAGAACCTTTTAACCTAATAAAGCCCAATTCTTCAATCTTTGCATTCCCCCATCCCACACACATACCTTTTAAAAAACAGCATTCACTTTTAATCAACATTCTCATTCTTGTAGAATGTTTCATATTCTGGCTATGTCAGATTTTTCCCTTATGGAACTAAATTTCTTATTCTCTGCGCTCTTCTCACACCATACTCTTATTTTGAGTGTAAGATCATCTCTTATTGCTCAAAATCTTTTAATCATAGCACTCTTTTTTGGTAGCTTTCTTCTGTTGCTTGCATATCTGTGCCCTCCAGATTATTTTTTCTATTTGTTTTTGCCTTTGCTTTGGGTATGTTTTTTAAACACACCTCATTTAACCTGAAAACCAGCTACAGATGAAAACCCATCCCTCTGTGGTTGGTCTCTCTAAACCTGGGCACGATCTTCATGCCAACTTCCCAGAGTCTATGAACATTCCAGGATCTTCTTTTTAAGAAGAACTGTTTAGCTTGTAGCTATTTGTGACTACTATTGATGCTAAGTCCAGGGAAATAATTTTGCTAATGACTTAGCTACCAATTTGGCATGTTGGTGTCCCAACCATTTCCTTTTCCTTCTCAGCATATCAGCTACGTATATGCTTGAATTGTTAGGTTCCTTACTTTATGTGACAGACACATTTATTTCATTAGTTTCTCCTTAACTAGCTCCTTACAATAACTATTTTTGTTGCACAGACACCATTCTTGACTTTAACGTTTTGCTTGCCTATTAGTAACTGGAGAAACGCATGGTGGCAAATCTGGAGTATATGTGGTCACATTTGATTATCTCCTTTAATGGGGAGGAGGAATATATTATCTTTGATATTATATACTTCAGCTAAGATTTTTTTTTATAAAGCAAACAAACAAAAAGCTTCACTGTTTTTTAACTTTGAGACGCTATGTGGTTTTTTTTTAAATTGTAGTTTCATTTATACTTACCTTCTTATATTTTTCTTATGCTGACGTTAAAAAGGGTGTGTATTCTCAAGTGACACCGTGTGGTGGCGGCTTTAGAATTCAAGCAGAGGGGGAAGTCAGGCTGGGATTTTAAAAATTTACGAGTAAAATCCACCAAGTGGATAATATTTTTGATGATATTGGCATTTGCCTCAGTGACCTTAAAGTCCCTTCTAGTTCTGGGGGGGTTCTTCATTCTATGGTTTCAGTATTTTATTCTACTATAACTTGGGTTTATTCTATGAATGGTTGCCTTCATTCTCTGCCTACATGT
Source organism: Bison bison bison (assembly GCF_000754665.1). Taxonomy (NCBI): domain Eukaryota; kingdom Metazoa; phylum Chordata; class Mammalia; order Artiodactyla; family Bovidae; genus Bison; species Bison bison. The sequence goes on from NW_011494706.1 coordinate 3,720,756, forward strand.
AGCCAAAACAACAACATATTTGTGCGTGTAAGAAAGAGAACTATTTATCAAACGATTTTATTTGTGGGTAGGTAACTGATTGGTTTTCAATGAGCTGTTTCATTATTTTGTATGTTCAGCTACAGTTTGAAATAACGGAAGCCTGACGAGTCTTGCTCCTCACCCTGCTAGGAAGAAATCCCTCCCTGGATGTTGATTATGGTTTGTTTACCTTGCTTTTCCTAGTAAGGCCTATAATTTAGGAAACAAAGCTCTTGTCTGTAATTTAATATGTGCGCCCTAATACCTAATAATGTACCTTACAGGAACTCTAGAAATACTTAGTGACCATCTCTGAATCTAAGAAAATGTGCAACACTGTCTCATGTCTTCCCGCTGCTGGGGCTGACCATACTTGGTTGTTTTCGGTCTGTTTTCTCTGTCTCTGCCTGGTTTCTAAACCCAGACACCAAATAGCAAAGTTTGCTCGAGTCATTTCCCTTTCTCTCTATTCCAAGACAAGCAGGCAATTACTACTGGCACTTTAAAGAAGACAATTATCAATGGAGAAGATCTCTTGTGTTCTACTATAAAGAAAAGAGATTGTGTTAGTTTTCTAGGCCAATCTTTCCCTGGCACCAATGGTGACCTTCAGACAACTTGTGAATGAAGAAATACGTGGTTCTAAGCACTGAGCATTTCACATTACTTCTTTTACTACCACCAGGCTCAAAATAAATCTAGCTAAGAATAGTGCAGGAGAAAAGGCCATGAGAGGCCACAGCCAGAGAAACTTAAAGGTGAGAGTCTCATTAACATTAAATTATTTGCCCAATTTTATTATGTGAGGTTTAAAAAAAAACATATGTTTGCTAAGTGAAAAAAATCAAAGACACACACTGCATGACTTCACTTATATGTGAAATCTAAAAAACAAAACAAATGCACAAGATAACAAAACAGAAACAGTCACAGATACAGAGAGCAAACAGGTGGCTGCCAGAGGGGAGAGGGGTGGGAAGATGAGATAAATAGATGAAGGAGATTACAAGGTACAAATTTCCAGTTATGAAGTCAATGATTCATGGGTATGAAATGCACAGTGTGGAAAATATACTCAACAGCATGCACCACTTTTGTACGGGGACAGATGGCAACTAGACTTATTGTGGTGATCGTTCCGGAATGCGCAGAAACACTGAAGCACCGTGTTGTGTTAACAGGAACTAACACAGTATTGTAGGTCAGCTACACTTCAAAACCAACCAACAAGCTCACAGAAAAAGAGATCAAATTTGTGGTTACCAAAGGGGAGGGGCAGGGGACTGGATGAAGGCAGCTGAAACATACAAACTTCCAGTTGTAAGATAATAAGCACCAGGGGAATAAGGAGCAACATGATAAATATAATTAACACTGCTGTATTTTGTACAGTAAAGCAGTAAAGGGGTTAAGAGAGGAAATCCTAGTGCTTTTCATCGCGAGGAAAAAAATATTTTAATATAATAAACTGTTAGAATAAAGGGGTGAAAAATTGATGACCACAGAAAACTGGCATTTGTGATGATGTGCCCCTCCTAATTCAGGAAGTTTTCTTTATTAAAAACATTTTTAATTTATTGTATTTATAGTTGATTCACAACGTGGTGTTGATTTCTGCCAGACAAGTGATTCAGTTATATATATATATATATATATATATATCTGAACACACACACTTATTTTTTTATATACTTTTTTTTATTTTATTTTTCAACTTTTTTTAGTTTTTCTCTTACTTTACATCTGTATGAGATGATGGATGTTCACAAACTTACTGTGGTCAACATTTCATGATGCATGTAAGTCATATCATTATGTTGTACACCTTAAACTTATACAGTGCTCTATGTCAATTATATCTCAATAAAACTAGAAAGAAAAATACAATGAAAACAAGCAAAAAACCCAATATTTTACCACCTTTAGTGTAGTTTCATGTCACCTCCGTAAGAGTAAGGATTCAAATGGTGTGTCTACTGTGCACACATACTATGACATGCTTAAAAGATGCTTCTTTGTGCAAATGCAGGTTTTATCAAATGCTGGGGTCATTTCTAAGATGCCAAAAATGTTAATTCACATGAGCATCAGTTTATTTTTGCTTTACTAGAGGCAAAGTTTTCCTTACAAGTCCAGAAAATGTTATGTTTCTGTACTGGATTAATCCTTTGAGTCACATCAATGTGCCTAAAATGACTTCAGCTGAAGACTTCTATTTCTTTTCCAGTGAGACTTTAATGTACCTGAACAAATGGCCTGACCTTGTCAGGAACAAGAACATCCAAGCAGCTTAGGCCACTGATCAGTTTGGACTATTTTTTTGTTGTGATGGCTGAAGGGATGACAACTAACATTTTATTAGAAACAGAACTACTCTCATATGAATTATCATTCTTAAGTCATGTATATGAAAATCCTACAAATACAAATATCCTGACCAAGTATAAAACTTACCAATGATGTGCTACTATAAGTCTTATTCCTCCTGAGTTATGAAAATCAGACATTTCAATTCTAGGCTACTGGAGTTGGAGCCAGTGGACAGGCTAAGTTATGATCGAAACCTATTACTACAATCTTGAATACATCATTTACCCTTTGAGAGGCTCGGTGTCCTCATCTAAAAACTGAAAGGGCTCATTTTATCCTTGTGGAGGTTCCTAGAAGCTTGATGATCAACGGTTTTCTATTTCTAAGACACGCACTGTAATCTTGACGTTTTCTCAGGTTACAATTCAAGGGAGGGCAAGCTTACAAACACCTTACTTAAGGATACTTCCAAAACCTTCTTTTTTAAAAAAAACTTCAAACTTTTTATCCTGTACTGGGGTACAGACAGTTCGTAATGTTGCGGTCGTCACAGGTGAACAGTGAAGGGACTCAGCTGTTACACATACATGTGTCCATTCTCTCCAAACTCCCCTCCCATCCAGGCTGCCACATAACATTGAGTGGAGTTCCATGTGCTACAGGTCCAGGGGATAGGTCTTGTTGGTTATCCACTCTGAATACAGCAGTGTCGTATAAACACAGTAAGAGATGACCTTCCCAAATTTCTGAACTATCCCTTTCTTATTATGTCTTTAATTAAAAAGACTTTTAATTCTACTTAGGCCTTTTCCCAGAGTAGGCACTGCCAAGCAATGGGAAGAATAAAACATCAGTCCTGAGTATCACTCCCTCTCATGTTTTAATCCCTGATCAAGATAATTCATACCCCTCCCTTTCTTTTATATTAGCCATGATTTATCATGCAACTTCTCTGTTGTAAAAATATGCCACCATACTGTGAATATGATTTTCTAATACAGGTTGAAAAAAATAAAGATTTTTTTTGCCAGGTTTTATTGCTGCATTATTTTTAACATTAAAAACTGAAAGCAAGCTACACGCTCACCAATAAAGGATGATAAAATAAGTTTAACTCCATCCAACTATGGCAACACGCAACAGGTAAATAAACACTATGAGATAAAGCATCATGCCTTGATATGGAGGACCAATCATGACGGTAAATTGTTAAATGAAAAAATGTGAGGAATAGAACAAATGTACCGTGTGACATCATCTATGTAAAAATAAAGAAAATTTATTTGTTTATATTTTGCATATAAAATTCATATTACTCTAATTACATAAAATTATTAAGAAAAATATCTAGCATGGGGTCAGTAAACTCTGTATGGGGCAATTGGGCGTTGTGGGTCACATGGTCTCTGCTACAAATGCATGACTTGGCTATTATAGTGTGAAAGCAATGAGAGAGAACATGTAAACAAATGTGAGTGACTGTGTTCCAATAAAACTTTATTTAGAAAAATAGGCAGGGAGCTGGATTGGCCCGTGGGCTATAGTTTGCTGAATCTAGCACCAAACTGATTAAAGCATTATCTACTGAAAGGAAACCAGAACAGATAAGCAGTCAAGGGGTTTTTTTTTTTCTCTCTCTGCATTGTTAGATTCTGATTCTACTTTGAGTATGTATACATGAATACTTCTATAATTAAAAAATTTAAAAGAATAAGAAAAGGAATGGCAAGATCAAACCTCTAATTTCACTTCTCTTTTGAAAATAAATCTCAGAAGTGAAAAAGATTTAGATTTGTAAAAATACAGCCATGAAAACAGTAAAAGCAAACACAGGTACATATTTTAACCCATTAAAAAATGCCAGTCCAGGTTCAATGCACGATGCTGGATGCTTGGGGCTGGTGCACTGGGACGACCCAGAGGGATGGTATGCGGAGGGAGGAGGGAGGAGGGTTCAGGATGGGGAACACATGAGAAATAAAGGAATAAAAAATTAAAAAAAAAAATGTTTTACATATAATGCAAAAACTAAACTCTAGGAAGATACAGACTAGTAGATTTGACTTTACTAAATGTAAAAAATAAAAAAGTGATCATGAAAAAGAGATGAGAATATACTTTCAACAGATGAAACTAAGAACAGTTTCAAACTAAGAACTTTGATTAGTAAGAAAAGGTTAAAGAAAGTGGAAAAGTAGAAAAACCATATGGATTAGCAATTCACAGAAGTATAACCTCAAATATCTTTAAACATAAGCCTGCTCAACTTTATTGATAATTAAGGAAATGCAAGTATAGCAAAATATGTAATTTTACTTATCACATTTAAAAATTAGTTTTGACAGAATGTGAAAAAAAAAGAAAAGTAATTAAAAGAATACAAAATATTTCACCCACCACTTAAAGTATCAATACTCTGATCTGACCAATTTTTCTAAGATCTTCCCAATAAACATTCCATGAAATCATCTTCCTGCCAAGGTTTTGTTCTCTTATCAGCTCTCTGGGGTACGTTAAATTTAGTAGGGCAGCCCAGTGGGGAAGGATGGGGGGAAGGGATAGTTAGGGAGTTTGGAATGGACATGTACATACAGCTATATTTAAAATGGATTAACCAACAAGGACCTACAGTATGGCACATGGAATTCTGCTCAATGTTACGTGGCAGCCTGGACGGGAGGGGAGTTTGGGGGAGAATGATCCATGTGTACGTATGGCCGAGTCCCTTTGCTATTTGCCTGAAACTACCACAACACTGCTAATCAATTATGCTGTTGTTGTTCAGTCACTGTCATGTCCAACTCTTTGCAACCCCATGGACTGCAGCATGCCTGTCCTTCACTATCTCCTGCAGTCTGCTCAAATTCCTGTCCGTTGAATCATGATGCCATCCAACCATCTCATCCTCTGTCACCCCCTTCTCCTCCTGCCCTTGGTCTTTCCCAGCATCAGGGTCTTTTCTAACGAGTCAGCTCTTCGCATCAGGTGGCCACAGTATTGGCGCTTCAGCATCAGTCCTTCCAATGAATATTCAGGGTCAGTTTTCTTTAGGATTGACCCATACAAAATCAAAAGTTAAAAAACTATAAAGCTTGGCAGCCCAGAGCCAGCAGAACTAAAGGACAGAGCCCACTGGGGCAGCATCCCACTGTGGAGAGCTCAGGGAGCAGCCAGCCTCCACAGTAAATGAGGACAAGCTGCCCTGTGTTATGTTTCCTTTTCAAATATTTTTTTTACATCAAAAACACATTGCAGGGGAGTGAAGACTTCAGGGACATCCTACAAAAACAGGCTGCATAATTCTGATATTGAAAGCTAGCCACGTTTTAATTAACTGCCAGTACTCAGCCACATCCTCGAGCTCGAGATAGCCAATAACAATCTTGTAATTTCTACATGTGAATGCCACTCAGGTGGAGACCAAATACTGAAAGTTTCAGCTTACCTCCTAAATGTAAACATTAAATTTCAGATATCCATAGCAACCAGACCTCCCTCCACCTTAGACACTTCCTTAAAAAATAAAAAGGAAACGGCATTTCTGTGGTGGATGGCATGTAGACAGTTGCCCATTAAAATGATAACATTGAAATATAAACAGCCAAACCTTTTCATCATTTATTGACAAACGACTTGTAAGACTGCTAATGAAATCCTTCCAATACCTTTTCAGCATGTTGTGAATAAAGACACCAACAGCACGTTAAATTGACAAGTAATTACAATTAATGCTGCGCCATCATTAGAACACATTTAACCATATACTTGTAGGTCAATATTTAATAGTGGAACAGAATTCTAGGAATGCCATTCTGCCCAAAAGTGCTCTACCTGACTTTTACCAGTTTTGAAATCAGCTAGAACATAAAAAGAACTCACAGACTGGGAAACCGAGGTGTCCTGATTCTGAAAGACCTTGCCAGCTCAGGAAGTCGGGAACCCTTTGTCACTGCTCTTTTTACAGGGTGAGAAATCAGGGCTGCCTTCCTAGCATTCAGGGGTTCAATCTGTCACCCCCTCCACTGGGAAATGTTTCTAAAGAGGTAGGTCCTAGTATTTGATTTTGTTCACAAGATAGTTACTTTCCAGTGAAACGTCAGCTGTAGAATGCATCAATAGTACGTTTACACAGAATACTACATAGCTGTGAAAGTAAATGAACTACAACCAAACACAACAGTGTGACTGGATCTCAAACGTAACGTTAAACTAACCACACCAGCCATGAATGTACCATACGATTACATTTTCAGAACGTTCATTAACAGGCAAAACTAATTTGTGCTGTTGGAAAGTGGGACGGGATGACTAGTTATCCTTTGGGGAATAGAGACTGGGGGTGAACTTCCAGGTTTCCCCTAATTGCCTCTGGACAGGTGGTGACAGTGGTAAAGAACCCACTTGCCAGTGCAGGAGACCTAAAAGATGAGGGTTCGATCCCTGGGTCGGGAAGATCCCCTGCAGAAGGAAATGGCAACCCACGCCAGTATTCTTGCCTGGAGAATCCCATGGACAGAGGAGCCTGGTGGGCTACAGTCCACAGGGTGGCAAAGAATTGAACACAACTGAAGGGACTTAGGACACACAGTTTTCCTAATATTTCATCTAGAGGTTGGCTGCCTGGGTATGTTCACCTAGTAAAACTATCAAACTTTTAAACTCCTAATGTGAGTATTATTCTCTATGGGTATTCTGCTTTCAAAAAATGTATAACAACAACAAACAATCCGAACTCAACAGGCACTAAGAAGCATATATTGCAATTAGGATAAATAATCTTTATCCCCCAGAAATGCAGGGTCAAGTAGGGGAGACAGTTAAAAACCAAAACCATATTATTGTGTCAGACTTCCCTGGTGGCACAGCGGAGAAAAATCTGCCTGCAATGCCAGGGACACGGGCTTGATCCCTGACCCAGGAAGACCCCACGTGCTATGGAATAACTAAGCCCTTGCACCACAACTACTGAGTCTGTGCTCCAGAGTCTATGAGCTGCAACTAATGACCCTATGCACCACAGCAGTTGAGGCCCGCACACCGAGAGTCTGTGCTCCACGGCAAGAGAAGCCACTGCACCGGGAAGCCCGTGGACCACACTGAAAGAGGAGCCCCGCTCGCTGCACCTAGACGGAGCCTGTGCGAAGACCCAGTACAGCCAGAAAGAAAGAAAAACCAAAAACAAAACCATAGATCCAGTACAGCCAGAAAGAAAGAAAGAGAAGAAAACCATATTATTGTGTATGATCAGGCTATTAAAGAGTTAGGAGAAGGGTACTACAGGAGTGACGTCTTCTGCTCTCAAGGTGAAGGGCATCCATAGAAGGTGACGCTGAGCCAAGCCTTGACTCATGAGTTCATTCAGCACCAAGCAAAGGGCAAGGGCATTCTTGGCTTGGGTATCACCAGAGCTTGGGGCCTGGGACAATGGTGGAAGAGAAGGATATACATGGTGTGAGAACATGACAGTCACCCACCCAGAGTGCTCATCTTTATGTATTCGCTGAGTAATTCACAGTTTTTCAGGGAACACTTTACTCACATCCAACTGCAAGACGCTCATCTTCAAAGGAGCAATCTCTCTAAAGACAAGTAAGTCAACTATCAAACAGGAGTGGACAAGCTGGCTTAAAATTCAACATTTGGAAAACTAAGATTGTGGAATCCAGTCCCATTGCTTTATGGCAAATAGATGGGAAAAAATGGAAACAGTGGCAGACTTTATTTTCCTGGGCTCCAAAATCACTGCGGATGGTGACTGCACCCATGAAATTAAAAGATATTTGCTCCTTGAAAGAAAATCTATGACAAACCTAGACAGTGTTTAGGGAACATCAGTTTCCCAAAAAAGGTCTGTATAGTCAAAGCTATGGTTTTTCCAGTGGTCATGTATGGATGTGAGAGCTGAACCATAAAGAAGGCTGAGTGTGAAAGAATTGATGCTTTTCAACTGTGATGCTGGAGAAGACTCTTGAGAGTCCCTTGGACTGCAAGATCAAACCAGTCAATCCTAAAAGAAATCAACCCTAAATATCCATTGGAAGGACAGATGCTGAATCTGAAACTCCAATACTTTGGCCACTGATGCGAAGAGCTAATTCATTTGAAAAGACCCTGATGTTGGGAAAGATTGAGGGCAGGAGGAGAAGGGGGCAACAGAGGATGAGATGGTTGGATGGCATCACTGACTCAGTGGACATGAGTTTGAGCAAACTCCAGGAGATAGTGAAGGACAGGGAAGCCTGGCGTGCTGCAGTCCATGGGGTTGCAAAGATTCAGATAAGATGATTGACTAAACAATGCAACACCAGGAAGTCTGGGAAAGGAAGCGACGGAGAAAGGACAGAAGCAGGCTGTAAATACTAACACTCGTGACAAGCACAGCAATAAGGGCAATAACCACAATTTATGCTTCATACTTGATATGCATAGTCTGATGCATTGAATTCTCACAGCAAGTCTAGGAGCTGGGGACTATCACTATCCCCATTTCACAGATGCCAAAACTGGGACTTAGTGAGGCTCCCTAACTGCCCATGGCCACACAGCCTGTAAGCAGCAGAGACACTGCTGGAACCTGGTGGGTGTTACCCTTGAGGCCTGTCTGCTCCATGAAGGTCCTTGCATGGGCACCAGCCTCAGATGTCACACACCCGCTCTCTCCTTGCGGGCTGTGCAAGACAGCTGCAAACCCATTGGTCAGGACCACAGCTTCCCCAGTGACCAAGTGACCACCCTGGAGCTGCAGGGACTAGGAGAGACTGGTGGATGACTTCCGTTCCTCCACTCCCTCTCTTTCCATCTTTCCCAGCTTGGATAAGAGCATCGACTTCAGTGTTTCTGCTTCCTGGAACAGGAAAAGACAGGGGCTGGACACACCTCTGTCTGGCCACCTCTCCTGTCCATCCTCAAGCTATGATGGGGCTGATTGCCTTTCTGGGAACATTTTCACTCCCACTGTCCTCATCCCTGATGTGAAAGTGTTAGTTGCTCAGCTGTGTTCGATTCTTTGCAACCCTATGGGCTATAGCCCACCAGGCTCCTCTGTCCATTGGATTCTCCAGGCAAGAATACTGGAGTGGGTTGCCATACCCTCCACCAGGGGATCTTCTCAACCCAGGGATCAAACCCAGGTCTCCTGCACTGCAGGCAAATTCTTTACCGTCTGAGACACCAGGGAAGCCCTTTATCCCTTGCTGAGCGAGTGAGTGAAGTGAAGTCGCTCAGTTGTGTCCGACTCTTTGCAACCCCATGAACTGTAGCCTACCAGGCTCCTCCATCCATGGGATTTTCCAGGCAAGAATACTGGAGTGGGTTGCCATTTCCTTCTCCAGGAGATCTTCCCGACCCAGGGATTGAACCCAGGTCTCCCGCACTGTAGGCAGATGCTTTACCGTCTGAGCCCCCAGGGAAGTCCTTATCCCTTGCTGAGGGATTCTTAATATCTGTAGCTCCCTGGAATACGTGTTCTTGAATAGAAATGGCTTGAAACAGTGAAATACACAAACAGCTTGGGTCTGAGCCACATGGAGAAATTACCTGGAGGAGGTAATCTGGAGACCAGAGATGAGGACTCCGTGTGCTTTTGCCGAAGCGCCAATTTAACCTTGATTACAGGGCCGGAGCTGGAGCGTCCTGTGCGGAATGTCTTTAAAGAAATGTGTGCTATCCCAAGGGAGGAGGCAAGACAGCGTTCAAATGGAGGCAGCAGGCTTTGTTTTCTAAGCCGGACTCTCCAGTTTCTTTGTCCTGGTTGTTTTTTCCACAAGGAAGGGTCTGATAGCAAACTGCTCAAAGGAGCCAAATGTGGCTGGGCGGGCGGGTCCCACCCCTCCCCAGACACAGCCCGCCTGCTATTTCAGGACTCGGTTCTGTAAAACAGACGCCGCTGCCCTCCATCCTGGGTTGGGTGAAATTATGCGGTGGTTTGGTGAAGTCAACAAATAACGAGAATGAACCACACTTGGGGAAATAAAAAGGCAGCTGGCATCAGTGCTGGGCTTCAGAAGGCAGTAAATAAGGACGGCTACCAGAGGCTGCCTCTTATCTGAAAGCTGGCTTTTGAAAACTTTTTATTGGGGAATGACTGCAAATGAGCAGATAGATTACAAAAATAAAAGCAGTACAAAGAACATCTATATGCACTTTGCCCAGATTCCATCTTCTGTTACTGTTTTATCTCATTTACTTAACTCTTTGTGCTGTCTCTCCTCTGCTCCTTGTCTTTTCCTAATTGAAGGGATATACTTGCACATGCCACAGGACAGTTATCAAATTCAATACACTGAGCATTAATAAAGATTTTAAACGAATCTAGCCTTCATATTCAATTTTATCAGTAACCCACTAATGTCCTTCCAGCCCAACACAAATCCTACCTCTGCCATGATCCTGTTCCTAACATTTCTCTCTCCTTCTGTGATACCTCTTTAGTACTTAGATTTCCTTTTCATGAGACTATTATTATGTCCTGCCTGGAACTGTGTGGCCATTTAACCTGCTATACTAGACTGTAAGCTTCTTGAAGACAGAGCAAATATCTATCGGATGAATTGCTAGGCATATATATGTGTGTGTGTATATACTAATATAAATGGCTGGAGAGTTAATTAATTTGCATTAGATGTTTTAAGACTTCTATGACGTCATTCAAAAAATGAATACATTTTTGCTTCTTAGCCTAGGAAGATTCACATATAATAATAACCTTTACACAGAACTATCAACCTACAACAGTCTTTGTTCATGAGGTGAATTTATGGAAATAGTTTTACAAAAATTTCATAGTACTGTCTTATGTTTTGAGCATAGAAGAGGACAGATTACAATTTCGAAGCACCATAACAAATCAAAGAAGTAGTTTGAACAGCTTAGTCCATTTCTGGCTCTGCACTGAGCAGTCAATGAAAGGCCGTTTGACAGGGTAATGATGTCAAGTAGAATCTAGACTGAAAGAGTGTCAGGAGTGGGTGGGTGGGTAGATCTTTATGATCATAAAAGACCAAGGTCTGTTAGGTGGCTATTGAAACAACTGCTAGACAGACACGTTGGTTTGAATTACAATGTCATTTCTTATATTCCTCACCTGTGTTTCGTCCTTATTATAATTTTAGGTACCTTTTATTCATTTAAACATATATATATATAGAGAAGGAAAACTTGAATGCCCCCAGAAAGAATTTCAGAAAGCTGTCCATGACCAGGGACTTCCCTCGTGGTCCGGTGGTTAAGAATCCCCCGTGCCATGCAGGGGCCATGGGTTTGATCCCTGATGGACAGCTGAGCCCACGCACAGCTAGTGAGAGACCCTTACGCCACAACAAAGACCCTGGAACTAAGATGTTGCCAAACAAACAAATAATAAATATTTAAAAATAAACCTGTTCATGATGCAAAGTTGTTGTATCTGCTCAAACAGAAGGAATAAACAGATTCTTAAAACACCCTCACCATTCTAACATCTAGAGCTAACTACCCTTAACATTTTAGTGTAATCCTTTCAGCTTTCCCTCTTCACGCATATAAAATAGATCTGATTTTATCAGTATCAAATCACATTCACGTATGTTTTTGTAACCTGCTTTATTTTTTTCTTTGCTTTATCATAAGCTGTCATTTTTAACAGCTGAAGAATGTTTCACTGTATAGAGGCATCTTAATGTATATAGCTCCCAAGTAATAAATATTTCTAGGTTTTTAACTTTGCGATCAGGAAATTTAAAAAGCAGTTGACATCAGTTCTGGTCTTCAGAAGACAGTAAATAAGGATAGCTACCCTCTGTGACCTCTTACATGAGAGCTGACTTTTTAAAAATCTTTTTATTGAAAAATTATTTCAAGTGAGCATGTAAGTTACAAAAATAAAGGTAGTACAAAGAACACCCATATGCCCTTTCCCCAGATTTTAAATAATGCTGCAATAAGAATTCTTGTAATTTAGTTAAACCTTTTCTCTCAGTCTTGATTACTTCCCACAGGAGTAATTCCTAGAAATAAAATTGCTCAGTTTGTACATTGTTTTAAAGCTCATAATGATAAGTATTAGCAAGCTGCCTTTCAGCAATATTGTGACAACTTTAAATCCTGCAGTAATGCCAGAGAGTCTCTCTTCAACCATACCCTTGGGAATTACCTTTGCCATTAAACATGTGCAATATGGCTTCCTGTTTAAATTTAGATTTCTTCAATCTATCCATCAAGTTAAACATTAAATAACTTAATTGGAAATTTGTACTATCTTTTTGTGAGCACAAAGTCATACATATTTAAATAATTAAACAAGCTAAAGAAGATAAAATAATATCCAAAGCAGACTTCAAATCCAATAATTTGAATTTGAATTGAATTCAATTTAATAATACAACAGGCACAATTTAATAATACAACAGAAACAGGGAAGTTTGTTCCAAGTTTAAGCGCAAATGTCACTTCGAACACAGCTCCTGCTCAGCATCTACGAAAGATCAGATCATTTTGTAAAGTGCCTGTCAAATTTTGGCTATTTTCTATTTTCCTGAGACCTGAATGTTAAAAATCAATAGAAATGTTACAGCATTCATGTTGCCTTTAGAAGGGCTAGACAGACTCATGCCCGCAACGTTCAAAGCCATTTCAGTTTAGAATCTTGGGAAGGAATCTATCCCGAGCTTCCAGAGTCACAGCTGGCAGGCTATAATTTAGAGTTGCATACAGGATAATGTGTATTAGTCCATTACTAAGCTGTAAGTTGACACCAACCTTTGGAATTGCTTTCTCAGGGGAAACGCTCAAGAACCAATGCCTCAGTCATTTCCAACAGGCTGGGAAAAACATTCAGACAAACCATTAGATTCCTTTCACCTCACATTCTGATGATTTTCATCAAAAGGGAGGTGGAAAGGGGGTGATTAGACACCGATTTTCACTCCGGTGAAAATCCAAACATGTGTTTTGATGCTCAAGACATTGATAACATATTGGCAAGTTCTTGTCCCCACTTACGTGAACCATAGCAGCCACCCGGAATACCCTAATGGTAATGAATGTGTTCAGAACGAGGGGACGGGGCACAGATACTAAAGCAAAGACTGCGATCCGTCTTTGACAAGCAAAGACATTTTGTGTGAATAGCAACAGAAACCTGAAGTCACCAGGCATGAGGTTGGAGATTTTCAGCTGTCAAAGTCTAAGCTGATGGCACTCTAGCTGTGAGATGGAAAGGCTGTTCTTTGGTGATGGATAAGCTTCTGCAGTGGTCACACGGGTTTGGCTAGGGCTGCGTTACAATCAACTACAGTGGGGGAAGGAGAGAGGGTGGGATGAATTGAGAGTAGCATGGAGACATGTGCCACCATATGTAAAACAGATAGCCAGTCAGAATTCGCTATGCGATGCAGGGAGCTCAACCCTGGTGCTCTGTGACAACCTAGAGGGGTGGGATGCGGTGGGAGGTGGGAGGGAGGTTCAAGAGGGAGGGAACATATGTATATCTACAGCTGATTCATGGTGAGGCACGGCAGAAACCAACAGAATATTGTAAAGCAATGACCCTCCAATTAAAAATATATCCTAATTAAAAAAATAGACCCCATTTCAAACACTTACTACACAAAAGTAAAGTATTTCATCAATAACTTCCTAACACTGGCTACAAGTTGCAATGATAATATTTTCGAGTCATTGGGTTAAATACCTTGTTAAAATTAAGTCTTCCATCAAAATGAGCTGAAGTATAATGAACACAATTTTTTCTAATATCTGACCTAATATGTTTCTTCTTTCTCCATTCTCATTAAAAGCAGAAAAACGATGTTAGTCCCTGATCTAGCACAATCCAAAAGAAATATACTGTGAGCCACAGATGTAATTTTAAGTATTTCTGGTAAAAATTTAAAAAAAATTAAAAACAACAACAAAAAATTAAAAACAAAAGGTTTGTTACTATACAGCAGAAACTTACATAACATGGTAAGGCCATTATGTTCCAATTTAAGAAAACAAAAAATTAAAAAAACAAAAGATAAGATCACTCTTAATAATATATTCTATTTAACCAAATACATATTATAATTTCGATATAAAACCAATTTTAAAATTATTGGGATAGTTTCCACTTTTCTCACTCCAAGTCTTCAAAACCCAGTGTATTTTATACAAACTGTCGCTGCTGCTGCTGCTAAGTCCCTTCAGTCGTGTCTGACTCTGTGCGACCCCATAGACGGCAGCCCACCAGGCTCTGCTGTCCCTGGGATTCTCCAGGCAAGAACACTGGACTGGGTTGCCATTTCCTTCTCCAGTGCATGAA
>NW_011494706.1:3735466-3735661 GCF_000754665.1 Bison bison bison
GACTGAGCAGGCACTTATTATGCAGCTCAGCAAGCAAAAATCATGGAGCTGAGCAAGCAGAAATCACGCAGCTCAGCAGGCAATAATCCTGTAGCTATGCAAACAGGAATCACGCAGCTCAGCATGCAATAATCAAGAAGCTGAGCAGGCAGGAATCACGCAGCTCAGCAGGCAATAAATATGGAGCTGAGCAAG
>NW_011494706.1:3735761-3784689 GCF_000754665.1 Bison bison bison
AAGTTGCTCAGTCGTGTCCAACTCTTAGTGACCCCATGGACTGCAGCCCACCAGGCTCCTCCATCCATGGGATTTTCCAGGCAAGAGTACTGGAGTGGGGTGCCATTGCCTTCTCCGATTTTATACATACAGTGCACCTCAATCTGGACTTGCCGTGTTCAGTAGCGCAATATGCCTAAGTGGCTACTGTATCATAAGGAACATGGATCTGGAGATTAAACTGTGAATCAGGACTCCGAAAGCAATATAAGGACAACCAAAAGACCCAAAACACAGAAGACTGATCTCCGACCACGATGCTCCCGGATAAACACAGCAATGCCAAGAAACTTGGGGAGATGCTCTGGAAATCATCCATTCAGTGTCTGTGTGTCCTTTCTAACAAAACTGGTAGTATAGCATGCCAGGGGCAGGGAGTTTTTTCTCAATAGTAGCTTAAAATGCAAACCAATGAGTTTCTCTTATTTTCCCTTGGGAAACATAGCTGTGAAGTGGTGCTCAATGTGAAGACTGTTAACAAGAGGAACATATAAAATTGTTTCCATGCTATTCTGGTGCCAATTCCCAGTAGCTATTATGCCAACAATAAATTCCTATACAGAACTGTCATGCACTGCCTGAATTTTTTAAATATTTTAGTAAGTAATACTTCATTATAATTTCCCCCTTCACTCAGATGCATTTGTACAAGGAAGTTATACAATTTCCAAATGTGTGCATCTTGTTCAAGGCAATTTCAAAAATGATGAACAGATATGAGAGAGTTTAAACTGCTTCCCCATAATGGCATGCCATTGTTTCAACTGTGTAGAGAATTTTTCGCAAATAAGCTATAAAATGTTGTTATCCCACAAAAATGATTCTTCAGGCACAGTCTTCTTCCATATAACACACCCTATAATTTAGTAATAATAATAACACTTTACAAGTGGATAGTCCTTTTCTGTTTACAAAGCAAGGTTTACACTGTCTCATTAAGCATCACGAGAAAACTTATGAGGCATAGATGGCAAAATAAACAAAATACAAGTACTTTGTCACTGGCTTTCTTCCAACATTTTCCTTCCTCTGGGTGCACTGACTATTTACAATGTCAATGTGGGGGATCTCATTTTTTAAAAAATAAAATTATTATCAGCAAATTTTTCAGATTCCTTGATAAGCAGTGTCCTAGGAGTCATCCGATTTTCATACTGAATAACTCAGAGTTCTTATCCTATTCAGTTCTAGTCAAATAAATTCTACCCAAGTCTCAAATAAAGCAATTCCCTTATTATTCAGTTAACTGTAGTTTTTAAAAACTGGTGAGCTGAAGTCTTGACCCAAACACAGATCTCCCCTTAAGTCACATTATGTACAGTCCTGCCTAGTGTAGGAGCAGCTAAGCAACCGAACAATTGCCTCCTAAACCCCCTCCCTTCAATCAAGAAAAAAGCTGTGAAAATCAAAGGCCCCTGAAGAAATTAAAACTCTGAAGCCAAGAGACTGACAAACTTTAAGAGAAGCCTGCTATGATAGTCAGGAGAGAGGTTTAATGAGAAGAAATAAGAAACTCAAATAGGATTCTTTAGACATAACAGTCTCACAACCCAATAAGTCAATTCTTATCCTTTGGGGAAAAAATATATATAGGGAAACGAAGAAGGCTTTCAAAATGATAAAATAATTAAACAGCTCCACTTTTGCTAGGTACTTAAACATTTTTAAAACCTGGAGTCCTGGCTTAGCTGGGTGTTGCTTTTCCACACGTAGAAATCAAGGAGGAAAACTGAAGGGAACATGTCCGTGCATGGAGTGAAAAACAGACCGTCTGGTTAATTATATATCCATCGGCTACATATGTCCCAGCTCGCTGTCGTACACATGAAAGTGTAGGGAAGTCTGCATATCCCCTAAATAGCCCCTCTCCCCCAGCACGGAAATGGGAAGCGGCGAGAGGGGCCCGGACTTCATGTGTGGCTCCTCCTCGTGTTGTGAAGGCCACACATGGAGCCCAGTGCAGACGACAGGCCAGGCGAGATAGGTTTTGGTTTCCTTAGTTAAACAGCTCAGTGGACTTGCAAGTTCTCTCACATGCCAAAGCAAGCTAACTGATCGGTTCTTCTCCAAAGAGCTCTGCCTCTGTGTCTTCTAGCAATATAAAGATTACTCACTTTGGAGTAACATTCGAAATCCATTTCCAAATAGACCGGAGCATGTTTTTGTTGCTGTTGTTGTTTTTGGGGGGGTTTGGAGCATGTCTAAGGCGGTTTTGGAATCACTGAAACTACCCTTCGACCATCTGATACGGAAAAAAAGAAAAAAAATCCTGAAGAAAAATTTGATTTGCCATTTGATTTGAATGAAGATTAAAAATATGACATAGCAGCTGTTCAGTTTTGTGCCACTGAAATTCCCGTTTCATATTTTTTAATTGCTACTACGAAAAATTCTTTGATTGCACTTGATGAAATTAAGTTTTGCCTTTTTAATGATTAAACAGGAGAAAATTCAAGTGTGTTCTAGTTAAGAATTTAAATGTGTGTGTTTAAAACATGAAGTAAAATCTACTGGGACATTATTTCATCTCAAGGCTACATATAATACACAGTAATTGCACAGCACTTGCTCACGAGCCTGGCTCTTTCAAAACGACTAAACTATTCCTTCCAAGAACGAGGCACCACAGGTTGGCTGGGTGAAAGGGAAAGAAACCGTGGGATCACAGTGCTCTTAACCACGCTGTGACAGGCTGGTTTTAGAGACAGAAGACGACGCGTCCGTCATCAGCGCTGTGGCCGCCTGCGTGAGTGCTGGTCAGTCAACACACTCATGAACCTGCTGTTCATTCTGTTACTGAGATCTCATTTTGGAAGATGACGAAGGTGACTGAGGACAAGAGGACAACCAGGAAGCCCAAGATTTTTGAGGATGAAACCCAGACCATGTGTTTCTTCCTGTAGGCAGAAACACTTATCCCGGACGGCTGCTGAACACTAAATTTTTAAAAGTTAAAGGCAGGAGCTCCCGAAAACAGAAAAAATAATGGATGTGAAAGGGGGCCCCTGGACCACAGCAAAGAGCTCTCTCAGAAAACCCTCTTGTCCTACAGACGTATGGCCTGTTCAGAGATCTGTAATATACCTGAGCGTTCTGCAGTTACCATCACATGCTATTTATAATTTTGACATAATAAAGCCTCAAAGTTGTTTGACAGGTTTATCAATATCCGTGATAAATCTTACATCTCTTATGAACAGTTGCAATGCACAGATGAAAAACTCATTGCTTCATCTCAGAAAAGAACACACTTTACTCTCCTTTAAAAACAACTGTACTTATTAATATAAGAAAATACAGTGCAGTTTCGATAAAGACTATAATAAACTTGAGCTTTTGAAGGTAGCTATCAGATTAGCCGAGATGGTGCACAGAGAATGAGAGAGACTGTTTGATTATTATTATTTCTAAACCATCCACTGAAAATTATCTAACTCTTGACTGAAGGCAAAAGTGGCCCCTCACCACTAAGTTACTCAGAATTCCCTCCCCTGTTTGTGTTTATGGTGGTCCTAACTTTGGGGAGAAAAACTTCCTCCTATGTGGGGTCCTTAATAAAAGCTTTTCAAAAGTAGAATATTAGGTCTATTTATAAGCAAAGGCAATCATGACGTTCACAGCTCCACAAACAGCACCTTTAACAATTATAAATACATAAAGTAGTAAAGCTTGGAGAACGTGTTTTCTTTTACCCAACTTAAAGTCATCTCTTAAAAATCAACCAAGCTATAAACAATAAATGCTGGAGAGGATGTGGAGAAAAGGGAACCCTCTTACACTGTTGGTGCGAATGCAAACCAGTACAGCCAGTATGGAGAACAGTGTGGAGATTCCTTAAAAAAACTGGAAATAGAACTGCCATATGACCCAGCAATCCCACTGCTGGGCATACACACTGAGGAAACCAGAAGGGAAAGAGACACGTGTACCCCAATGTTCATCGCAGCACTGTTTATAATAGCCAGGACATGGAAGCAACCTAGATGTCCATCAGCAGATGAATGGATAAGAAAGCTGTGGTACATATACACAATGGAGTATTACTCAGCCATTAAAAAGAATACATTTGAATCAGTTCTAATGAGGTGGATGAAGCTAGAACCTATTATACAGAGTGAAGTAAGACAGAAAGAGAAACACCAATACAGTACATTAATGCATATATATGGAATTTAGAAAGACAGTAACGATGACCGTATATGCAAGTCAGCAAGAGATGCAGATGTAAAGAACAGACTTTTGGACTCTGTGGGAGAAGGCAAGGGTGGAATGATTTGAGAGAATAGCATTGAAACATGTATATTACCATATGTGAAATGGATGACCAGAGCAAGTTCGATGCATGAAGCAGGGCACTCAAAGCTGGTGTTCTGGGACAACCCAGAGGGATGGGGTGGGAGGAAGGTGGGAGGGGGGAGTTCAGGATCGGGGGACACATGTGCACCTGTGGCTGATTTAAGTCAATATGTGGCCAATATTGTACTATAATATTGTAAAGTAATTAGCCTCCAATTAAAATTAATTAATTAATTAAAAAATCAATCAAGAGTTAGGAAAATAATTACATTGTGATGTAGGGCTAAAATGTCAAAATAAGGATTATTTAAAAAAAAACTTTACATTTTAGGATAGTTTCGGTTTTACAGAAAAGTTACAAAGGCAGTAAAGTCTTCTTGTATACTCCTCATGTAGTCTCTCCTATGCTTAGCTTCTTATATCAGTGTGCCAGTTATCACAACTAATCAACTAACCTTGATACATTACTATTATCCAACATCCATCCTTTATTCGGATTTCCTTAGTTTTTACCAACAACCTTTTCTGCCCCAGGACCCTATCCAGGAGTCCGTGTTAGACTTAGTCATCAGTAATGTACATTAGTCTCCTTAGGATCCCTCCGACCATGACAGTTTCCCAGACTTTCTTTTGTTTTAATAACCGTGAAAGTTTTGAGGAATACTGATATGGTTTTTGGAGGATGCGGAACTTGTCTGAAGTTTTTCGCATGATTACCTCGGGACTTTACCCCAGGATTTACTACTTTATGGACATGAGTTCGAGCAAACCCCAGGAGATGGTGAGGGACCGAGAAGCCTGGCATGCTGCAGTGCATGGAGTTGCAGAGTCGGACACGACTGAGGGGCTGAACACCACCACCACCTCGGGATTATCGTGTTTGGGTGAGGAAGCCCGCAGAAATAAAGTGACATTCCCATATTACCACAGTTAGGGCACATGCCATCAATATGATTTATCACTGTTGGTATTAAGGTTTTCCACCCACCCCTGCCCCTATCCACCTGCACACTTTACTCCTTGGAAAGAAGTTACAATGTGTAACCCACAGTGAGTGAGGACCTACAATCTACTTCCCTGAAGATGTACTATCTACATAAATTATTTGGGGTCCTTTTGTATGAGAGACTTGCCTATGCTAATTAGTTATTCCATCATTTATTTATATCATTACGGATTTGTGAATACCTATCTTATACTTTGAGTCATAATCTAATACTCAACTTTGAGTTATGAATCCAATCCAATCCAATGATTTATTATTTTTTTTTCGGTTGTTGCTCAGATTTTTCCAGGAAGCTTTGGCCATTGAGAGCTCTTTCCATTCCTAAAGGTTGCTCCTAAATACTTCTTGTTAAAAACATAACTACACCTTCCCCATTCTCACTTAGTGCTTTTCCCCAAATTATATAAGAGAAGAACATGCCAGTTTTCATATTGATTTTGTAGTCTTAAATGTCAAACCCAGATTCTTAACCTTGCTACCAAAGGCAACAAAGAGGTCATTCGGTAGAGTTTGTCCCTTAGGCGGTGGACTGTCGGAGTCTTGCCTGGAGCCCAATTATTCCTCAGAATGAAGACAATGGCCACTGCAGCTTTTCTAGTAACTGTCATAAGTTTTTCTTTTACTTTGTTTTACATGTTTTCCTATGAAGTGTTGGCTATGCAAAGAAGCTGCTAAATGCCTACAAATATGAAACCAGACATATGAATATAAAGCCTAATTAACCCTATATTTGTGGAAATTAATTTTTATATTTATAAAAACAGTTTTATAAAAATGTCTTCTTTTTATAAAAACAGAATGGAAATCACATGACATTTAGAGCTGACATTACCAGGGCTACCTATTTCTAACTAGACAACCCAGAACTAGCTCTTTCCCTTTCTTTGGGGGAAAAACTCTAGGTCGATGACACTGGGTCAGTAATCAAATTCCAAGTCTGGATTTTATTTTACTTCTTTGGGATGGTGTAACTTGTAGAAAATAATCATTTATATATTTTGGTAGGATTAATTGCTAATTAAATAAGAATGTATGGCCTTATAAAAACATGGAAGAATATATCATGACATTCTAAGTTTATGATTGAGAAAAAAAAATCAGCCTGGTGTAATTAAATTTTCATTTCATGAATATTTCTGGGTTGCCTGTTCCATGCAGGAATAACAGCTTTCTCAGGGTCCCACCATTTCGTCTTTGAAGGTTAGAGTAAAAAGTTTCTCAGAGCAGTCTCTTTAAGAAGATCTCACAAGATTTAAATTCTGGTACATTGCCTGTTGAGATGGAAAAGGCCTGAACTCAAGGAATTCTTGGCTTGTCCCCCGGATGAAAATATCTATGATATTTGCTTAAAGGAAAAAAAAAATGAGAATGGTGAGATGGCAAACAAAAACTTTGTCCTGACAATAAGGAATTTCAAATAAGCAACGTGCAGGAGCGTAGAGAAAAGTCAGTGCTACATAAACGTCCCCCAAGGCCTCGGAAACCTTCGCTTCACCTCTAGGAAGTCAGTTCGTTCTTTTTCCTAAAGAATTTTTTCAGCCTGACTACTTTTAAAAGTGCCAACAGCAACAAACCACGACAAAAAAAAAAAAAAGGCAACTGCTGGAAGACAGGCACACACATCTGCTCCTGCCTTTCTGCATCCGCACCTTCATCATTTCCTTCATGAACCTGAAGCTGTTTAGTCTCCACCAGGAAGGGTGAGAATGCCCCAGCCTGTCTTCCTGGTTAGTAGGTGAGAGAGGAGGATGCCAAGAAAGGAAATAACGAAAAGGAAAACTACAAACCCACAGGCAAAAAGGAACACCAGGGAGCTAGCATAGTGGACTCTTACACTGAAGGCAGAGGATATGTATCATGATCTATAAGGTATGCAGAGGCATAAAGAAAATCTGGCTGGTGAAAACTAAATTAGTCTAGTGACCGCTCCCTGGGAATTAGTTTAGATTGATTCTCCCGCAAAAAAGAAAAGTAAGGTTTGTGTGTGTGTGTTTTTCTTGATTTGAAAAAAGGGAAATGGAGGCAGAAAGGTCAATTGACCTTCTGAAGGCCACCCAGAGAGGCTCTTGGGCCTCAGCTTCTCTTTAAAATAAAGGTTTACTTTAGATACGCAAATAGACATTTTTAAATGTTGTGCAAATCCAAAACCTCAACCACTGGTCCCATGTTTACAGTTCAGGATTATACAAATTTCCCTTGGTCCTCCGAGGCCTCATCTAAGAGACTTGATTGATGCTCTCCCACAGCCCCGGGCCAGGATGCTTCTCGGAGAACACAGCCATTAGCTAATGGAAGACACTTTTCATCCTGTGGAAGGCTGGCCGACATGGGGCCAGCCAAAAGTGGCACCTACCAGCTATGAAGGACGGTGAGTCCCAGCGCCCAGATGGTGAAGAAAAACCACATTAAGGAGAGTTCGGGTTCACCGAGAACTTTATCAGGATGTTTGGACACTCGCCGATGCCACCATGAAGGTGGACACAGCAGCGGGGTTTGCCAGGGCAGTGTGAGATTTCCTATTTCATCACGACGTCTCAACTTGTTCAAGTTCCTGAGTGGCTGGGGCCAGAGGAGGTTCTACAGAAGGTCCCCACATCAGTGTGGGAGGTTCTATGATTTCCTGGTCGGAAAAGCTTAGGTAGAGCGTTTTCTTTGGAAGGGGACTAGGGAGAGAGTTGGCTAGAACTTTTGACTTGAAACTCTGTTTGCACAGCAGTTTATAAAATACTGAGGGGTTGTCAGTTCATCTCAAAGGATGGAGGTGGTGGAAAGGTCCCGTCCCAGATCACTTTGGAGCGTGGACAGAGTGCAGAAGGGGTGCCCGCAGAAGAAACACTAACTCGGAGTCTATAAGATCCTGCTCGCCTCCCACGGACTTCTCTCCACCAAGCCTCTGACACCCTCGCCTCCCCAAGTCCACACCCCCGATGGCCAAGGTGGCACGGATTATTTCCTTGTCATTGTACCAGGTCAGGGGATAACTGGCAAGGCTAGTTGGAAAGTGAAAGTGTAAACAGGTTTTTATTTTCCCCTTCTTTTGGCTCTCTATGAATAGAATGCTCACATAAGCACCTGGAGTTGATGGAAAAATTAGATAATCACATCGGTTGCCCTGCGCTCATCCTTAGCGTGTGGGTCAGCAAAGGGCTCCATAGATGTGTGAGAGAAACAAATTGCCCAGTTCTATTAATGCTTCGGGGGAGATGAGATGGCAGAAGACACGAAGAAACAACTTTGACAAATTTAAGACGGTCTTCTCATTCTGATTGCTCGGACTGAAGAAAAATAATTTCCATGTATTTTTTTTAAGAGTACTGAAAACAGCCAGCCAGCAGTTTCCTTTAAAAAGTAAGCCAGCGGCGCCCTCTGCTGGTTGTTTTCTGTAGTGTGCAGGATCTAAAACGGGGCAGAGCAGTAAAACTGGGTTTAAGAGACAAGAGGAAAAGGTTCACAGGAAGAGTACAGACATGTCTCAGAAAACGATTGATATTTGCATGTTGAAGGTTAATTGTGAAATCGTAGCTGTTTCTAAATGTTCAAGTATTAAATACTCTACAGTAAGACACAGGAAAAGTAGACTCTTAGAAAAGAAAATACATAAGAAAACGGATAACAACATATTTCAAATAGAACACAAATGCCTACTGATTATTCTATCGTTTCTACAAATAAACAGATTCAAATATTAAACAAAGTTCCCCCTTTAGAGGAAACTGTACAAATAAACACAGAGTGATATTTCTGAAATTCACATAATTTAAGCCAGTTTTTTTCTCCTCATATTTAAGCTCTGCTTACATACTCCAGTTTCAAATTTAAGGCAAAGAAAAGCTTTGGGCAATCAGAAGCTTTTATTGGCAATAGAAATAAAGTCCCAAAGCCCACAGCTAACTGACTTTATATGGGAAATATTTGATTTTGAGAAATGTTTTTATACTTGAGGAAATAATTTTTAGTTAGAAGCATTTCCATCTGTGGCTTGCTTCTTTTTAAATAAATATTTACAATATGGGGACCAGTATGACTTTTAAGTGTTCTTCATTAGGCAGTTCCAAGACAATGCTGTAGTAAAGAGTGTATAATCCCTGAGACAGATTAGCTCTCAAAGGTTCCAAGGCACAGATTCTTAGAGTGGGGATGACTGGCTACTTACTCTAAGGCAAATCAATCTCCCTTCATTTTGGTGAGCTTGCTTCTTCTGTTACTGAACACACGCTAAGAACAGACTACCAAGCATGGTTTATTTCTCTGCCTGTGAGCTGGAGTGGGGGGTGTCCTTTTTACTGACACATCACGCCAACTTAAGCAAAGAAATATTCTAACCTAATTGGAAAGCAGACAAGTAAAAACATTCTGACTCTAATGGGATTTATCTTATCTAATTTAACTGCCTTTAGAAGTAAACATTTCTGATTTCATTTCATTGACAAAAAGGAATTCTATTCTATGAATGTTCTAATCTTACTAGACTACGAGTTGCCAGAGCCTGGTAGACAGCAGGCACTCAAGAATACACACTGAACATTTTGAAAGTTTCTCAAGCAGATCGGTTCATATAATTTCCGTCACCAGGGAATGAAAGGATCATTTGGTAGAATCCGGCTCCTCTGGAATGTGACTCCTCTTAGTATACAGTCCATGGAATTCTCTGGAGTGGGTAGCCTTTCCCTTCTCCAGGGGATCTTACCAACCCAGGGATTGAACCCAGGTCTCCTGCATTGCAGGTGGATTCCTTACCAGCTGAGCCATAAGGGAAGCCCAAGAATACTGGAGTGGGTAGCCTATCCCTTCTCCAGCAGATCTTCCCCACCCAGGAATTGAACTGGGGTCGCCTGCATTACAGGGAGATTCTTTATCAATTGAGCTATCAGGGAAGCTCCTAGTGATCAATAAATAGTTACAAAAGTAGCTTTTTCATATGTGTATAGAAATAATACATACTCATTAATAATCAGGGTTGTTAAAATACAAATTAAATAGAAAAATAAAAGCTTTGGAGATATGTTTGTTGTATTTAGTCTCTCAGTCACGTCCAACTATTTTGCGACCCCATGGACTATAGCCCACCGGGATCTTTTGTCCATGGGATTTCCTAGCCAAGAATACCGGAGTGGGTAACCATATCCTTCTCCAGGGGATCTTCTCAATCCAGGGATTAAAGCTGCATCTCTTGCATCTCCTGAATTGGCAGATGGGTTCTTTACCACTGAGCCACCTGGGAAGCTTTGGAGATATACCTAGGTTCAAATTCCAGCACTGAAACTCTTTATAGCTATGTGACTATGCATATGAGTTAGACCTTTCTGATTCTCTGATGCCTGATCTGTAAACACCTGTCAGAATCTTTGTACTGGAGATACATGTGTTAGGCTTCTGGTGTGAGTGTTCAATGAATGATAGCTGCTGTTCTGTTATCTATTATGATTATGTGTGTGTGCTCTTTGTGACTGTACCAGAATCTCATGCTTTCTGGGTTAAGAGCTTAATTATCTAACTTGGAAGGAAATGACAGAACACAGTCCACTCACGTGTCTCATTTAGGATATAAGTGAGATCACTTATTTCGGGGTCAGTGTATCTTGGAAGGTGAAGAAGTAGAAAACAAAACGCTATAAGATGTTCCCTTGAATCAAAAATCTCATTTTGATGAAAAAGAAAACAAGTGAGTTTAAAAGAAGTACATGGGTGATTTTCTTTGCTCTGTTTCCCTTCAAAGGTGTGATCACCAGACTTCTGGATGCTTGAGCAAGACTGCTGTTGGCTACAAAACCATGTGCCTCAGGGAAACACAGCCAGCACCAGAGGAGAGAACACAGAGTAGATCTCACAAGGAATTTAAGGAAAAGAGGAATTACTGCAAATGCCGTATCTCACAGGCCAATTTCATTCTCACACTGCACATCAGCAGAGCTGCTCATAAATTGTAAGGTATCTTCACTTAGAAACGCTTGTCCAACATTAACTAATTTGACCATATGCTGTTTTCAAAAGGGTAACTATTCTCATCTTGCAGACTGATCATCACATTTAAAAATGAACACGATTTTATATTATGACTAACACCATATTTGATTGCCAATTTTATTCCTAGGTGAAAATATTCTGTCCGCATTCAAAAATGATACAACTGACCCAATATGGGCAAGACGTGTGTTTTGAGTGTTTTTCTCCCCAATTATTTGCTCCCTCTTTTCTCCACAACCCACAAAAAGGATTTCAAGTGGCTTATAAAAAAAACTAAAAAGCAATAGAATAAAATAAATAACCAGGTAAGTTCTCATGAAAGGATATAATAACATCATGAACAAAAACTGCAGCCCCATCTTATCCAGTTGCTAGAACTGGCTCAGTGCTTCCTGGTGGGTTAAAGAAACGAAAAAATGGTGCATGGCATCCATAAGATGAAATGTGCTTTGATTTGTTTTCTTCCGGGAGTGGCAGGTCAGCTGCGTCTATCAGCCTTACTACCTATCATTGCAGGGCTGCCATGGCTGATATCTATAGTTTGGGCTGGCTGGCACGTAGATACAATGTATGACTTCACCCAAGATCAGAGCTTGTAGGCTAATGTGGTGTGTTAGGGGCTACTGACCGCCGCAGTCTGAGATGAAGATGGGGGTACCATCTCCCTCTACCCCGGCATACCACACAGATATTGTTGCTCTGATGTGAGAAATTTCAGGAAGCACACTGAACTAATAAACCATCCCTTTACTAGTGAAGAGAGTGAAAGGCAAATTCATTACCCCAAAGATTGGCTAGGACAGTGTCTCCTTAATTCTGCACCTTGGCCACGCCTGGCATCCCTTTGTTACTGTTGTCTCAGTCATGTCTGACTCTTTTGAGACCCCATGAACTATAGCCCACCAGGTTCCTCTATCCATGGGGTTTCCCAGGCAAGAATACTGCAGTGGGTCGCCATGCTGTCCTCTGGGGATCTTTCCCATCTAGGGATCGAACCCATGTCTCCCGCACCTCCTGCATGGGCAGGATTCTTTACCACTGCGCCACCTGGGAAGACCCTCGGCATCCTTTATGAAGATTTTTCAGTACCTGAATTCCCTCCCTTTCAAGTTTTCATATCATAACTGCCTATCTTGGAGGCAAAGGTCAGTTTATAAAATAAAGGTCAAGGTTCAACTTAAAAGGAACTCACAAGCAATATCGGTCTAGGAACCTGAATATACAACCATACCAACATCTGCTATTCCCACTCAGGATGAGTGGGCTCCAACTCCTTAACAGAGATGCAAATCATGGCAGAGATGCTAGCTCACCCCAGGGGAACAAAACCAAAGGAAAAGGTCCATATAAACATATTAATAGACTGTCTTTGTCAATGGGAATACAGCATGAGTCAAAGGAAATGGCCTCTCTTCCACTTGACAAAAGTTGGTTTCCATTTCGTGAACACGGGGGAGTAGCTATTTCCAAGGATGCGTGAAACCAAGCCATGGCCACAACACTCACACACAGGAAGTCCAACTGAGTCCGTGCTCCACACATCTCCTGCCCTCAGGATGATCCTCCCACTTTTTAGAAGCCGATCCAAAGGCAGAGGAAGGGCAACATCTGTGGGATGTTAGCCTCTGATCAGGGCTGGTGCTAATGAAAGTCTAGACACAAAGGCCGTCTCTCCTGCTCCAGCCTCCAAAGCTAGCTGACCCCTCGCCCCACACAGGCCCAGCGGAGGGCGGGGAGAGGGTGCAGGGAAAGATGCGTACCTGGTAAGGACAGTTCCATCAGCTGGAGACCTGCCTCGAGGGAGACCCTTCTGGTGGAAGAACAGTCACAAGACCAAAAAAAGACTAGTCTCATTACGGCACCCTCTTTGTTGCTGTTCAGTTGCCAAGTCGTGTCTGACTCTTTGTGACCCCATGGGCTGTAGCCCACCAGGTTCCTCCATCCATGGCATTCTCCAGGCAAATATACTAGAGTGGGTTGCCCTTTCCTTTTCCAGGGGATCTTCCCGGATCAGGGGTCGAACCCACATCTCCTGAATTAGCAGGTGGTTCTTTACCACTGAGCCACCAGGGAAGCCCCATGCCCTGTTCACAAGAAGAGGGAAGATCCACGTCCCAACCTGAGCCCCATGAGTGGCACAGCCTGAACAGGACGGAATTAGCGTCACCCAGAGGCAAATGTGTCCATGCTATGGGGTAGAGAGCAAAACCAGTCACGCTTTCGACCTAAAATTGCCTTTCTTCTGCTTATTCCACATCAGGATTTTCAAATGCTAAGTGCTAAATGAGAAGCCTTAAAAATAGCTTGGATTGCCAGTTCATGGAATTCGTCCTAGAGATGAGGGCTACCCTTTAAAACCTCTAAGGCTTCCTTACAGATGACTGTACTGGTTTCAGAGGCCTGGACACATTAGCTATAAACATATATTTTCTAATTTCTCTTAGGGGTACTTTCACTCTCTCTTTAGACAATCAGTTCTCAAAGAGAGATCCCTAGGCCAGCAACATCCGTGCCACCTGGCATCTTGAGGGAAAGTCAAAGCTAAGCCCAGCAAACTGGTTCTAACCAGGCCTCCAGGCCATGCTGCGTGCTCAGCTGTGTCTGACTCTTTGCGACCCCATGGACTGTAGCCCGCCAGGCTCCTCTGTCCACGGGATTCTCCAGGCAAGAGTACTTGAGTGGGTAGCCATTTCTCACCCAGGCCATTCTGGTGCTCGCTCAAATTCTCTTCAGAGTGTTCTTTCCTGTTTCACTTCTGGCTTCAGTTCTCTTTGCCTTGGTCACCACAAGTTCAAACTTCTAACCTGTGAGCTTTCCCCAGCTTCAAGACCCCAGCCCAGACCCGATTTTTGACAACTGTGGGCCTATCCAGTCTTGGTTGCCTGCTTTATCTACTGAGTCTGGTTCCCATAAATCTAGCTGGTGGCTGAGTCCCAGCTCTACTCAACACTTGGGCGAGATCACCTGTCCTGACAAGATCTGACTAAGGATGAACATGAGCTGGAGAAAGGGCATGTTGGGCGTGCTGAATCAGGTCAAAGGCTTGGTGCATCCAGAGGAACAGAGCAGACGCCAGTGAAGATGGGTGATGGTGAGCAAGGAAGAGATGATACAAGGACTCTGAGATACTACAGGCCTTGGAAGGAGCAGGAGAGGAGCTTACTTTTGATTTCAAGGCAACTAGAAGCCATGGGCCGGGGTTGGGGGACAAGATCAGGTGAGAGAGTCCTGTGACTTATTTATATTTATACAAAGCTGCACCTCTGCTTCTCCCAACTCCTGGTCTTTCTCCTTCCTCTTTTGTTCAGCATCCAAAACGGCTCAACATCCAAATTCCGTCCCATTCCAGGACAGCAGAAAATGTGAGTGTGTCAGTGTTCTCCACCCTGAGCCCCCAGCTCCTGCACAGGGAGGCCCACAGAAGAAGCTCGATAAACATTATGCAGACGTGAATGGGCTTCTCCGGTGGCTCAGTGGTAGAGAGTCCACCTTCCAACACAGGACATGTGGCTTCAATCCCTGGGCTGGGAAGATCCCCTGGAGGAGGGCAGGGCAACCCACTCCAGTACTCTTGCCTGGAGAATCCCATGGGCAGAGGAGCCTGTGCAGACTACAGTTCATGGGGTCACAAAGAGTTGGACAGGACTTAGTGATTAAACAGTAACAACAATTAAATAAATAAGTAACCAACCAAATCTGAACAGATCTTTGTCTTACATGTAATCTGCAACAGTGAGATTCTGACAGCCAACGATCTGGCTGGAAAACGTCCTCATCCTGCTAGAAAATTCAAGTGAATATATTTAGAACTCAAGTCCCCCACCCCACAAGCCTGCAGTTTTCGGGTGGGCTCACTGTGTGGTTTTGTTACCCGCCCCGTCTCCTCCTCATGAACCTTTGCCCTGCCATTCTTCCCCCTTTCATTTACAACTGTTTTTATCTCAAGTCTCTTTGGCATTTCATCCTTCTTTGCATCATCCCCTTTCTCTCTCTTCCAGGAACAGCCCCAGTACAGACACTGGAGAGCTGAGCTCTGCTGTTTTATTTTTGTCCTCGCAGTCCCATCGACCTTCCTTCAACCCCTACTCCCTGCCTTGTAATGCAGTCTTGTCTTAAAAGTAGGCTTCTGCCTTCCTTCAAAGGTCAAGGTCACGTTTAACAAGGTACATTTTACTAGTGACTCAGGCTAATGCAGAATGCTAGTTTTCCAGCACTGCTCACTGGGCATCCCCTGCAGAAAGCAGACTCTTCAAAAGACAGACAGCAGATTCACACCTAGGAATCCTAGATTCTGGGGCTGCTGAAGTATCCTCAAGTATCTCCTCCTGTATCTGGGTGCAAGAGCAAACCTTTCACCTCCTGAAAGAGGCCAAGTCACTGGCCTAAATCCTTCAGCTCAGCCGGAAAATTGCTAGAAACATCAGAGTTGAGGAGTTATTTGACCATTCGCCATATTACTTCCTTCTGTAGGAACACCACAGGTCAGGTTTTTTTTTTTTTTTTTAATTGGTTTCGGACACAAAAGCCTATGCTATTTTCCCCCAAACTCTTTCAATTATCTCACTGGCAGTGTCTACTAATGCTTTAAAATATTAGATATGAAGGTTATAATATAGTAGATGCTGGGCTTTCCTGGTGGCTCAGATGGTAAAGTATCCACCTGCACTGTAGGAGACCCGGGTTTGATCCCTGGGTCGGGAAGATTCCCCTGGAGAAGGGAATGGCTACCCCACTCCAGTACTCTTGCCTAGAAAACCCCATGAGTAGAGGAGCCTGGTGGGCTACAGTCCATGGGGTCGCAAAGAGTTGGACACGACTGAGCGACTTAACACTTTCACGTAGTAGATGCCAAATCTACTTATAGATCATTATTGGGGTGCTAAATGTTTGCTTTTAGGCTGAAATGTGGAAAAATAACTTATTTGCTGAACTAGAGTTCTCCACGCGAGTCTAATAAACAAACCCTTTTACTGTTTTATGAAACTACACACAGAAGCACATACATTCATACTAAAGCTTCAGAAGAGTTTCAGAAACATCCTCACCCTGCAGGTGGCTGCTTTAACAAGGCTGGAGATTGTTTCGTGATTTTCTTCCTTAAACAAAACCCTCATAGACTGTTTAACTGAATTGACCTAACACTATTTTGTATTTATTAATGTATAAATTATAGAAAGTAAAGTATATTCAACCACTACAAAAATCTCCATATCACATTTAGTTGAATTTTTTTACTTGCCTATTTTTCAAGAATTGATGCTCTTGAACTGTGGTGTTGGAGAAGACTCTTGAGAGTCCCTTGGACTGCAAGAAGATCCAACCAGTCCATTCTGAAGGAGATCAGCCCTGGGATTTCTTTGGAAGGAATGATGCTAAAGCTGAAACTCCAGTACTTTGGCCACCTCATTCGAAGAGTTGACTCATTGGAAAAGACTCTGATGCTGGGAGGGATTGGGGGCAGGAAGAGAAGGGGACAACAAAGGATGAGATGGCTGGACGGCATCACTGACTAGATAGACGTGAGTCTCAGTGAACTCCGGGAGTTGGTGATGGACAGAGAGGCCTGGCATGCTGCGATTCATGGGGGTCGAAAAGAGTCGGACACGACTGAGCGACTGATCTGATCTGATTTTTCAAGACTGTTTTCATTCCTTGTTTTATTCTTCATGCTAAGCTTATCTTGCTTTTTTAAAAACTGAATCAATTTCCCTCTGATTTTCTAATTCTCCATCTGATAATCCTGTTAAACCATATTTACTGAGTGTTGAATGTATAAAACACTTCCTAGGGCAAAAAGTCAAAGATGACACATTTTTCCTCAAGTAGACTACATTCTAGTTATGGATTCACAGAACAAGGACCAAACTGACACAGTCATAGTGAAAGCCAGAGAGTAGGGACATGAACCTGGACTCGAGGAGGCTAGGAAATCCATGTGAGGAGATAGGTCTTGGGCGTGGAGCAACAGAAGGAGCAGCATTGGGAAAATTATAAAACAGATGGAAAAGCATTTGAGGAGCAGGGAACAGCAAGACCACAGGCACAGGAAAAGGAATATATGTCGACTTGAGTGAAGAGAACAGACTAGCTGGAGCCAAGGGCTCACACATGGGAATTAAGGGGGAGTCAGGCAGGCAAACTGTAGGAGGTTTTGAGTGCCTGCTTACTCTCCTGGAAGGCAGAAGTCCTGACAAGTCTTCTCAAAATGCGTGCAGCCATTCTGGGAATCACATGAGGGCTTACGTAAGCACTCACGATATGAAGTACATGACCTTCACTCCAGATCCTCACTCAACCTCATGAGAATAGCGTCTCTTAAAACACTAAGACACAGGGCAAGAATATGCGCTTCTATCCAAATATTTTCCACTGTTCTTGCATTACCTGAGAAGACTGGACAAGATAAAGCAAGTAGCTCAGAGATCAACAGCCCTGTCTCTGATGGAGCTGCAGATTTCAAAGGAGATGCTCGGCAAGCAGATCTCAGCAAGGAAGCTGGGGAGCCCAGCTGCTCAGAGAGCTTAAGTGATTTAGCTTAATTCCTCTGTAAACTGTATTTTAAATGACTATGAAACCACATTTCTGTGACTGGTATTGTTTAAAGGAATGGAAGCCCAGCTAAAATGCTTTGGTTTTCTTTCATAAATATTCAGGCTTATTCCACTGAGACTTCCTCCCACCCGCCCCCTCTTAGTAGCCTCTGAGAATCAGCCCCTTGCAAGTCATGGAAAGACTGCCCCCTGCGTATATTAAGGGCTCTGGGTTTGCTGCGGGCATCTTATTTTCTTGGATATCTAGTGGACTGTGCTCTATTAGGGGGTCTGATAAGGTGACTCTCTAGAAATGAAGGCAGCAAGAACAAATTGATTTTACCCTGATTTCCAAAAAGATCAGTGTTACCCTGCTCCCCAAAAACATAAGCACAAAGCTTAAAGGTCTGTCTCTTACATGTTGACTGTAGCAACACTAACTCTCAGTTTTATACTGAAGAAAAAAGCCCATTTTAGGAAAAAGTGGAAGTGGTGGTTCAGTGATAAAGAATCTACCTGCCAACAAAGGAGACCCAGGTTCAATCCCTGGGTTGGGAATATCCCCTGAAGGAAGAAATGGCAAGCCACTCTAGTATTCTTGCCTGGGAAATCCCATCAACAGAGGAGCTTGGCGGAGTACAGACCATGAGGTTGCAAAAGAGCTGGACACAACTAAGCAACTAAACAACAAGAAAGACATATCACTAGAAGATAAATCCTTTACCATGATCAAAGACCCACTGTCAGCACATGGTGGAAAATCTATAAAGGAAGTACTTTTAAAACCATCAGGAACTTTTGAGTAAAAACAGAAGAGCTACATCTGTGTGAGAAGAAAAGAAAAAAAAAAAAAAAAAACAGGAAAAGGCATCAATAAGAATTGAGCTTATTACTCTGTATCAAGTGATCGAGTGTCTACTTCTCACTTAATTTTCATGGTTATTATATGTAATTTTCCCACTTACAAATGTGGAAACTATAGCTCAAGGAAGGAGAGGAAGCAAGAAGCAGATTAACATAGGAAGATTAAAAGACAGTTTATAAAAGATAATATATTAATATTGAAATGAGTATTGCAGACTACAAAGTGATCTAGTCAGATGAAGGAGAGTTCCTTTCATATTGCACTGGTGAGAGGAGTTGTTGCTATTTAGTTGCTAAGTCACATCCAACTCTTTGTGACCCCATGGACTGTAGCCCACCAGGCGTCTCTCGCCATGGGATGTTTTGGTCAGTGGAGAAATCAAAGCAAAGGCGAGATTGGGCTTAACCTCCAAAAATGGGCAAAATTTTAACTGATGAACAATGCTGGCAAGATAATGAAATGTCATCCATAAAAAGGAAAATGCTTAGACACAAAGGGGCTTACCAGGAGCCTAGTGCCAGTATCTGCTCCCAATAAAAAGTCCCCAGAGAATGACTCAGGCAATGAAGTGGAAGGTAACTCTTAAAGGATCAGAACCCTATGTGAATGAGTAAGGCACAAGTCAGACCAGAAGAGGGGCCAATACTAGAATGAATCTCCAAATCTATAGTGGTAAGCTGGGGAGAAAAAGAGAGTGGCTTCTTTAAGAAAAAGGGCCTGCAGCTGAGTAGGTCTACAACTCAAATTTTAGCATCCTATCAGCACTCAGATTTGTAGTCCCGGGAGCTATCCAAGGTGCTGATTTATTCCACCCCAATTTCTGACCCAGTGGACCAAGATCTGTCCTAGAGTTTCTACACAAGCAACACATGAACCCCTTCACTTCAGCCCCTCTCAAGAGGACTGCTATTTGGAGGTTCAGTTACTTTCCAAGACAACTCACGCCTGTTTGCTGCCTGCTATGGTTTATATGCTTAGGCCATCGATTTTACACTCCCAATTGTCAATCTGCTAGGTAAAGAAAATAGAGGAGGTGTTATAAGTGAAAACAGCACTTTAAACAAAGGTCAAAACAACAAACTGACCTATTTGTTTTATTTACTTTTATAGGGAAACCGTAGAAATGAGCCTTGAAATGTAGGTTGAAACTAGCTTA
This sequence comes from Bison bison bison, assembly GCF_000754665.1. Taxonomy (NCBI): domain Eukaryota; kingdom Metazoa; phylum Chordata; class Mammalia; order Artiodactyla; family Bovidae; genus Bison; species Bison bison. Next base: position 3,755,618 of record NW_011494706.1, read on the forward strand.
TGAAAAGTGTTGATTTCTATGATAAGAAATTTTAGCTTGTCAAACACAACAGGAAATTTCAATGTTCAGAAAGGTATTGAACTGGACACTAATGTGACAAAAAGTGTTGGGGAAATAAATGTGGAAATGTCATGCCAAGGGATTAAAATGGAAAGCTTCAACAGGTAGGCAGATAGCTCCTTTTTTGGACTGAAATACTTTTTATAATATATGACTTAAAAAGTCTTTTCAGGGATTCAGGATTTCAAGAAAGTGATTTATCAAAAATTCAAGATCACATTGCATTCTTCTGTGTATAAAATACATATTCCTGAATCTAAATCTAGTTAGATTTAATCAACTTTTAAATCCAAAAATAATGTGTCTGTGCCTGTCACTGACTGATTATGCATCTCTTCATCTTTCAGTCTCCTACCATGTTTATTATAATCTAATCAAGCAAAGAGGAACTAAAAAGCCTCTGGATGAAGGTGAAAAAGCAGAGTGAAAAAGCTGGTTTAAAACTCAACATTCAAAAAACTAAGATCATGGCATCCAGTTCCATCACTTTGTGGCAAACAGATGAGAGGAAAATGGGAACAGTGACAGTTTTTATCTTCTTGGTCTCCAAAATCACTGTGGATGGTGACTGCAGCCATGAAAATAAAAGATGCTTGCTTCTTAGAAGACAAGCTTCAACAAACCTAGACAGTGTATTAAAAAGCAGAGATATCACTTTACCGACAAAGGTCTGTCTAGTCAAAGCTATGTTTTTTCCAGTAGTCATGTTTGATTGTGAGAGTTGGACCATAAAGAAGGATGAATACTGAAGAATTAATGCTTTCTAAATGTGATAGAGAAGACTCTTGAGAGTCCCTTGGACTGACTGCAAGGAGGTTAAACCAGTTAATCCTAAAGGAAATAAGTCCTGAATATTCATTGAAAGGACTGATGATGAAGCTGAAGTTCTGATACTTTGGTCACCTGATGCAAAGAATTGACCCATTGGAAAGGACCCTGATGCTGGGAAAGATTGAGGGCAAGAGGAGCAGGGGGCAACAGAGGATAAGACATCCTCTGTTGAATGGCATCACTGACTCAATATACATGAGTTTCAGCAAACTCAGGGAGGTAGTGAAGGACAGGGAAGCCTTGTGTGCTGCAGTTCATGGGGTCACAGAGAACTGGACGTGTCTTGGCCACTGAACCACTGAACTTGGGCTCCAAAATCACTGCAGATGGTGACTGCAGCCATGAAATTAAAAGACGCTTACTCCTTGGAAGGAAAGTTATGACCAACCTAGATAGCATATTCAAAAGCAGAGACATTACTTTGCCAACAAAGATCCATCTAGTCGAGGCTATGGTTTTTCCAGTAGTCATGTATGGATGTGAGAGTTGGACTGTGAAGAAAGCTGAGCGCCAAAAAATTGATGCTTTTGAACTGTGGTGTTGGAGAAGACTCTTGAGAGTTCCTTGGACTGCAAGGAGATCCAACTGTCCATTCTAAAGGAGATGAGTCCTGGGTGTTCATTGGAAGGACTGATGCTGATGCTGAAGTTCCAATACTTTGGCCACCTCATGCGAAGAGTTGACTTATTGGAAAAGACTCTGATGCTGGGAGGGATTGGGGGCAGGAGGAGAACAGGACGGCAGAGCATGAGATGGCTGGATAGCATCACTGACTCGATGCATGTGAGTCTCAGTGAACTCCGGGAGTTGGTGATGGACAGGGAGGCCTGGCATACTGTGGTTCATGGGGTTGCAAAGAGTCAGATATGACTGAGCGACTGAACTGAAATGGCCACTGAACAACAATTTCTTAATGCTGGATATTTGTCATTACTTTTTGTAAAATACCCCCTCTCCTGGGCAAAATACATCACTTGTTACTCATTGTTGTATATTCTTGAAACATAACTTCCTCCTCTATCCAACAGTCCATCCAGCAATTGCCATTAAGCCCTGCTGCCTTCATCTTCCAGGGAAAGAGGACCCGGGGATCAAGAATCTGACATCTGGCTCCTTTGTTTAGGTCCTTGTTAGCAGGACTTTGAAAGGGAGGCAATGTGGATTCTGTGATGTTGATGACACTATACTATTACAGACACTCACAGCCCAAGTCCTATATATGTACCTTAAAATAAGGAGCCAACCGAACTCCCTTGTGAGCCAAATAGTATGTATGTCCCCAAAAAGCAAGGCAAAACTGGATTCAAAATCATTTATTCTAGCCACAAATGCTGCTGATCTATGAACACATCCTCAGAACGCTGCTGCTACCACTCTCCAACTGCCTTTGTCTCTGGGCAATTTGACCGCTGCTTTCTGTGTGCTGTGCTGTGCTTACTCGCTCAGTTGTGTCCGACTCTTTGCAACCCCATGGACTACAGCCTGCCAGGCCCCTCTGTCCATGGGATTCTCCAGGCAAGAATACTGGAGTGGAATGCCATGCCCTCCTCCAGGGGATCTTCACAACCCAGGGATCGAACCCAGGTCTCCCGCCTTATAGGTGGATTCTTTACCCGCCGAGCTACCAGGGAAGCCCCCATTGCTTTCTGTCCTAAGCCAAACTCGCCCACAGGAGCACCCACTATTGCCTTGCATTCGGGCATTCAACCGACTGCCCTTTGCCAAGGATGCATAGTCCCATTCTTTAGAGTCAAACAAAGAGGGATTCAAATTTTGCCTCTGTTATTACTGACTGTGCCTTTGGACAAGCTGGGTAACCTCACTAAGGCTTAGTTATCAAAGACGAATGATCGGCCTTACCTCACAGGGTTGTTGCAAAGATAAAACCAAATAAGGGATACAAAACACTTATCAAGGTCTGGAAAAGGGAAGCACTCAAGAAACTGTAATTTTGGTGGGAATAAAATGATATTATATCAATTCTTGTTCCAACAGAACATTCACAAGAGAGCCAGTCTTCCATGGGCTACAACACTTTAAACTTTTAAGTCTCTCCTATAGTCGGCCTCCTTGTATATGGTCCCAGCTTTTATCATAGTTCGCTATCTTTTCTTCATCTCCACTCCATCTGGGTTCCAGACCCTGGCGTGGGCTAGACCCTCCAGTGAGAACCAGGCAGAACTAGCCTTGGCACTCTATGCTAGGGGTAAACTGGAATGCTTCAGAATCTGCAAGGTCCCTCATTTTTGAAATGAAGTTTTCCATGCAGGTTTGAAGCATCAAGGCAAAACAGGGCTGAGCACTTTGGAGAGACAGAGCCCGAACAAAGCCAGGAAGTGTGAAAATGGGAAAATGCAGATATATTTTCCTTTCTCACCTTCAACAGACTTACTACCAAAACACTAACTATTAATTAAATGTTCCACCCTTCGAGATTCCTCCCAGTGGGGGCAAAGGGAGCAAAGAATACTTGCTACCAAGATATGGCTGTGGACTACTTTAATTTTGTGCCCTACAAGGGGGGCTGAGCCCCTGGGGTACCTCATGTTTGTTAACAACTTCATGACGCTCATGACATGAATGAAGGTCCCTGAGTCAGCCCGGAGAAAGTCAGTGCTTTTTAATAAACAAAAACATTGAACCAACTAGAAAGACAGTTTTCATACTGTTCTCCATAGAGGAACGGAGGAATAAAATTTCCATATGTGAACTCAACAAGATTGAAATGAGATGGTCCGTTGTTTGAATAAACTGAGGGCATGCAGCTGAGTTTTTCCTTGGCAGTACTTTCTAACAGCCTGAATAAAGAGCATGTTAAATTACCTACTTTGGGGATAAAGCCCGTGGAATATTTCCTCAGGAGGAGGAGACAAGTGGATTTAAAACATATCATGTTTTTAGAGGACTAAGTTTTTCCTGCATGGAGGCATGGTATAAATATTACTTTAAAAATGCCATGTTTCCTAAAACACAGTGGTTTCCCCAATATATAATATGAATGTAAACAAGATGCCTGTCAAGCATGGCTATAACATACTGCTTACCACACCAAACTTGTAATATGCACTTATTAGTCTTGGTTCTCTTAATGAAAGGAACTAAGGACACTGCATAAATTCTTCAACACAGGTTTCATTTCTCCAGCTGCCTTGTGCTGTAGAACATCAGGCTAACAAGAAGTGATGCTAACAAGAAGCTAAAACCAGTGTAGCAAATGGGGCATTTAAAATATATATAAACATACCGGCCTTCACAAAGAAAGGAGCTGTTTGGGGGGAACTAAATGGATCCCTAGACAGACATATTTTAGTTTAATATTCCATGTATTTTTCTACATGCTTACTATGTCAGTTCTTCTCAATGGAAAAAAAATGCTTTGTGAGAGAACAAGAAGCGGCCCTGCCATTATTCCCCGGCCTCATAATCTCCACACAACCATTTTTGGGGGGAAGGGTAGAAGGTAGCCACCTGAATTCACCAACTTTCTTCGGTCACTTTAGGGCCATTCTCAAATACCAATATTTGTAGACAGCAGCTAAAGAAACCAAAGATTGGACTGCTTATTCTAAACAAACCATCTGGCAGTTTGTGGGGACTTGGGGAAGCTGGACATTTTATACACTGGTCCATGAGACATGGAGGATCAATCTGGGATCTCACTGCTTACTCTTCTAAAGGCTCCCCAGAGAAATCAGTTCCCGTTGTTCACTCAGGCCAAATATATATATCAGTAATTTCTCATATAACTTTAGAATGAAGAAATGACTGGTCTTTTAACCCAAAGCATGCAGGTGTTAAACCAGCCTTGGAGCAGATGGTGGCCCTCATATAACCATGCAAGGCTTCATTCATTCCCTCCTCTAGACTCCACAACCTCCATCAATAAGCACTAGTAGTAAGCAACTCTGTTGCAGAGAATGGAATGTCTTCAAAATGGCATTTTCTGTCAATTAAAGCCAGCTTCCCTGGGTCAGGAAGATCCTTGGAGAAGGGCATAGCTACCTACTTCAGTATTCTTGCCTGGAGAAGTCCGTGGACAGAGAAGTCTGGTGGGCTATTGTCTACGGGATTGCAAAGAGTGGAGTGACCAACACTTTGAGTTTCATGGGGATTCCTGGAGGCTCAGTGGTAAAGAATCTGCCACAGTTCAGCAGATGTGGGTTCAGTCCAACAGGTGGCGCTAGTGGTAAAGAACCCGCCTGCCAATGCAGGACCCATAAGAGGCTGGGGTTCCATTCCTGTGTCCGGAAAATGCCCTGGAGGAGGAGATGGCAATCCACTCCAGTATTCTTGCCTGGAGAATCCCACGGACAGAGGAGCCTGGCGGGCTACAGTCCATAGGGTTGCAAAGAGTCGGACTCGATTGAAGTGATGCACGCACACATGAGGTCCATACAAAGGCAACTTAATGAAAATATTTCAAGAGCAACTGCTTGATGAGGGGTGGGGGCTGCCTAGAAAAGATTACAAACTATTCTCAAAATGAACCAACCTGATGAACTTAGAGGTTTTTAGAAGTGATGTTTAGTATGCATCCTGCTCCAGCCTGTAGACTATATAGTATAACTTTCATTCGTTTGTTATTAATTCTTCTTTTAAAAGATAAATTAAACAGCAAACAGATGCAACAATACACGATTAAACACTCAGAGAACTTCCATCCCTCAGGCTCCAGAAACCTAGTCTGCTCTTGGCCCAGCACCCCACAGGCAGGCAGAGCTGGTCTGAACAGGTTCCAAAAGAACTCTGCTCCAACCCAACTGGGTATTGGTCAATTACTGCCAAGCATCACTTAAGCTGAAAGGGATAGTTATCTGGGCCTCAAATCAGCTAGAAATGGAGCTGCTGCCATGTCAGCAGACTGCCTTTCCTGAAGGCTCCAACACACTTAGCCTGGCTTTTCTGTCACCAGTCACTGGCATCCAAGCTGATGTGGTCGCTTAAAAAGACAGGGTGCCAGGTTTTCTGTCCCATTTTCCCCCCCTCCTCTACCTCCAAGAAACAGCCAAAGAGGAAAGTAAAGACTTAATATTAAAATTTAAATACCAATTTAAAACAGGGAATACAATACACTCTGTTTGTCTGGAGGAACCCAGGTAAGTGTGTTAGTCACTCAGTTTTGTCTGACTCTTTACAACCCCATAGACTGTAGCCCACCAGGCTCCTCTGTCCATGGGATTCTCCAGGCAAGAGTACTGGAGTGGGTAGCCATTCCCTTCTCCAGGGGATCTTCCTGACCCAGGGATCGAACCCAGGTCTCCCACATTTCAGGCAGATTCTTTACCATCTGAGCCACCAGGGAAGTCCAGAGGGACCCAGAGTGAAGTAAAAATGGACATTCTTTTAACAATGTATAGCTCAGTACCTACATGTTTACAACGAAATTCCTATGGAAGATATATGGTGTATATCTTCCCAATAAAACTTCTCATTCAATTTTTACTAGGATTTCTTTTAGAAATAGAGGTTGGATGGCAAAGATTAAATACCATAGAACCTCCTTTCCAAATAAAACCAAGACTTCAAGAAAAGTCCAAGCCTGTTTTTGGATTAAAACCCTTAAATTTTTCCTGCTCTGATATCATTCAAAATGAGTTTTATTGGTGAGTGAATAGCTTCCACGAGGCAACCATTTTCCACACAGACCTCCAACTCCAAATCTCTTTAGCAGTGACCTCAGCTTGACTCCAAATTTAACTGTACATGTCTAACCTCAAGGGCAGCTTCTCCAGCAAACCCCAGGTTGTCCTTATTTTGCTTTCTAAAGCAATGTGTGTATTGTAACTGGTCCATGATGATGGTGATGATGATATTAATAAAGCTACTGTTCCCTGGAGATGCGGCTTTGTGGTTTCTGAAGAGCCTTCTACCCTAGCCAAGAAGGAGGCAGAGTTCTTGTATGGGCTGTCTTGCAAGGGTTTGTGGCAAGGGAGAGCAGAATGTCATTAGAAGGAAACAAGAATTAAAGGGGAAGGGAAATTGGGTTCCTTTCCAGTGTGTGCTGAACCCAGGCTATGGAGTAGTACTGGAAACGAAGTAGAAGGACCCTCCCAGTCCATGCAGCCTCAGACACCGTCTGGAGATGGATTTCCCAAGGTTGTGTCCAGAGAAGGCAACAGAATGCAATGTACTCTGTGGAACAGATATACCCTGTGTATATAATGTAGATGAGCTCTTACCATGGTAATGAATATATCCTCTACTTGCTACTTCTGCCAACTGCTCTAAATCAGGAACTTGCAGGGATAAGAAAGTGAGAGATACGAGGTAGAAGAGAGGTCAGATGATAATGAGGAATTGGAAATATCTCAGGGACACTCGTAGAAAAAATAGACTATTCAAAATTTGCTCTAAGGAAAAAAAAAAAAAAAACTGCTGATGTAATCTTTCTTCCCCTTGCCCTGAATGTTTTAACACCCTGAAGACTTCAGGTGGAAGTAGTGGTTCCTTACACACTCCACATGTCAGGGTATCCTTATCTTGATTTTCTTTTGTGTGTACATGGTTTATATTCCATATTTCTAGATAGTGGACATCGAAACATATTACACTGCATTTAAAGAATAACCTTTGTATTTCTTAAGATATACTTTTTCAAAAACAGGAACAAAGCAGGCCAAAATAAACTTGTTTTCTAGTCTTGCAGGAGTGAACTATCAAGAGAGATATGCCTTACATATGATCGTAAACAGGAGCAGATACCGAGAACACATCCCAGTAATATTACTATGTAACTTTTAGCCAGTGATTTCATTTGTTCCTCTTTTGCTAGGCTATTTTAAATGTTGAGTGAGTTTTTTTTTGTTCAGATTATTAGATGTTAGGTTTTAAAAGTGATTAATATTTAATGAGACAATAATATGAAAAACTGAGTGGCAAGCTTTTCTTGTCGACATTTAATACAAATTGTACACGAGCCAAATCACATACTATCAAGCCATTTCATGGTGGAGATAAATTCTGTGGAAAAAAGAGAAAATATACTTTTTCTCTTCTTACCTTTGACCCCTCTTCACCCATTTATCTCAAACCCCTGACCATCCACCTTTGACAATCATCAATCTAGTCTCTGTATCTATGAGCTTGGTTTTCTTGCTTTTTTAAAAAAAAAAAAAATACATTCCATATATAGGAGAGGCCATATGGTTTTGTCTTTTTCCATCTGACTTATTCCACTTAGCATAATGCCCTCAAGGTCCATCTTCAATTTCTTTCAATCATGTCTTATAGTTTTCAATATACAGGTTTTTCATGTCCTTAGATAAAATTATTCCTAGGTATTTTATATCTTTTAATGCAATGGTAAATGGGATTATTTTCTTAACACTTCTTTCTGATAGTTTGCTATTAGTGAATAGAAATGTAATAGGTTTTTCTATATAGATTTTGTGTCTTGCTACTTTAGTAAATTAGTTATTTCTAACAAATAGAGTCTTTTTTAATGGTGTCTTTATGGTTTTATATATATATATATATCACATCATCTAAAACATAGTGACAATTTTACTCCTTCCTTTCCAATTAGATGTCTTTTATTCCTTTTTCTTGCCGAACTGCTCTGACTAGGACTTTCAATATCATGCTGAATAAAAATGAAAAGCATGAACAGCCTTGCCTTGTTTCTGATCTTACAGGAAAAGCTTTCAGCTTTTCACACTGAGTACGATGTTGGCTTGATGATAAACCTACATCGCATAATGTAGGTTTGTCATATACGGATTTTATTATGTTGAGGTACATTGCCTCTATATCTACTTTATTGAGAGTTTTCATCATAAATGGATATTTAATTTTGTCAAGTGCTTTTTTTTGTATCTACTGAGATGATCATATGACTTTTAATCCTTCATGTTGTTAATGTCATTTTATCACTTTGACTAATTTGTGGATGTTGAACTATCCTTGCTTCCCTGTGGTTTTTCAATTGGTTTGTTGTTTCACCCCACAATAAGCCTAAGGGAATGGTTTTGCTCTCTCCACCAACTGCTGTTCCCACCTTCATTTTTCAAGTATTGTTTTAGAGTTTCAGATTTACAAATGAAAAACATCCTGAATGATTTCTAGCTTGATGAGACCAACAGATCAGATCCAGGAGTCTTGAGTAGAATAAGTCTAGGATTCAATCTCAAGGGTGGGGACTTCCCTGGTGGTCCAGTGGTTAAGACTCTGTACTTCCACTGCAAAGGGCATGGGTTCAATCCCTGGTCAGGGAAGTTCTACATGCCCCCTGGGTATGGCAAAACAACAACAGCAACAACAACACACACACAGTCTCAAGAGTGGTGCCTGGTGTGTGGAGAGGCTGACATCACACAATCACATCATTTTAGCCAAAGAGCAACCAACAGAAGATTCTGATTTAATAGCCCAAGGAGGGACCCAGGCATCAAGTTTTCATTTTCCGAAGCTTTCTTTGTGATTCTAATGTGCCAGCAGGGCTGGTATCTCTATTTCAGAAAATGGTCACTATGCTTGTGAACTCTGTGCCTCCAGGAACAACACGGTCCCTTCTTCATCACTTTTGATACTTTATAAGTCTAAAGAGTTCATTTATTTATGTAATGAATATTAATTGAGTATCTATAATTTGTAAGGCACTGTCCTAAGTGATATGAATAAGCAACAAACAACCTGTGGAGTTGACATTCTTGGAAAATAAAATATTTTAAAAGTGCTTGGAGATACATGAATTTAAAAGCCTACCTTTACTTGAGGACAAAAAAAGTGTGTATTTGTAGCCAGACTGTTTTCAATAAGGAAAAATTTTTGTAAAGAGAGTCCCATTCCCAGGGAGGAATCTTAGAGCCTAATCACCAGGATAAGAAAAACAGTCTTTATTGTTCAAGGCATTGAATTTATTTAATTGTTCAAGGCATCTTCTTCAATTTCATGAAAGTTTTTCCCTTTAACAGCCTTAGTCTGAAAGTAGTCATTAAAAAAAAAAGATACACTCATAAATTAGAAGTAAATAAATAATTCATTCTGCATAATCTCAGACTGGGACAAGTCAAGGATTCTCTCCTTTGCAAAAGGAGAAAGTTTTGGAGTTTTTGTTCAGGTATAAAACCAAACAAGAACAAAGCACAATGCAGATCCTTCCACCGCCTACTGTTTTACCCACATCCTGAATTTTTGTAGCTGTTTTGGTCCACAGATCTGTGAACAAGTGCCCCCTAGAGTATAGTATAGAACCACTCATCATCCATACCCAATCACCCCAAGATGTTAAATGTAAATAGCTCAGGAGGCACGGCAGGAGGAACGGGCTTAGGAAAACTCAAAACTTCCATCATGTTATCTACACCAGGTATAGATCAGATACCAGAGTCTTGGAACAGGAATCCAAATTCAACAGTGAGACCATTAGTAGAAAACTCTGTGGGACATCCTGCTGCTGATGCTGTTGCTAAGTCGCTTCAGTTGTGTCCAACTCTGTGCGACCCCTTAGACGGCAGCCCACCAGGCTTCCCCGTCCCTGGGATTCTCCAGGCTTCCCCATCCCTGGGATTCACCAACACTGGAGTGGGATGCCATTTCCTTCTCCAAGGCATGAAAGTGAAGAGTGAAAGTGAAGTCGCTCAGTCATGTCCAACTCTTAGCAACCCCATGGACTGCAGCCCACCAGGCTCCTCTGTATTAACACAAAACCCAGAGCCCCTAGCAGGTGGCCTAGTTTGACATTCGAACCACATTTTGCATGTGGAGTTTTCATTAAGACAAGTTTACCACATGACAGACAATCTGTGTACATTTGCAGATGTGTGCACGGCCATCAAGCCTGCATGCAAGGGTAATTCTCCACCTGATGGTTGCTGAAGGTGATGTCCAATCAAAGTACAGAGCTCAGTGAATAAATGGGTTGCTTTGACAGGAAATTCCAACAGCAATTTTAATTCTGATCAGGCTTCAGGAAATGGAAAGAATAAAAACACATCAATTATACTGACAGGAAGTTTTAAATCACATGGTGAGCAGCTGCTGCCAAAAGATACGTCTGCCAGCTTTGTTAAGGAGCCTGGTATTTTGGTGTGACCAAAATTTTACACCAAAATGTTATAGGCTGACATCACTGCCTAATTGCATGTTATCTCTCTACAAGGGTAAAGAAAATGACACACTACTGAAAGCATATCATTATTACAGGAGGAAAAAAATATCAGTTTAACTGTAAGGGCTTGGAACGTGTTTAGAAAAAAAAAAAAAAAGAACACATACAAATATATTCCTCCACATAGAAAGCAGATCTGCCTGCCAGGTAAGTGACAACTGTCCACGGCTAATTAAAATCTTGTTTAACTCACACCCAGGGATAATGAGTACTCGTTTCATTTCATGACAAAGGGTTAGATTCTTCCTTTCTGCCAGTTGGGTCTCCTTTCCCTTTAAGTGTATGTCTTAATAGTTTTAATCCAGATCATAGGGAAAGGATATGGAGAAGAGATCATGAGCAAGGAAAAAGTAAATACAGAATGGTCCATACAGTTTGTGGGGGGAGAAGGGAAGGAGGTTTTCTACAGAGTACATTGAACAGGCTCTACCTACCTTCAGAAGAGTTTGAACTCAGTCACTCTAGACAAATTATAACACAAATTCATTTTCCTAGGATTTATAAAGTGCATTTCTACAAAGTTCAAAGAGGGCTCAGAACTTTCTCTGGTTTGTTGCCTTTCCTGTTTCTGCTTAGGAACCTGGGGATTGATGTTAATGACTGTGTGCTCATAAACGGCCCACTGAAGAGGTTATAACTCAAATTCCACTCTTCCTCACCCAATTAAAGCTTTCCCTTTCTTTCCTAAAATTCCAAGGATTCTGGCATATTCTTCCCTTTTTAACTGATAAAGTCCTGGTGTATCCACCTCTATTGGTAACATGGGAAAGTTACAAACTTTCCACTTTGTTCTTACAAGTTAGAAGTAATTGGCATCAAATAGGTATTTAAAAAATCCAACTTCTGAGTAATTTCATTATTCTCAGTATGTTATACCAATAGAGTCAGTACACATAGCAATATTTACAAACATTTGACATGTGCCAAGTTTTCAAAATTTAAAAATAATCCCTTCTGTTTTATACAAACAAAGAAAATTTTACTTTTTAGCTTTTGTAAGAGGCTAAATGGAACAAACAGAATTGATGAGAAAGATCATGGATTGTCATTCTAGGCTCCTAGAGGGTGGGTATAAATAACTTATGGCTGTTGGTAGCTCCCACAAAGTGTAGCAACACCATGGAATAATAAGCAGCTTGCTTTCTTATTTCTCACTGGCTTTTCCCGTGTTTGTTTACAGCCCACATGATTTAGTGGGGAAAGTATGAGACTCTGATTCAGACTGAGCTGTGTGGGAACCCAGTTCCAAATGTCTAGCTGCTGTGTAACTTCAGGCAACTTTTTTTTTTTTTTTTTTTATGATTTGCAAAAATTTTAGATAATTTTTATTTTTGCTTATTTATACTTTTATTTATTTTTTCTTATTTATACTTTTATTTATTTTTTCTTTTTTTTAATATTTTTTTTACTTTACAATATTGTATTGGTTTTGCCATACATCTTGTTTTCTCTTTGTCAGCTCTCTCATTTGAAAATGGAAATAATAATGGTATTTAACTCATAAGGTTCCTGGAAGGATTAAACGAAACATGGAATTTAATGTTTTAATTAATACTCGTACTGAGCATACGAGTGGACATACAAGAAGCATGTAATAGACATTTGATGATACTATTCAGTTATTGATGCTAATAACCCTATACCGTTTACCTCTTTGCCTCATATTTTGCCACAAGGTATTCTGAAATTTGGAACATTCCTCCATGACGATCTGCCTTTTAGTTCAACTTCTTCACTGGGCAATTCTTGGCCAATGGTCTTCCTGTTCTAGTCCCATCTGCTGCTGCTACTGCTGCTAAGTCGCTTCAGTCGTGTCCGACTCTGTGCGACCCCATAGACGGCAGCCCACCAAGCTCCCCCGTCCCTGGGATTTTCCAGGCAAGAACACTGGAGTGGGTTGCCATTTCCTTCTCCAGTGCATGAAAGTGAAAAGCGAAAGTGAAGTCGCTCAGTCGTGTCCGACTCTTCGCAACCCCATGGACTGCAGCCTACCAGGCTCCTCTGCCATGGGATTTTCCAGGCAAGAGTACTGGAGTGGGGTGCCATTGCCTTCTCCATCTAGTCCCATCTAAATCCCGTTATACGCTGTGTCTATAACTATGGAGAAAGCAGCCCTCTCTGGGTAGTGAACCAGTGCCAGCCCTGGTTTCTCTGTGGCTGCCCAGCTTCTGCTATAATTAGCACAGCATCCAAGACCTCACAGACCGGGGAGGCTTAATACCTTCTGCTGGCAACTCTCGCCAGTCACTGCCCCACGAACTAGAGAGTGGAAAAGATGGTCTCTGGCCTCCCCCTCCAGCTGACTCTGAACTTGGAGTCCATCTCCAAGGCCAGCCAGCCTTGATTTCATTATGAATCCCTTAGATCATAACTAGAATAAGTCAGGACTCTTACATTGCTACATGCTAAGTTGCTTCAGTCATGTCAGACTTTTTGCAACCCTATGGACCATAGCCCACCAGGCTCCTCTGTCTATGGAATTCTCCAGGCATGAATACTGGAATGGGTTGCCATGCCCCTCTCCAGGGCATCTTCCCCACCCAGGAATCAAACCTGCATCTCTTATATCTCCTACATCGGCAGGCGGGTTCTTTACCACTAGCTCCACCTGGGGAGCCTTATTATTACCTTGAAGACTCTCTAAAGAAATGGTCACTAACCAGATTTAGAAGAAGACACATCCTTGTACACCCTATGCTTGCAGTGTTAAAAATTTGGGATCTCCAAGGATGCTGGGTCTGGATGGATGAGGGAGGCAATTACAGGCAGGTAATTACAATGTGTTTAGTATAATACTGATATGTTAAAGAGTGAACAAATTTCTTTATGTGCAGGAGCGGGAGACAAAACCCCAGGCTTCATCAGACATTCTATTTTGTTTGGCAAATGGTTACCCACAGAGGCACCAAATTAATTTTCATCTCACTTCAAAAATCTTAATTTCAGCCTTCCCCAGGGCAAACGGCTTCAAGAGATTCCAAACCCAGTTCTCCAAGTCCCAAGCCAGTCAGCACGCTGCTGTTTCATTTCTTAGTTTCGTTTCCTGCTCTTGCCACTTGGCTTTGTTTGACATCTGTCCATATGAACTATATTCTCTGTTGACACTACTAACTTTGGCAGGTCAAAGAAACAAACTCTTTGCGTCTGGCTGTGCTGTTCTTCGGTAATTCCTGGTTCTCTAGGTTTTGCCAGCAGTCTTTGATACCTAACGCTATATGCTTGGAAGCTGACATTCATGGAGCGCCAGTGATACGATGGACGCTGGACAGAAACAGGAGTAGGCTCATGTTCTTAGCTAAGCCAGTTCATGAGACTCTAAAGTCCAGACAACATTTCTTATTACACTGAACTTTCTGTGAGTTATCGGGAGTCATATTTCCTATTTGTCATTTTTAAAGTCTTAAAGGACTGCTGCTGCTGCTGCTAAGTCGCTTCAGTCGTGTCCAACTCTGTGCGACCCCATAGACGGCAGCCCACCAGGCCCTGCTGTCCCTGGGATTCTCCAGGCAAGAACACTGGAGTGGGTTGCCATTTCCTTCTCCAATGCATGAAAGTGAAAAGTAAAAGTGAAGTCGCTCAGTCGTATCCAACTCTTAGCGACCCCATGGACTGCAGACTACCAGGCTCCTCCGCCCATGGGATTTTCCAGGCAAGAGTACTGGAGTGGGGTGCCATTGACTAGACATTTACAAATACAATTGTCTGACATCCAAAGGATGCTTTCATATAGTGTCATTGACATTTCTCCTAAATGGACATCATACACTTCCCCAACCCTCCCTCTGATTATAAAACCAGGGAAAAGGACTGAGAAATGAACAACACTTTCTTATGTTACAAGTCCGTTCTCCAAGTGCTAATTAACACACTCGCTTATATATAGTGCTCCTGTTATCTTCATGTAATAGGTAAAGTTTTCATCTGACTTCTTAATATTATAGCCCATAAGGATGAATAAAGGTGTGGGACTTTGGTCAGAAAGAGAAAAAAAAAAAAATATTAGGCATTAACGCACATATATGGAATCTAGAGAAATGGTACAGATGAGCCTATTTGCAGGCAAGAATGGAAATGAAGACATAGAGAATGGACACGTGGTCACAGGAGGGGAAGCAACAAACTGGGAGAGTAAGACTGACATATATACACTCCCACATAGCCAGTGGGAAGCTGCTGTATATAGTAACACCAGGAGCTTATCTCAGCGCTCTGTGATGACTCAGAGGGGTTGGATGAGTATGATGGGAGGGAGGCTCAAGAGGGAAGGGATATAAATACACACATATAGTTGATTCACTTCCTTATATAGCAGAAACTAATAACATTGTAAGGAAATTGCATTCATTTTTTAAATAGGTAAGTTACTTTGGAAATTAGCTTTCTAGGAGAGAATTCCAAAACATGCTAGTATTTAGTAGCCAAAACCAGGAAGTTATTTTTTCAACACTCTCTTTTCATAACCTACTGTGCCAAAATATATAAAGAATTATTAAGAAACTAAGAAAAAGTGAAACAAATTTAAGAACTTTTACAACTACATTTCTCTCTGCTTGCTTTACTACAGGCTTTGATTTTTTCCCTTAGACCAAATACTAAACAGTAAAGTAAGCTGTATTTTCAAAATGTACCATCTGGATTAGCTTGCTAGAGATGCCATATCAGACTGGGTGGCTTAAACAACAGAAATTTACCTCCTCACAGTTCTGGAGGCTGGAAGTCTAGGATTATGGTGTCAGCAGGGTTAGTTTTTTTTATGGCCTCTTTTCTTGCTATGCAGATGGCTGTCATCTCTTAGTATCTTCATATGTTCTCCCTTCTGTGTGTGTCTGTGACCAAATTTATCCTTCTTATATGGACACTAAGTCATATTGAATTCGGGTCACCCCCATGACCTCATTTAACTTAACCGCCTCTTTAGAGACCCTATCTCCAATAAACACAGCCACAGTGTAAGGTTCCAGGGGTTAGGTGACTTCAACATCTGAAATTGGGGGGTGATACAATTTAGCCTCTAACACCCACTAAAAAAAAAATCCTTTGCAGGGGCACCTTCTGTTACATTATAAATCTGTTTCTTAAAGCTGTGTTCAGGTGGAATTTGAATAAACAAGAATTTCCCAACCTAACAGCATCAACTTCACCAAAGAACTTGTTAGAGATGCAAGATGTGAGGAACACCCCTCAAATCTCTGAATCAGAAATTCTGAAGCGGGGAAGGACTGAGTATTAATATATTCTGTAGGTACTTCTGATGCATGCTAAAGTTTGAGAAACACTAGAATTAACCAAATGACGATTTAAACATGCTCTAAGAGGCATTTTGAACGGAATACTGGGGTAGATTTTTTTTTTTTAATAAAGCAAAGAGAACTTTTTAAAATGTGAATCAGCGAATCATCACCTGCTAATTCTGGGTCATGGAAATTCTATTTTTTTTTAAAGGTTAACTTACTTTTTAAATAATTTTATGTATTTATTTTTGGCCGCTCTGGGCCTTCATTGCTTTGTGTGGACTTTCCTCTAGTTGCAGTCAGCGGGAGCTGCTCTTCACTGCAGTGCACAGGCTTCTCTTTGCAATGGCTTCTCTTGTTGTGGAGCACAGGCTCTAGGGTGTAGGGGCTTCAGAAGTCGCTGTGCATGGGCTCTAGAGCACAGGCTCAGCACTTGCAGCTCACGACCCTGGAGCGCACGGGCTTCGATAGTTGAAGCATGCAGGCTCAGTGGTTGCGGCTCACCGGCTCTAGAGTGAAGGCTCAGCAGTTATGGCACACGGGCTTGGTTGCCCAGTGGCATGCAGAATCTTCCAGGATCAGGGACTCAACCTGAGTCCCCTGCACTGGCAGGCAGATTCTTATCCACTGTGCCACCAGGGAAGTCCAGAAATTCTAATCTTTAATGCTAGCCTTAGAAAGGTACATCAGTATTTCACATGGCTAAGTCAAATGTTCATATCTGATCATTATTTTGAAGTATATGTATAAACATATATGTGAATATATATATATATTGCTAACCCATATCTTTAGCTTATTAATTTCTATTACATTGACTAGTTACTGTCTCTCATGTTCTGTTTCTATTTATTCAGGTCAATCTCCAATTGCAGTTCCTTCCAGCTACTTCTCCCAAGCATTTTTCATTCCTTGAAAGGAGATCTCCCATGCTGAACTGAACACCAATCAAAATTCCTTACATCATATTACCTCAGAATTACCAAAATTACAGATTTAAGTGGAGGTCCTTCCAGTTTTTTCCTCTTACATTCTAGAATTACAAATCAGTTCAATTGAGAAGACAGATGCTTTTCTAGCTGTTTTGTGCCCAGGGATAGAAAAATTACTTCTAACAGCTACTAAGTCATGTTTTGATTGTTGTTGTTTTAGTCCTAAATATTTCAGCAGAAAATATGAAACATAAGAAACTCAGAGGTGGCCCACTGAAATGAATTTTATCCCTTTTGCAGACAACCAGGCCTTTGGGAATTTTTGTCCAAGAAAAATTATATTTTGGCAGAACATTCATGCAAAATATATATACACACACACACACACACACACTCACACATGACTGTGAGCACTTTTCTCCTGTGAGTAACTGCTGGACAATAGAAGGACCACTATCCTTTCATCATCTAGTCAAATTCAAAATTCACACATTCTCTGACCAGTAACAAAAGCACCTTTAATGTGGTTTTATTTTTTATTTAAAAAATAATTACTCATCCAAATGATAGGTGCTGTGCTTTATTAGTCTTTAGACTAATGATATTTTCATGAAGTCATTCAAGCCAAACGGAGTTGGACATTCTAAAGATTTAGAGCAGCGGTCCCCAATCTCCAGGACCTAACTCATGCCTGATGATCTGAGGCATAGCTGATATAAATGAAGTGTACAATAAATTTATGCTTGAATCATCCCCAAACTATCCCCCCACCCTGGTCTGTGGCAACACTGTCTTCCACAAAGCCTGTTCCTGGTGTCAAAAAGGTTGGGGACTGCTGCTTTAGGGCATGGCAGAAAGAGAAATGAAATGTTACTGAACAGGGAACAGGGCCACTGTCATCACCGCACACTGCCAGGAAGATTTACTCTCTGGGACACTAACTCTTAACAAGTCAGTGGACCATAGGTGGATACCTCTAATATTCAGATTAAAAACAAAGAACCTTTCCCAAGAGTCACGCATCAGGTTCACACACCATTCTAAATACCATATCAGGGGGCTCGCAGACTCTAAAATCAAACTCTCATTGTTAAGGGACAGACCTTACGTCTAGTCTTGGACTCAATAACACACATTAGAAATGGGAGAATGAAATTAACTCTTCTCTCCAAGGATCTGTGTAAAATTTTTTTTATAACATTTGAAATATATGTGTTCCATTTTTTACTAAAACTTCCAAAGAAATCAGTAAAACCCAGTTTCTACTCATGAAGAAGGGTGAGACTTTGATAGGGGATGTAGAGGCTGTTGGAGAAAGGAATAGCTACCCAGTCCAGTATTCTTGCCTGGAGAATCCCATGGACAGAGGAGCCTGATGGGCTATAGTCCAATGGGGTTGCAAGGATTCAGACACAACTGAGCACCTAAGCATGCATACAGATGCTGTAATAGGGGCTCAGGGATATTTTGTAACTAGTTTAAATGAGAGATGTCATTCCACTAAAAGGGGTAGAAGGGAGTAAGAAGCTTCAAGCATTAGTTAGGGACCTTACAGGATGGGAAGATTTTAAAAGATGTAGTTGATCAGAGAAGGAGGTGGAAGGGAAGAGGAGAGAAAATATTTCAGAAGGGAAAAACCTCAGTAAAAAGTTAGGACACTGCAATAGTTTTCAGAATCTCCTTTGATTACAGCAGTGATCCTTAATCCCAACTTGGAATTCTAATTACCTAGAGAGATTTTAAGACCCCATCCAAGACCAATTAAATCTGAATTCCTGGCGGTAAAGCCCAGATATGTGTATATTTTTAAAGTTCCCTACATGATTGTAACATGCAACCAGGGTTAGGAACCACTGGACCAGAACACGAATTGTGGAGGGTGGAGACTGCCTAAATAGGTGAGGGTCAGACTCTGGAGGGCCCCTCTGCTCACAAGGCATTCTGCACAGAGCGAGAAGTCATGGAAAGTTTTTAACCAGGGGAGTGGCATCATCAGGGCTGTCTTTTTGAATTATGTTTTGTTGAAAGCTGCCCTGTCATATACATTCAACACAGACAGACTGAGCAAATAGAAATGGGCCTGACTCTATCCTCCATGTCTAGTTGCCATGGAAACAAAATACCATCACTCATGACGGGCATGTTTCCCACTTGTTCTTTGTGATTACTGCTGCTCTCTTCCATATGTTCTTCCATGAGACTGAGGCATCTTTTTGCCTGTGGTGCCTCAACTGTCTGGAGTTTCCTCGTCCTTTTTTTTTTTTTAACTTTGCCTCCTTGGCAAGAGTTTGTGCAGTCAATCACGCAGCACTGTTGGTCAATTCACTAAAGTCAAGATAAGACAACCCTGAAAATGTCCTGAAGAAATGTGCTTGCTTCCCAAAGGAAAGAGGCTACCTGGTCTGAGGCAGAGGGGCTCACAGGAAGAAGCTTAAAGTCAGGAAGTACAGAGTGTGGATCTTGGCTTGTTTATCTGTCCTCGAATTAAGCTCTCTGAATCTGTTTCCTTATAAAATGTAGAATAATGCAATCTGTCTGTCAGAGGAATGAGGATTGTAGACAAAATATGTAGATAGCATGTCATACTTAGCATGTAATAGGAGCTCAATTAATGGTAGCTACTATTATTAATTAATGTCACCTCAACCCCTGGGTAAGGAAATGGCAACCCCCTCCAGTATTCTTGCCTGGAGAATCCCATGGACAGAAAGTCATGTGGGTTACAGTCCATGGGGTCCCAAACAGTCGGACACGACTGAGCAACTGCAAGTGTGCACACGTGCGCACACACACACAATCCTAAAAGTAGGATTCATAATATGACTTCTGCTAGTTCATCTTCCTTCAGAGATGGTATTTTCATAAAAATTACAGGACAAAAAATGAAGTGCAAAGAATAAATATTTCTAACTTTCCTTCTATTACTCAGTGACATTTTTGAAAGTGACATGGCTACCTAAAATGATTCTAGTTTTGAAAAGCTAAGACCAGGTGTGTGTATAAAAATAAGAATTCTAAACTAACATGCCATTCTAGCTCTGGAGAAAATTAAGGGGGTCTAGAAATGAAGGGATATTTGGTGATACTGAATCAATGCAAAATATTTCATGGAGACATGAAGGCATCTAATTAGAATGTGTGCAAATGATAATTCTTAAGTTATGATTTATGAATACTGATAGCAATTATTGTATCAAGCATTTTGCATGGAATTTTATTTTTATATGAATTGCATTTGATATTTACTACATCCCTGTGAGGATCCTTGTGAGGGTCCCTGACTTTAAGCTTCTTCCTGTGAGCCCCTCCGCCTCAGACCAGGTAGCCTCTTTCCTTTGGGAAGCAAGCACATTTCTTCAAGGCATTTTCAGGATTGTCTTTATCTTGACTTTAGTGAATTGACCAACAGTGCAGCGTGACTGACTGCACAAACTCTTTCTTTACTGGAAAAAACTGAGGCTCAGAGAAGTAACAGAAGACGGTGCTGTGTGTATGCAGCCTGTGAGCTGGTTTTACATCTGTTATCCTTCTAACCACTCTTCATCATGTCTACTGTCATTTCATTGGCTTTTCAAGCAATCACAGTCGCAGATTCTCATGGTCATGGAACCACTTCCTCTCTGCAATTCTAGCTGCCGCCCCTGCTGGGTTCCACAGAATCATGAAAATACCGTTATATATGTAATAGAGCTGATATAAAAGACTGCGTTCCTTAGTAGTATTTTACCATTGTAAAAGACTAAACATGGGGGGAAATGGGTCAAGATGAGTGCTATTCCCTGCTGTTCTCTTGTCATTACCATCAAACATCAATTTCCAGAAGCAGAGTTTGAGTCTGTTCAATCAGATGGCTTCATTGATTCCTTCTTCAAAGTTTTATTAACAATTCATTTGTTTAAAAATATTAATAAAATGCACATCTTTATATTAAAAGACATTAAATATACAAAAAAAGACATTAAGTTCTATCACTGAAAATCTTCTAACATTATGTCTAAAATTGATGCTGAGAACCTTCTTTATAAGTAGTTCCTGTTTGCTAGAGGAGAATCACTGAAACCTCTTGGCCAAATAAACTGGACTTTAAGAGGAAAATCCATAATGGCCTATTCTTTATACTTCAAAGAATAATACATATAGCAGATCTCTCAAAGTGTTGCCAGATTTGAATTTCTTAAAAATCTTTCAGTGCCAGCATACTGCTGGTGTTGAAACACAACCCATGTCTCTCACAGCTTCAACAAACACATTTAACACACTTATGCATACATTATTTAGTGCAAACATGACTCACTTAAGTGCAAAGGGCTTTTTTTAAATTTTAGTATTTCATCACCATGCCATTCTATGGAAACTACCTTGGAGCTACTATGAAGCAGTTTCAAATATCCCAAATAAAACATCATTATACATGAGCAGAAATGGCACATGAGCACATGCCATTCAGTCAAGAAGAATGGCATCCTTCTTGGCTACAGGCAACTTTATAAGCTGCATGCACTTTAATTAAACTCATTAGAAAGGCTGTGTCTCTCAGTAGATTTGAGGGCAGATAGAACCACTTAACAATAGCCAAGACCTAATCCAGTTTGTCAGAACTAATAATAATACAAATGCAATTTCTCACTCAGGGACACATCCAGAAAGTTCACGAATGAGCAATTGTGATGCCATTTTTTAAAGTAATATTTATAAATTATTGCAAGATGTTGCCAGCCGCAGACCATGGTTGCAATGTCTAATTCCAAAGAGCTGATAAAAGGTGCTATTAATAAAAAGGCACATTTTGGGCAACTGACATAACTAATTGATCAAGTAATTTGAGTAAAAATACAAGATTTCACTAGGAAACCCGGATGGGGATGAAATCACTCAATTTTCCAAACGCCAGAAGGCCTTGAAAAAAGAGGAGACCACAGAACACTTTAATGTCTAACCAAAACCAAATAAAATGATCCCAACGTACAAATAGGCTTCAGATGATATAATGTGACGAGAGATTTCAGCTATGTAGGCAAACCTTTCATTTTCTTACCCAAATATGCCAAGCCAAAGATTACCAAAATAGAGAGGGAGGGGAAAAGTCCCATTTCCTCAGTCTCTGTAAGAGTGACAGGGAACTTTTTTTTTGCCCTTCTTTTTTGTCTCACTGTACACCTCACTAAACTCACACTCAACATTGCATTTGGATCTCAAGATCTGGGTTAAATTAGAGCAAAATAAGATAAAATGGACCCAGATGGACATGAATTTACCTAGGCTGACACTTCCAGTAATGGGTACTGGAAGATGCATAACCACCAGCCCACCCAAGGATTCCTGCAGTAGCCAAAATCAATGCTTGTCTGGAGCACCTGAAGATGCCTGGGACACTATTAAGTTCTGCAAAATGACTGCTGAGGTTCCTGCTATGCCTGGTCTGAGGCAAGAAGAAACAGCTGCTCATACTCTCTATTCAGGGGCTTTAAGAAACAGGAAATCTCTCTCTGTCCTCTTTTTCTTGGGAAAATAGGCACATCCTCAAACTTGTCGTTATTAAGAAGCCCTCAGTTGTGGCCAGAACACTGTCCTGGCCCATTTTGGGAGGGGGAAACTGGTATCCCAGATATATTTCCTGGGACCTACAGCCGCAATATCAATCTCTCTCATTGAAATAATTTTCATCTTCTTACAAAGATGAAAAGAGAAAGCCCTTTCTTTCCTCTTAAAGAAAGGGCTGAAAGGAGATAGGACTTTTGTGATGTCTGAACAAATCAAAATGGTGGTTCAAGAGAAGGATGATGATTCTGTTGGTAAAGACTACCATGGAGAAAATAGGAATTGGAAGGAAATTTTAAATGGTATCTATGAAGACAGGAAGTCACATGCAAAGCAGGGGGTCCACAGCCAGTGTGCGCATGGAACCAACAGGAATTATGAGACCAGTGACGCACAGAACAGATCCAACCCTCTGTGAACAGTTAATAAAGCACACACTCATACACACTTCATTATAGTCACACACATTTCATCATAGTTTGCTTCTTGTCTTGAACTAATATTATCCAGCATACCATGCATGCATGACCATCTGCCTGCTCCCAGATGCATATTTTATTAGGAAGTATGAATGGGCTGCCAGGGCCTGCCAAATGACACTAGAGAACAATCAAATAGAGAAGATTAAAAGTTAGCATCACTTTCTTTGAGGTTTCAGTTCAATCCTTCTCCCCAGTACCAGAAAAAAGAAAAGAGTATCAGCAACATCCTGAGCCTTCAATACGCCAAACTCATAATGAGAAAAGCCAATTGCTCTACTGACTGCAAGGAAACAAATTTCACATTGCAGGTTTGGGGCTGTTAAATGAGACTGACAATTCTCTCGTAGTCCCCAATTGACCCTGTTTTATGAAAGGGAAAGCTTCTCTATCAGATACGTGTTTTCTTGCAACACAATCATCTGAACTGTTATCAAACCTGACATTTTACAGGAAATCCTATTCCACATTAGGACTCTGTGATTGTAGTCATTAGGCTTGTGTGTTGTTGTTTGTTTTTTGAACAAGTCATCAGACACAACAACCTCCCTGGATCCCCGTCCTCACAAGCCACTTTCTAATTTGCACAGTTAGTCCTACCACGCTGGTCCACACCAGAACTCCCTGGTGGCTCAGATGGTAGAGTCTGCCTGCAATGCGGAAGACCCGAGTTGGATCCTTGGGCCAGGAAGATCCCCTGGAGAAGGAAATGGAAACCCACTCCAGTATTCTTGCCTGGAAAATCCCATGGAAGGAGGAGCCTTGCGGGCTACAGTCCATAGGGTTGCAAAGAGTCAAACATGACTGAGCAACTACACTTTCACAGGAGAATGCAAATCAAAACTACAATAGGTATCATTTCACAACAGTCAGAATGGCCATCATCAAAAAAATACACACACAATAAATGCTGGAGAGGGTGTAGAGAAAAGGGAACCTTCTTGCACTATTGATATGAATGTAAATTGATACAGCCACAATGGAGAACAGTATAGAGACTGCTTTAAAAACTAGGAATAAAACTACCATAAGACCCAGCAATCTCACTACTGGACATACACCCTGAGAAAATCATAATTTGAAAAGACACATGTACCCCCAATGTTCACAACAGCACTATTTACAATAGCGAGGACATGAAAGCAACTTAGATGTCCATCAACAGATAAACAGATAAAAAACTTGTGGTACATATATACAATGGAATACTATTCAGCCACAAAAAGGAACAAATTTGAGTCAGTTTAACTAAGGTGGATGAACCTAGAGCCTGTTATACAGAGAAGGAAGTCAGAAAGAGAAAAGCAAATATCATATATTAACATATATTATATATATGGAATCTAGAAAAATGGCACTTGTGAACCTATTTTCAGGGCAGGAATAGAGATGCAGATGTGGCCAACAGACCTGTGCACACAGCGGAGGAAGGAGAGAGGAGGATGAATCGAGAGAGCGGCATTGACGTATATACACCACCATGTGTAAAACGGCTAGTGGCAAGCTGCTGTACACAGAGCACAGGGAACCCAGCTCGCTGCTGCTACTGCTAAATCGCTTCAGTCGTGTCCGACTCTGTGCGATCCCAGAGATGGCAGCCCACCAGGATCCCCCGTCCCTGGGATTCTCCAGGCAAGAACACTGGAGTGGGTTGCCATTCTGGGATAACCTAAAAGGTGTGGGAGAGAGGCTCAAGAGGGAGGGGATATATGTATACTTATGACTGACTCACATGGTTGTTCAGCAGAAATCAACATGACATTGTAAAGCAATTATCTTCTAAATAAAAGTGACTTAAAAAAAAAAAAAACAGGAAGGAATCAAAGGAGTTTGGGGCCCAACATCAAGTTGATTTTATTACTGATTCCCTCTGATCTTGACACCCACTTCTGTAATGAGCCTTTTTCTCACATTCAGAACGTAAACCTGTCCTCTTAACACCAGTTACTCTTTTTCTGTCTAATGACCTAGAGTTTGTTAATATTATTAATATTTTCAGTACTTTGATGTCTATAGAACTGATATCTTGCCATGATTTTCCTAATACTTGTTGAGCTTCTTAAAAGATGAAATAAATTGCACCCAAATGGGAAATAAGGCAAAGATAAAAATGAAGCTGGGCCAAAGTAATACTTTAATCAATGATGAAGACTCAGTGAAAACGCTTACTGATTTCCTAAATTTGGCAGAATTACCCGCCTACTCAGAGGCAAGACCAGACCTGACAGGCCTCCCCAGCTAGGTGTGACTCGGATATGACTGAAGGCACAGCGGAGGGATAGGTAACTTGTACACACAGGTATGCTGACTTCGCTTGAAACAAGTCACTGTACCTCCTCTGTGGATAGAGGCTGGGCGCAGGGTGGAGTGAGTGAGAGGGTGTAAGCGGCCAGGAGTATTACACTAACTGAGCGTCATACTGAAGGAAACATCAGCTGTGGGCAGGAAATGCACTCAGTTGATGGAATTCATGTATCATGTGGGGAGGCTTGGGTTAGATTTCCAGGTTATGAACCAAGATGCTGAGGTCTTGAAGGATCAGATCAACATTAATAGCGCCACTCTTTCCTGCCCCAAGTTATGAATTCATTGAGAAACAAGATCAAAGACAAAATAAACAAAGCCCAAACTATCACCATTAATACTGATATAGGATATACTGGCAATTGTAACCTACTGGGAAGGGCTTCCCTGGGAGCTCAGTCAGTAAAGAATCTGCCTGCAGTGCAGGAGACCTGGGTTCGATCCCTGGGTTGGGAAGATCCCCTGGAGAAGGAAATGGCAATCCATTCCATTTTAACTTCCTGTGCAAGGGGTAACTTGCTGCACATTTCCCCCAGATTCTAGACCCTGGAATAGTTCACAGGTGACAGAGCAAATATTCTTATTTATGTCATTACCTCTAACTGATTTGAGGATGACAGTAGTAAGAAAAGGACCACTTTTCTTACTTAAGAAGAAGAGTTAAGTACCACTAAGGACCACTGGTAAATTAGTTCCATCCAATCAAGAAACGTTGGCCAATCATTGTCTACCAACCCTCCCATAATTTTATTTCTATTACGAGAAGAAAAGAAAGGAACAAGAATCAGGAGTTTTGAGGGAAGCTCTTTCTTCCTGGAAACCAGAAGAAGGGACAGGCAGGCATTTCTCGAATACAGGACCTCCTCCTCCATGAAGCCCAGGTCACACAGCTGCATTTCTAATGCCTTCAATGGAATGCTGCTAAGTCATTTCAGTTGTGTCTGACTCTGTGTGACCCCACAGACGGCAGCCCACCAGGCTCCCCTGTCCCTGGGATTCTCTAGGCAAGAGCACTGGAGTGGGTTGCCATTTCCTTCTCCAATGCATGAAAGTGAAAAGTGAAAGTAAAGTCGCTGAGTCATATCCGACTCTTCACGACCCCATGGACTGTAGCCCATCAGGCTCCTCCGACCAAGGGATTTTCCAGGCAAGAGTACTGGAGTGGGGTGCCATCGCCTTCCCCTCAACAGAATGGCCCAGATCTAAATCCCTCAACCTGTCTGAAATATATGGGGACCCCGTGGAGCTCTCTGCCACCACTTCCATGCCCTCGGCCAGTTATTTGTTCTGCTTTTTGGTCCCTTACTCTACTTTTGCGGTTCCTCTTCCTGGAAATTGTTTTTTCACTTCCTCACTTTCTCCTAAATATGTCTCCTGTTCATTTAAGAGTTTTAATGTTAGTTACTGTAGACTATAGAAAATCAGCAAAGGAAAACAATGGAAATCAGAGAATTTCTTTAAATAACAAAGTACTCAAGAGAGTTATTCTGGAGTCTTTATATAATAGAATATAAATAACAACTTTGAGATTCTCATTGCCCCAGTCCTGACACTCCTTAGGATCATTTGAACCCCACTTCCCTTGTGGCTCAGCTGGTAAAGAATCTGCCTGCAATGCAGGAGACCTGGGTTCGATCCCTGGGTTGGAAAGATCCCCTAGAGAAGGGAAAGGCTCCCCACTACAGTATTCTGGCCTGGAGAATTCCATGGACTGTATAGTTCATGGGGTCACAAAGAGTCAGACAAACTGAGCGACTTTCACTTTCACTTTGCTAACAAAAGGCATGCTTGCTTCTCATCTCAGGCTCAGGAAAGACATCCTTAGTTGAGATGAGGTAGAATGGAGTCTTAGAATCCTTCTCAATACACTATCCAGTTAGTCACTACCAACAGATTTCAGTTGACTCTCAAGATAAAACACATTTCTATTTTGGATAACCTCATACTGTCATTTTAAAAGAACTGATCACTTCCCTTCAGAGGTTCTTGACACTATGTTACTTTCACATGCTATATTTTCTGCCACCTAAGGTAGGATTTTTCTCTATCTTTTCCCCCACTACTTTCCCAAAACCTTTTTCTATTGCAAACTGTATTTTTCTCCTGGTGTTACAGTCCACTCTGGGACATCTCTTTGTAAGCCATTACATTCTCTCTTTTGATGATAATTTGCTTGCCTGAACCGCTACTACACTCTGCTATCACATATAGCTGTCCAGTATCTGCATCTGTTCAGGACCCCTGTGGGTTCGTATCTGGCAGGTGGGGTTTCATCAAAGTGCCCACACCCATCCCCACCTGCCCACTCCCTAATACACTATGGTGGGATTTATAGCTGACATTTCAGTTTTGTTTTCTGTATGTCTTCTGTCTTTTTCTGTTCATCTATTATCCTTTTATGGGCTTCCCTGGTGGCTCAGCGTTAAAAGGCTCTGCCCGTCAAGGCAGGAGATGTGGGTTCAATCCCTGGGTCAGGAAGATCCCTCAGAGGAGGGCATGGCAACCCACTCCAGTATTCTTGCCTGGAGGATTCCATGGACAGAGGAGCCTGGTGGATTACAGTCCATGGGGCTGCAAAAGAGTCAGACATGACTTAGTGACTACACAACAACAAAAGTCATACTTTCAGATAATCACGATGGTGTGATCACTGACCTAGAGCCAGACATCCTGGAATGTGAAGTCAAGTGGGCCTTAGCATCACTATGAACAAAGCTAGTGGAGGTGATGGAATTCCCGTTGAGCTATTTCAAATCCTGAAAGATGATGCTGTGAAAGTGCTGCACTCAATATGCCAGCAAGTTTGGTTCAGCAGTAGCCACAGGACTGGAAAAGCTCAGTTTTCATTCCAATCACAAAGAAAGGCAATGCCAAAGAATGCTCAAACTACCGCACAATTGCACTCATCTCACACGCTAGTAAAGTAATGCTCAAAAGTCTCCAAGCCAGGCTTCAGCAATACGTGAACCGTGAACTTCCAGATGTTCAAGCTGGTTTTAGAAAAGGCAGAGGAACCAGAAATCAAATTGCCAACATCCACTGGATCATCAAAAAAGCAAGAGAGTTTCAGAAAAACATCTATTTCTGCTTTATTGACTGTGCCAAAGCCTTTGACTATGTGGATCACAGTAAACTGTGGAAAATTCTGAAAGAGATGGGAATACCAGACCACCTGACCTGCCTCTTGAGAAACCTGTATACAGGTCAGGAAGCAACAGGAACTGGACATGGAACAACAGATTGGTTCCAAATAGGAAAAGGAGTACGTCAAGCCTGTATATTGTCACCCTGCTTATTTAACTGTTATGCAGAGTACATCATGAGAAACACTAGGCTGGAAGAAAAACACAAGCTGGAATCAAGATTGCAGGGAGAAATATCAATAACCTTAGATATGCAGATGACACCACCCTTATGGCAGAAAGTGAAGAGGAACTCAAAAGCCTCTTGATGAAAGTGAAAGTGGAGAGTGAAAAAGTTGGCTTAAAGCTCAACATTCAGAAAACGAAGATCATGGCATCCGGTTCCACCACTTCATGGGAAATAGATGGGGAAACAGTGGAAACAGTGTCAGACTTTATTTTTTGGG